>NC_086109.1:55116442-55433727 GCF_963921235.1 Mobula hypostoma
ACTCAATGACCATATATAAGATCTGTTCCTGATTCTTATTTAGCTGCTATCCTGTAAGGTTTTTCCTTTTCCTACTCTGGAAGATTCAATGATAGTTGTCACTGTGCTAGTCACTGCAGGCTCTGTGATCTGCTGGTGTGTAGAACTTAATCTCACTCTAAATGATATATTTGCCCTTTTAGTCACGGGGACACTTAGTAATTAAACACTTCTTAATGGCATTCTTTCTCATTCACGGTGATCCAATAGAATTTTTGAATAATGTATGGCTTCTTGTATGTTTTAAACAATTCAAAGCAGGCAATGGACTGCTTTACCATCTTTCATGCAATTAGACAGATCCCACATTCTGGCTGCTAATTTTGGGTCAATTAACAATTGAGCCTTCTATACAAACTGGAACTCCAATAAGAAACAGGTTTTAGAAAAGTTGTCCCTTTTTTCCAACACAAACAGGAATGGATTTAATCTTCCGCCTAAATATATACATTGATTGATGAGGTGTCAACATGGGATGGTATTGCTGTTTAACTTTAATACAGATGCCCTGTAAACCAACGAATGCCTCGTGTAATTTTATTGTTCATTTATAATAACCTGCTCCTGCCTTAACTATGTAATATGTAAAGCTTTTTGTACACTGGTCTGAATGGATTCCTGCTTTTCACAGAGTATAGAAGTGCCTTTGTTTTTATTTATAGATTGCCACTTCACTTGGCTTCTTCTGGTTTTGAGTGGCTCCTGCTGGCCACTTCTATTTTTGGACTTAAACTAAAAGTCTATTCATTCTTAATAAAAGTCCGTTTGTTGGTGACAGATCCCTTTTTCGACCAGCTGCAGATGAATATCTCTAGGGCTTTTCACAAATACGACACAAGAATAACTGAGTAAAGGCATTTAACATATTGATGTGAAAAACAATAGGTAACATAAAATGCAAATTTGAAGTATGCACTCACTCAAGCCAGTGCTCAAATTCTGACAATTACCTCAACTGTGTCTGCTTGTCCGTCAGGAAAAGGGCTCCCACGCTGATTAAATGCTCTAGGTTCAGAAGCCACGCCATTTAATCAAAGTGCAAACACAGCTGATTTAATGGAGAGGCTCATGAAATTAGTAAAATTATATCTAGCTTTCTTAAGTTTATAAAGAAATCTACAAACTATATTTAGAGGCCTTAAATCTTTCTGTTTCTTTATCAACAATAGACCCCACCAGTTCCTTTCTTGACAACAGACCCCACCAGTTCCTTTCTAACACCAGCCTCCTCCATCTGGCAGGAAGGAAGGAAGGAACGTCGACTCAGACCATGAGAGGATTGCATTGGGCATCTTCATGCCTTACAAGGAGCAGATTGGAAGTCTGTGTGGGGCGCCACTCCTCGCACAGACTAGAGCAATGTGTGGTTAAGTGCCTTGCTCAAGGACACAAACATACTGCCACAGCTGAGGCTCGAACCAGTGACCTTGAGATCACTAGACGAACGCCTTAACCACTTGGCCACTTGGCCACGTGCCCATCTGGCAGATTCAACCTCAAAAATTTCTCTTTTGGCTCCTTGCACTTTCTCCAAACTCCAAATCAAAACGTGTAGCCACAGGCACAGGTAACAATCCCCAACCCTTTCTCTGATACATTGACAGCTGCATTGGTGCTGCTTCCTGCACCCATGCTGTGCTCATTAATTTCCTCAACTTTGCCTCCAACTTCCATTCTGACCTCAACTTCATTTAGACCATCTGTAGAACTCTCTCCCGTTACTCAATCTCTCTGTCTCCATCTCCAGAGACAGATTATTCACCAACATTAACAGATTTGACATTGTGACCCCTGCCCATCCCCCACATGAGTCATCTGTTGTCAGCCCCCAACCAACACATATTCCACTTTCCCCTCCTACCCCTCCTCACAGTCCCCCACCCTGCTCTCATGACTATACCCCTCCCCCACACAAAACCACCACGGTGGGCTTCACGGCTGAACAGGTGAGAAGACAGCTGAAACGTCTCAACCCAAGCAAGGCTGCAGGACCGGATGGTGTCAATACCAAGGTGCTCAAAGCCTGTGCCCCTCAGCTATGTGGAGTACTTCGCCAGGCATTCAACCTGAGCCTGAGGCTCCAGAGGGTTCCTGTACTGTCCTGCCTCGTCCCTGTGCCGAAGACGCCGCGCCCCAGCGGCCTCAATGACTGCAGACCGGTGGCATTGACCTCCCACATCATGAAGACCCGGGAGAGACTTGTTCTGGAGCTGCTCCGGCCTATGGTCAGGCCACACTTAGTTCCCCTCCAGTTCGCCTACCAGCCCCAACTAGGAGTTGAGGATGCCATCGTCTACCTGCTGAACCGTGTCTACGCCCACCTGGACAAGCCAGCGAGCACTGTGAGGGTCATGTTTTTTGACTTCTCCAGTGCGTTCAACACCATCCGCCCTGCTCTGCTGGGGGAGAAGCTGACAGCGATGCAGGTGGATGCTTCCCTGGTATAATGGATTCTTGATTACCTGACTGAAAGACCACAGTATGTGTGCTTGCAACACTGTGTGTCCGACAGAGTGATCAGCAGCACTGGGGCTCCACAGGGGACTGTCTTGTCTCCCTTCCTCTTCGCCATTTACACCTCGGACTTCAACTACTGCACAGAGTCTTGTCATCTTCGAAAGTTTTTGGATGACTCTGCCATAGTTGGATGCATCAGCAAGGGAGATGAGGCTGAGTACAGGGCTACGGTAGGAAACTTTGTCACATGGTGTGAGCAGAATTATCTGCAGCTTCATGTGAAAAAGACTAAAGAGCTGGTGGTAGACCTGAGGAGAGCTAAGGTACCGGTGACTCCTGTTTCCATCCAGGGGGTCAGTATGGACATGGTAGATGATTACAGATACCTGGGGATACGAATTGACAATAAACTGGACTGGTCTAAGAACACTGAGGCTGTCTACAAGAAGGGTCAGAGCCGTCTCTATTTCCTGAGGAGACTGAGGTCCTTTAACATCTGCCGGTCGATGCTGAGGATGTTCTACGTGTCTGTGGTGACCAGTGCTATCATGTTTGCTGTTGTGTGCTGGGGCAGCAGGCTGAGGGTAGCAGACACCAACAGAATCAACAAACTCATTTGTAAGGCCAGTGATGTTGTGGGGATGGAACTGGACTCTCTCACGGTGGTGTCTGAAAAGAGGATGCTGTCTAAGTTGCATGCCATCTTGGACAATGTCTCCCATCCACTACATAATGTACTGGGTGGGCACAGGAGTACATTCAGTCAGAGACTCATTCCTCCGAGATGCAGCACAGAGCGTCATGGGAAGTCATTCCTGCCTGTGACCATCAAACTTTACAACTCCTCCCTTGGAGGGTCAGACACCCTGAGCCAATAGGCTGGTCCTGGACTTATTTCATAATTTATTGATGTAATTTACATATTACTATTTAACTATTTGTGGTTCTATTACTATTTATTATTTATGGTGCAACTGTAACGAAAACCAATTTCCCCCGGGATTAATAAAGTATGACTATGACTATCTTTTACAAACCCATTGACTCCCACAGCTAACTTGACTACACCTCTTGTCACTCTGTCACTTGTAAGGATAATACTCTGTTTTATCTTTTGTCGGGATGGGGCTTGCCACTCCAGGACACCCGAGATTAGGAGTATGGATAAAGTAAATGCAAGCAGGTTTTTTCCATTGAGGTTGAGTGAGACTAGAACAAGAGGTCATGGGTTAAAGGTAAAAGGTGAAATGTTTAAGGGAACATGGGGGGATCTTCACTGAGAGAATGGTGAGAGTGTGGAATGAGTATGGATGGAAGGATATGGAGGGCTATGGTTGAGGTGCAGGTCGATGGGACTAGGTAGAACGGCATTCTTTCATGGACTAACTGGGTCAAAAGGCCTATTTCGGAGCTGTAGTGATCTAAGACTCTATGGCCCTATGTCCTCATTTTTCAGAAGACATCCCCAGCCCTCAGCTGCATCTCCTCCATTTTCCACATATGTGCCCTCACCCCCTCCCCCTCCCCCTCCCACCGACATAACAGAGATAGGGTTCCTCTTGTCCTCAGCCTATAAACCTTCGCATGCAATGTATCATTATCTTCAATTTCCACCATCTAAAACAGGATCCCACCGCCAGGCACATCTTTCCCTCCGCTCTCACTTCCACTTTCTGCAGGGTTTACTCTTTCTATGACTCCCTCACCTGCTCATCTCTCCCCACCAATAGCCCTTTGGACACTCACCACAGCAACTGTGCTAAGTGTACGCCTGCCCCTATACCTCCTTCTTCACTGCCCTCAGGCCATATGGCTCATTAAGCTTGCTCCACCATTCCATCAAAGCCGATATATTATCCCTCTCAACCCCATGGTCCTGGCTTTTCCCCATAAATTTTGATGGCCTGACTAACCAAGACCTATCAAGCTCCGCTTTAAATATTCTTAATGACTAGGCCTCTACAGCTAACTGTGTCAATGAATTCCACAGAATCACTCCCTTAGCTGGCTAAAGAAATTCCTCCTCATCTCTATTGTAAATGTATGTCCCTCTTTTCTGAGGCTGTGCCCTCTGGTCCTAGACTCATCCACTATCGGGACCATTCTCCCCACATTCACTCCATCCAGACCTTTCAGTATTTGACAGGTTTCAAAGTGATTCCCCCTCATTCTTCTAAGCTCCAGTGAGTACACACCCAGAGTCATCAAACACTCCTCATATGTTAACTCTTTCATTCCTGGAATCATTCTCGTGAAATTCCTCTGGACCCTCTCCAATGCCAGAACATCCTTTCTTAGATAAGGGGCCCAAAACTGCTCACAATACTCCAAGTGCAGTCTGACCAATGTCTTATAAAGCCTCTGCATTACATCTTTGCTCTTATATTCTAGTTGTCTCAAAATGAATGCTAACATTGCATTTGCCTTCCTCACCAGCTGTTCAACCTGCAAATTAACCATTAGGGAATCCTGTTCAAGGACTCCCAAGTCTCCTAGCACCCCCGGTTTTTGAATTTTCTCCCCATTTAGAAAATACTCTACAACTTTACTCCTTCTACCAAAATGCATGACCATACACTTCCCTACACTATATTCCATCTGCCACTTCTTCACCCATTCTCCAAATCTAAGTCTTTCTGCAGTCTACCTGCCCCTCCACCTACCTTCATATCAGCCACAAACCTGGCCACAAAGCCATTAATTCCATTATCCAAATCATTGATATATAATGTGAAAAGATGTGGTTGTAACACCAGCCACTGCAAAACATCACTCGTCACCAGCAGCCAACCAGCAAAGGACTACTTTATTCCCACTCGCTGCCTCCTGCCAGTCAGCCAATCTTCTCTCCATTCTGGCATCTCTCCTGTAATATCATTGGCTCTTATGTTGTTAAGCAGTTTCATGTACAGCACCTTGTCGAAAGATTTCTGAAATTCCAAGTAAACGACATCCACTGACTCTCCTCTGTCGATCTTTCCTAATATTTCCTCAATGAATTCCAACAGATTTGTCAGGCAACTTTCCCTTAAGGAAACCATGCTGACTTTGGCCTTTTTTATCATGTACCTTCAAGTACCTCGAAACTTCAACCTTAATAATGGACTCTAATCTTCCCAACCACTGAAGTCAGGCTAACTTACTCCCTTCTTCTGTTTCCCTCCCCGCCCTTCTTAAAGAGTGGAAAGACATTTGCAATTTTCTAGTTACCTGAAACCTTTCTGGAATCTAGTGATTCTTGAAAGATCATTACCAATGTCTTCACAATCTCTTCAGCTACCTCTTTCAGAACCCTGAGGTGTAAACCATCTGGTCCAGGTGACTTATCTACCTTCAGACCTTTCAGCTTCCCAAGCACCCTATCCTTAGTAATAGCAACTACACTCACTTCTGCCCTCTGACACTCTCGAATTTCTGACATACTGCTAGTGTCTTCCACATTGAAACTGATGGAAAATACTTATTAAGTTCATCTGCCATTTCTTTGTCTCTCAATACTACTTCTACAGCATCATTTTCCAGTGGTTTGATATCCACTCTTGCCTCTATTTTAATCTTTACATATTTGAAAAAAATTTTTAGTATCCTCTTTTAAATTATTGACTAGCTTACCTTCATATTTAAACTCTTCTCTCCCTATGGCTTTTTAATTGCCTTCTTTTGGTTTTTTAAAGCTTCCCAATCCTTTAGCCATTTTTAGGATGTATCTATCCTGTACCTTCCAAATTACCCCCAGAAACTCTAGCCATTGTTGTTCTGAGACATCCCCACTAATGTCCCCTTTCAATCAACTTTGGCCAGCCCCTCTCTTGTGTCTTTCACTCCACTGTTACACTGATACATCTAACTTTATCTTATCCCTTTCTGACTGCATGGTGAATAATATCATACTATGATTACTGCCTTCTAACGTTCTTTTACCATAAGCTCCCGAATTAAATCTGGTTCATTACACAACACCCAATCCAGAAGTGCCTTTCCCCTAATGGACTCAACCACAAGCTGCTCTGAAAAGCATCTCATAGGCATTCTACAAATTCCTTCCCTTGAGATCCAGCACCAACCTGATTTTCCCAATCTACCTGCATATTGCATTCCCCTATTACTATCATAACACTGCTCTTTTTACATGTCTTTTCTACCTCCTGTTATAATTTGTACCCCACATCCTGGCTACTATTTGGAAGCCTGTGTATAACTTCCAATAGTGTCTACCCACAAGGATTCTACATCTTCTATGTCACCCCTTTCTAAGGATTTGATTACACTTTTTACCAGCAGAGCCACACCACCCTCACACCCCCCAAGCCTACCCGGTGTCCTTTCAATACACTGTGTAACCTTGGATGTTAAGCTCCTAACTATAACCATTAATCAATCACAACTCAGTGATGCCCACAACGTCATACCTACCAATTTCTAACTTCGCTACAAGATGATCTACCTTATTCCATAAACTGCGTGCATTCAAATAGAGCACCTTTAGTTCTGTATTCACAATTCTTTTTGATTTTCCCTCCATGTTATACTGCAACTCATCCCACTGACTGCAATTTTGCCCTTTCATACAGTGTCACTTCACAGTGCATCTACTTGTATAGCAACTGTCCATCTTCAGCCTTGTCACTCTGGTTCCCATCCCCCTGCCAAATTAGTTTAATCCTTCCCAAGAGCTCTAACAAACAAGGATATTGGTCCTCCTTGGGTTCATGTGCAATCTGTCCTTTTTGTACAGGCCATACCTTTTTCAGAAGAAGGTGATGAATGATCACTAATGATCGAGAATTTGAAACCCTGCCCCCTGAACTAAGTCCCCAGCCATGCATTCAACTGCCAAATCATCCTAGTCTTACCCTCACTGGTGTGTGGCACAGGCAGCATTCCAGAGATTACTACTCTGGAGGTCCTGCTTTTCAGCTTTCTTCTTAATTCCTTATATCATAGCAGAGATATCAAAATCACCCTTAGCAACAGGAGAGGTACCAGGGGATTGGAGTATAGCCAATGTTGTTCTGCTGTTTAAAAAAGGCTCTAAATATAAAGCAGGAAATTACAAGCCGGAGAGTCTGACATCAGCTGTGGGAAAGTTATTAGAAGGTATTCTAAGGGACCAGATATATAAATATTTGGATAGATGTGCACTGATTAAGGAAAGTCAGCATGGCATTATGCATGGTAGGTCATGTCTAACCAAACTTACAGAGATTTTTGAGGAAGTTAGCTGGAAAATGGATGAAGGCAAGGGGTTGGATGTTGTCTACATGGACTTTAGCAAGGCATTTGACAAGGTCCCACATGGGAGATTGGTCAAAAAGGCTCAGTCACTCGGCATTCAAGATGAGGTAGCAAATTGGATAAGACGTTGGCTTTGTTGGAGAAGCCAGAGAGTGGTAGTAGAGGGTTGCCTCTCTTATTGGAGGCTTGTGACTAGTGGTGTGTCACTAGGATCGATGCTGAGTCTATTGTTGTTTGTCATCGATATCAATGATTTGAGTGATAATATGATCAACTGGATAAGCAAATTTGTGAATGGCACCAAGATCGGGAGGTCTAGTGAACAACGAGATCGGCCATCATGGCTTACAGAGGGATCTGCATCAGCTGGAAAATTGGGCTGAAAAATGACAGCTAGAATCTAATGCAGACAAGTGGGAAATTTTGCACTTCAGTAGCAACAACCAGGGTAGGTCTTACACAGTGAAAGGTCGGGCACTTAAGAGTGTGGCAGAACACAAGGATCTGGGAATGCAGGTCCATAATTCATTGCAAATGGTATCACAGGCAGATAGGATTGTAAAGAAAGCTTTGGTACATTGGCCTTCATAAATCAAACTAGAATTGCTGGGGGTGGGGGTGGGAACCGAACTGAAGTGACAGAGGAAGAGGTGGTTGGCTCACAAATAGAGAAAGCTTGGAGACAGTGCGAGAGGGAGGATAGGCAGATGATAGAGAAGGGACGTACTCAGACTGATGATTTGAGATGTGTCTATTTTAACGCAAGGAGTATTATGAACAAAGCTTACAGTGTGGATCAGTACTTGGAGCTGTGATGTTGTGACCATTACAGAGACTTCGATGGCTCAGGGGCAGGAATAGCTACTTTGAGTGCCAGGCTTTAGATGTTTCAGAAAGGTGGGGGCGTGGCACTGTTGATCAGAGATAGTGACATGGCTGCAGAAAAGGAGGACATCATGGAGGGATTGTCTATGGAGTCTCTGTGGGTGGAAGCTAGGAACACGAAGGGGTCAATAACTCTACTAGGTGTTTTTTAAAGATCACCTAATAGTAACAGGGACATCGAGGAGCAGATAGGGAGGCATATTCTGGAAAGGTGTAATAATAACAGGATTGTTGTGGTGGGAGATTTTAATTTCCCAAATATTGACTGGCATCTCCCTAGAGTGAGGGGTTTAGATGGGGTAGAGTTTGTTCAGGAAGGTTTCTTGATGCAATATGTAGATAAGCCTAGAACAGGAGAGGCCGTACTTGATCTGGTATTGGGAAATGAACCTGGTCAGGTGTCAGATCTCTCAGTGGGAGAGCATTTTGGAGATAGTGATCACAATTCTATTTCCTTTACCATAGCATTGGAGAGGGATAGGAACAGACAAGTTAGGAAAGCGTTTAATTGGATTCAGGGGAAATATCAGGCTATCAGGCAGGAACTTGGAGCATAAATTGGAAACAGATGTTCTCAGGAAAATGTTTGGAAGAAATGTGGCAAATGTTCAGCGGATATTTGAGTGGGGTTCTGCGGAGATACGTTCTAATGAGACAGGGAAAGAATGGTAGGGTACTGGAGCCGTGGTGTACAAAGGCTGCTGTAGATCTAATCAAGAAGAAAAGAAGAGCTTATGAAAGGTCCTAAAAATCAGGTAATATAGAGATCTAGAAGATTATAAGGCTAGCAGGAAGGAGCTTAAGAATGAAATTAGGAGAGCCAGAAGGGGCCATGAGAAGGCCTTGGCGGACAGGATTAAGGAAAACCCCAAGGCATTCTACAAGTATGTGAAGAGCAAGAGTATAAGACATGAGAGAATAGGACCAATCAAGTGTGACAGTGGAAAAGTGTGTATGGAACCAGAGGAGATAGCAGAGGTACTTAATGAATACTTTGCTTCAGTATTCACTGTGGAAAGGGATCTTGGTGATTGTAGGAGTGGCTTACAGTTGACTGAAAAGCTTGAGCATGTAGATATTAAAGAAATGGATCTGCTGGAGCTTTTGGAAAGCATCAAGTTGGATAAGTCACCAGGACCAGAGGAGATGTACCCCAGGCTATTGTGGGAGGCAAGGGAGGAGATTTCTGAGCCTCTGGCGATGATCTTGGCATCATCAATGGGGGCAGGAGAGGTTCCAGAGGATAGGAAGGTTGCAGACGTTGTTCCCTTATTCAAAAAAGGGAGTAGATATAGCCCAGGAAATTATAGACTAGTGAGTCTTACTTCAGTGGTTGGTAAGTTGATGCAGAAGATCCTGAGAGACAGGATTTATGAACTTTTGGAGAGGCATAATATGATTAGGAATAGTCCACGTGGCTTTGTCAAAGGCAAGTCATGCCTTACGAGCCTGATTGAATTTTTTGAGGATGTGACTAAACACATTGATTGAAGGTAGAGCAGTAGATGTAGTGTATATGGACTTCAGCAAGGCATTTGATAAGGTACCCCATGCAAGGTCTAGTGAGAAAGTAAGGGGGCGTGGGATCCAAGGGGACATTGCTTTGTGGATCCAGAATTGGCTTGCCCACAGAGGGAAAACAGTGGTTGTAGATGGGTCATATTCTGCATGGAGGTTGGTAACCAGTGGTGTGCCTTAGGGATCTGTTCTGGGACCCCTTCACTTCGTGATTTTTATAACTGACCTGGATGAGGAAGTGAAGGAATGGGTTAGTAAATTTGCTGATGACACAAAGGTTGTGGGTGTTGTGGATAGTGTGGAGGGCTGTCAGAGGTTACAGCGGAACATTGATAGGATGCAAAACTGGGCTGAGAAGTGGCAGATGGAGTTCAACCAGATAAGTGTGAGGTGGTTCACTTTGGTAGGTCAAATATGATGGCAGAATATAGTACTAATGGTAAGACTCTTGGCAGTGTGGAGGATCAGAGGGATCTTGGGGTCCGAGTCCATTGGACACTCAAATCTGCTGTGCAGGTTGACTCTGTGGTTAAGAAGGCATACAGTGCATTAGCCTTCGTCAATTGTGAGGTAGAATTTAAGAGTTGAGAGGTAATGTTGCAGCTCTATAGGACCCTGGTCAGACCCCACCTGGAGTACTATGCTCAGTTCTGCTCACCTCACTACAGGAAGGATGTGGAAAGTAAAGGGTGCAGAGGAGATTTACAAGGATGTTGCCTGGATTTGGGAGACATTCCTCATGAGAATAGGTTGAGTGAACTCGGCCTTTTCTCCTTGGAGCAACAGAGGATGAGAGGTGACCTGATAGAGGTGTACAAGATGATGAGAGGCATTGACTGTGTGGATAGTCAGAGGCTTTTTCCCAGGGCTGAAATGGCTAGCAGGAGAGGGCACAGTTTTAAGGTGATTGGAAGTAGGTACAGAGGAGATGTCAGGGGTAGGTTTTTTACACAGACAGTAGTGAGTGCATAGAATGGGCTCCCAGTGATGGTGGTGGAGGTGGATACGATAGAGTCTTTTAAGAGACTCCTGGATAGGTACATAGAGCTTAGAAAAATAGAGGGCTATGGGTAACCCTAAGTAGTTTCTAAGGTAAGGACACGTTTGACACAGCATTGTGGGCCAAAGAGCCTGTATTGTGCTGTAAGTTTTCTATGTTTCTATTGAGTACAGGAAATGGGATGTTATGTTGTATAAAGTATTGATGAAACCTAATTTGGAGTATTGTGTGTCTAGTTTCGGTCACCTGCCTACAGGAAAGATGTAAACAAGGTTGAAAGAGTACAGAGAAAATTTACAAGGACCTGAGTTATAAGAAAAGATTGAAAGGGTTAGGACTGTATTCCTTTGAACGTAGGAGATTGAGAGGAAATTTGACAGAGGTATATAAAATTATGAAGGGTAAAGATAGGGTTATTGCGAGCAGGCTTTTTTCACTGAGGTTGGGTGGGATTACAACAAGAGGTCATGGGTTAAGGGTGAAAGGTGAAAAGTTTAAGGAGAACATGAGGGGAAACTTCATTGAGAGGGTCGTGAGAGTGTGGAATGAGCTGTCAGAACAGGTGGTGCATGTGAGCTCGATTTCAATGTTGAAGAGAAGTGTGCATACGTACATGGATTGTAGGGATATGGAGGCTGTGGTCCGGGTGCAGGTCGATTTGAGTAGGCAGTTTAAATGGTTTTGACATGGACTACATGGGCCAATGGGCCTGTTTCTGTGCTGGCCTTCTCTATGACTCTATTCCCTCCGCAAGAACTCCTCTCATTTCCTACCTATGTCATTGGTGCCAAAATGGACTCTACCTTCTGGCTGCACACCCACTCCCTTTAGAAAGCTGTGGACCTGATCTGAGAAATCCCTGGCCCTGGCCCTGGCACTTGGGAGGCGAAATACTAGCTGGGTGTCTCTTTTACATCCACAGAATCTCCTGTTAGTTCCTCTAACTATGACATCCCTTATGACTACTGTACTCCTCTTCTCCCCTCTTCCCTTCTGAGCCACAGAGCTAATTCTGCATTAGAGACCTGCTCAAGGCAGCTTCTTCCTGATAAGTCGTCTCATCCGTCCCCCCACCCTAACAGTATCGAAAGCAGTATAGTTATTATTGAGGGGACGGCTGCTGGGGTACTCTGCACTGACTGCCTATTCACTTTCCTTCTCCTGACAGTCACCCAGCTACTTGCCTCTTGTAACTCCGGGGTGACAACTTCCCTGTAGTTATCTATCACCTCCTCATTCACACAAAGGTCATCCAGCTACAGCCCCAGTTCCTTACCATGGTCTCTAGGGAGCTGCCACTTAATGCACTTCATGCACATATATTTATGAGGGAGACCTGGAATGTCTCAGAATTCCCACATCTCACACAATGCCACGAACTGTGGATACATTCTCAGTGAATTAACTATGTACTAATAGACAAAGAAAGAGAGAAAAAAGCATACTAGAAAACTTAGAACCTCCGCCTGTGCTTGTCCAGGCCTGTTTTTGCCCAAGATAAAGAGGAGAAGGCAGGAGAATGAGATTGAGAGTGATAATGCTACTTGTAATGCTATCGTGATACAGTAATTTCCTCTGGGATCAATAAAGTATTCATCACTTTATCTATCTATCTATCTAATAAATGGGATATGATAGACTTGATGTGCCACGTGGACTGTATCTGCTCCTTTGATTTATGGCCCCATCATCCATCAGTATCACTTATTGCACCCGGTGCTTCCGTTGTAGCTTTCTCTATATTGGTGACCTGCCACAGATTTGGGGACTGTTTCATCGAGCAGCTTCACTCCACCTGCCAAACTGCCAAGATCTCTCCGAAATCAACATCGATTTCTTTGACTTCCAAAAACCACTCAGCTCTGTTCTATTCCCCCCCCCTTTGTTTCCTTACCCCTCCTCTTTCTCCTCCCCCACCCTAACAACCTGCTTATCACCCACACTTGCCTTCTTCTGGTTCACCATCTCCTGCCCTTTATTCCATGCTCCACTGTCCTCTGCTATCAGATCCCAGATTCTTCAGCCTTTTGTCTCTTCCACCTGTCACCTCCCAGCTTCTCACATCATTTCCACTTTCCTTCTTCCCCTTTCTACCTACCTTCCCCCCTCACCTGAATTTACCTTTCACCTGCCAGCTTGTAATCCTCCCCCATCTTCCTTATCATTTTACTCTGGCTTCCGTCCCTGATGGGTCTAGGCCCAGAACATCGACTGTGCAATTCAATCCATAGATGCTGCCTGACCTGAGTTCTCCAGCTCCTTTTTTGTATTGCTCCTAATCTTAAATTGTTAATGTTAACCATTTATGGTCCATCTATGTCTACATGGATATAAGGTCCTTTAGCCCAAGTAGCCCAACATGAACCAGGTCCTTTAACCCAAATGGTCCATGTCAATCTAGATTTGCATCCAAGCCAGTCCCCTTTGTCCATTTGCTCCCTCAGCATTTGAGTGTGATGCTTTCTTTGTTTTTAACATTAAGGAAATAAATATCCAGATAATAACAGATAAGCATTAAATTCTGTTGTGGGTATAGCAAGTCCTATAAGGCAATCCACCTCCAGTCCAGTACTGTGGGTGTTGATGGGGCTAATGTGATATCTGAGAATGCTGCAGAGGAAGAAACTGGACAGAGAGGTGGGAGGAAGTGCACTCCTTTTAGCTGTACTCCTACATGTTTCTATCATTGCAAGTAGTCAATAACTTCCTAGAAGTCTGAAAGGGAGTTGCTTTTCACTCCCCAAAAAGCCTTTAAGAACATCTGAGCCCCTCCTCTGTCTGTTGCTGAGAACCTCTTCCTGTGATAGAGCTTGGGTTGTGTGCCTGACAGGAATCTGGTATGGGTCATGCTCACAATCTGATCCACCCATTAGAAACAGAGGTAAGTTTCAAAGTTTCAAAGTACATTTATTATCAAAGTATGTATTCGGTGTACAATCCATGTAATTGGAGCTTTACCTCTAGAAATGTTGTCCTGGTAAAAGACACTGAAGTTGACTTGCCAGTGGATTTGGAAGGTTTTGCAGAGAAAAATTTAGTGGCAACTCTTCAGTGCACTGAGGCGTGCTCATGTCTTTGAAGCACATCGGAGAGCAGGGCTTATTGCTGCCAGCACAGCCATGAGCTGTAATGGGTCTATGGATCTGATCTCCAATCATTCTTTTCTCCATACTGCCGTAAGTTGTGCTGAGGCACCAGTTCAGTTTCCATTATCATCACACTAATCTTCAGGCAAATGAGGTAACATTACAACTCTTCCCTTGACAGCCACTGTACAGGTAACATTACAACTCTTCCCATGACAACCACTGTACAGGTGCAGAAAAGGCCCCTGTTGTGAAGGAAAGCACTGGCCAGTCTGTATATACTCCAGCACTCAGCAAGCAGTTGTGTGGGCCAATCAGCTGTCAAGAGTCAATTGATATGTAATGAATAGGAAAAGGAGACATGACAATGTAGAGGAAAATTGGTAAAGACATTAGATTTCTGAGAACTTTCAGTGAAAATGTCTTAAAGTTGTTAGACTAGCTGCTCTGATTTGTCACCATTCTCTGTTTCTGAATGTGACAAACTCAGAGAGCTGCTTGGGAAGGTAGCCAGTTTGCTGGCATCCTGATATGTACATTCTTCTATCAGCCCTTGTTGGAGGAGGCAGCCAGTTCATTATCTGAATAGTTTTGGGAGGTGGCAATTGGAGAGAAATTTGGGCATGAGCGGAATTATGAAAGGATTTTGGCCTGAGGGCACAGAACAGGTGGTGCTCAAAGGGAGAGGTAGAAAGAGCTTTATTTAATATGGGAGCATTCATTAAATAATAGGTCATCTAACAGTGATGACCGGATTGAAGGGGAACAGATCAAAAACATTAACGGTGTCTCTCTCCATAGATGCTGCCTGACCTGTTGAGTTTACCAGCTTTTCCAGTTTTGTTGCGGGTGTCCAGCATCTGCAGTTTCTTCTGATTTTCATCCCTCGGTGATGTAGTCCTTCAAGAAACGACAGCCCACCCACACTGCAGACAAAGATCAGCAACAAACGTTTGTGATAAGTTTGCCATTGGGAGAGTCAAAGTAGCCTGTTCTCTGAAACATGCCAACCACTCAGGGTGCAGAGACAAGATGGGCACGGCAGATCATTAGGGTTGCAGGGGAATCAGTCAGGCACTTTCCAAGCAACACGTCAGTAGAAACAAAATCACTTTTTCAGAAAAAATCTCAAGAGAAGAAATAAAATGTTACTTTTGGAAAGATTTGCACACCAGCAGGAGACTGGTATAACTTGCGTATGTATATAATGCATCCCACTTCCTTATGTGATTCTAAGCTCCACCTTCCTTTCCTATCAGATTCCATCACCTGCAGTCCATTATCACCTCTCAACTTTGATCACTCTTCACTCCTCCATCTGCCTGTCACTTCTCTTCACCAACTGAATCCTATCTTTTTCTCCCCCACTTCCCTTTACCATTTTATACTGGACATCTCCCCTTATTTCTTGGTCTAGATGAAGAGTCTCAACCTGAAACGTCAGCAAACAACAGGAATTCTGCAGATGCTGGAAATTCAAGCAACATACATCAAAGTTGCTGGTGAACGCAGCAGGCCAAGCAGCATCTATAGGAAGAGACGCAGTCGACGTTTCAGGCCGAGACCCTTCGTCAGGACTAACTGAAGGAAGAGTGAGTAAGGGATTTGAAAGTTGGAGTGGGAGGGGGAGATGCAAAATGATAGGAGAAGACAGGAGGGGGAGGGATAGAGCCAAGAGCTGGACAGGTGATAGGCAAAAGGGGATACGAGAGGATCATGGGACAGGAGGTCCGGGAAGAAAGACAAGGGGGGGGGTGACCCAGAGGATGGGCAAGAGGTATATTCAGAGGGACAGAGGGAGAAAAAGGAGAGTGAGAGAAAGAATGTGTGCATAAAAATGAGTAACAGATGGGGTACGAGGGGGAGGTGGGGCCTTAGCGGAAGTTAGAGAAGTCAATGTTCATGCCATCAGTTTGGAGGCTACCCAGACGGAATATAAGGTGTTGTTCCTCCAACCTGAGTGTGGCTTCATCTTTACAGTAGAGGAGGCCGTGGATAGACATGTCAGAATGGGAATGGGATGTGGAATTAAAATGTGTGGCCACTGGGAGATCCTGCTTTCTCTGGCGGACAGAGCGTAGATGTTCAGCAAAGCGGTCTCCCAGTCTGCGTCGGGTCTCACCAATATATAAAAGGCCACATCGGGAGCACCAGACGCAGTATATCACCCCAGTCGACTCACAGGTGAAGTGATGCCTCACCTGGAAGGACTGTTTGGGGCCCTGAATGGTGGTAAGGGAGGAAGTGTAAGGGCATGTGTAGCACTTGTTCCGCTTACACGGATAAGTGCCAGGAGGGAGATCAGTGGGGAGGGATGGGGGGGACGAATGGACAAGGGAGTTGTGTAGGGAGCGATCCCTGCGGAATGCAGAGAGAGGGGGGAGGGAAAGATGTGCTTAGTGGTGGGATCCCGTTGGAGGTGGCGGAAGTTACGGAGAATAATATGTTGGACCCGGAGGCTGGTGGGGTGGTAGGTGAGCACCAGGGGAACCCTATTCCTAGTGGGGTGGTGGGAGGATGGAGTGAGAGCAGATGTACGTGAAATGGGGGAGATGCGTTTAAGAGCAGAGTTGACAGTGGAGGAAGGGAAGCCCCTTTCTTTAAAAAATGAAGACATCTCCCTCGTCCTAGAATGAAAAGCCTCATCCTGAGAGCAGATGCGGCGGAGACGGAGGAATTGCGAGAAGGGGATGGCGTTTTTGCAAGAGACAGGGTGAGAAGAGGAATAGTCCAGATAGCTGTGAGAGTCAGTAGGCTTATAGTAGACATCAGTGGATAAGCTGTCTCCAGAGACAGAGACAGAAAGATCTAGAAAGGGGAGGGAGGTGTCAGAAATGGACCAGGTAAACTTGAGGGCAGGGTGAAAGTTCCACAATCCAAGATCCACAAACCTGCCTGTCCTGGCCAACCTATTGTCTCAGCTTGCTGCTGCCCCACCGAACTCGTTTCTGCATACCTCGACACTGTTTTATCACCCCTTGTTCAATCCCTTCCGACCTATGTTCGTGACACTTCTCACGCTCTTAAACTTTTCGATGATTTTAAGTTCCCTGGCCCCCACCGCTTTATTTTCACCATGGATGTCCAGTCCTTATATACTTCCATCCCCCATCAGGAAGGTCTCAAAGCTCTACGCTTCTTTTTGGATTCCAGACCTAATCAGTTCCCCTCTACCACCACTCTGCTCCGTCTAGCGGAATTAGTCCTTACTCTTAATAATTTCTCCTTTTGCTCCTCCCATTTCCTCCAAACTAAAGGTGTAGCTATGGGCACCCGTATGGGTCCTAGCTATGCCTGCCTTTTTGTTGGGTTTGTGGAACAATCTATGTTCCGTGCCTATTCTGGTATCTGTCCCCCACTTTTCCTTCGCTACATCGACGACTGCATTGGCGCTGTTTCCTGCACGCATGCTGTACTCGTTGACTTTATTAACTTTGCCTCCAACTTTCACCCTGCCCTCAAGTTTACCTGGTCCATTTCCGACACCTCCCTCCCCTTTCTAGATCTTTCTGTCTCTGTCTCTGCAGACAGCTTATCCACTGATGTCTACTATAAGCCTACTGACTCTCACAGCTATCTGGACTATTCCTCTTCTCACCCTGTCTCTTGCAAAAACGCCATCCCCTTCTCGCAATTCCTCTGTCTCCACCGCATCTGCTCTCAGGATGAGGCTTTTCATTCTAGGACGAGGGAGATGTCTTCATTTTTTAAAGAAAGGGGCTTCCCTTCCTCCACTATCAACTCTGCTCTTAAACGCATCTCCCCCATTTCACGTACATCTGCTCTCACTCCATCCTCCCACCACCCCACTAGGAATAGGGTTCCCCTGGTGCTCACCTACCACCCCACCAGCCTCCGGGTCCAACATATTATTCTCCGTAACTTCCGCCACCTCCAACGGGATCCCACCACTAAGCACATCTTTCCCTCCCCCCCTCTCTCTGCATTCCGCAGGGATCGCTCCCTACACAACTCCCTTGTCCATTCGTCCCCCCCATCCCTCCCCACTGATCTCCCTCCTGGCACTTATCCGTGTAAGCGGAACAAGTGCTACACATGCCCTTACACTTCCTCCCTTACCACCATTCAGGGCCCCAAACAGTCCTTCCAGGTGAGGCATCACTTCACCTGTGAGTCGACTGGGGTGATATACTGCGTCTGGTGCTCCCGATGTGGCCTTTTATATATTGGTGAGACCCGACGCAGACTGGGAGACCGCTTTGCTGAACATCTACGCTCTGTCCGCCAGAGAAAGCAGGATCTCCCAGTGGCCACACATTTTAATTCCACATCCCATTCCCATTCTGACATGTCTATCCACGGCCTCCTCTACTGTAAAGATGAAGCCACACTCAGGTTGGAGGAACAACACCTTATATTCCGTCTGGGTAGCCTCCAACCTGATGGCATGAACATTGACTTCTCTAACTTCCGCTAAGGCCCCACCTCCCCCTCGTACCCCATCTGTTACTCATTTTTATGCACACATTCTTTCTCTCACTCTCCTTTTTCTCCCTCTGTCCCTCTGAATATACCTCTTGCCCATCCTCTGGGTCACCCCCCCCACCTTGTCTTTCTTCCCGGACCTCCTGTCTCATGATCCTCTCATATCCCCTTTTGCCTATCACCTGTCCAGCTCTCGGCTCTATCCCTCCCCCTCCTGTCTTCTCCTATCATTTTGCATCTCCCCCTCCCCCTCCAGCTTTCAAATCCCTTACTCACTCTTCCTTCAGTTAGTCCTGACGAAGGGTCTCGGCTTGAAACGTCGACTGCGCCTCTTCCTATAGATGCTGCTTGGCCTGCTGCGTTCACCAGCAACTTTGCTGAAACGTCAGCAGTCCATTTCCCTCCTCAGATGCTCACTGACCCACTGTTTCTTTAACATCTCTTTTTGCTTTGGATTCCAGCATCAGCTGACACTATTTAAAACCTCGCTCTTTCACCAAGTCTGGGCCACCTGCTCTAAAACCACTTTAAGTGGCTGGATTCCAGTTTTGTTTGATAATCTCTCTTGGATATTATCTTAAAGTACTACAGAAATGCCAGTGTTGTTGATTCTCCCCATAATGGATTATCTACCTGCCACATTATTATTGCAGTGATAATCCTTCACCTGCCAATCTCCATTCTGTCTTTTGATCTCCTAAACTGGAGTGCTTGAGAGTTTAGTATTCTCTGCAAGTGTGCCCAGTGATTTCGTGTTATTTACTCTGTCAAAGAGCTCTGAACAAAACCGGGTTACACAGGTTGGTATCATTTGGCTATCAAGATCACTGATAGAAGAAAAAAACAATATTTGTTTTCAGAATGAAAATTTTATATTCACATAATTCCTCTCAATTTCCAACTACTTGAATTTCTTTTCCTTGGAGCTGAGGCGATTGAGAGGGGATCTCACAAAGATACACAAAAATTTGAAGGACAAGGATAGTGGATAAAAGGAAACATTTCCCCATACCAGAGGGCGTAGAGTTGGGAAGGGGTAAGAAGTTTGCAGGGAATTTGAGGAATATTTTTTTTTATTCAGAGGGTTTTAAAAGTTAGAATGCTCTGCTTGGGTGGTAGGCATACTCCTAACATTGAAGAGTATCTAGACAAGACTTAAATCACTGAAGTTACAGACCATGTCCTGGTAAATAGAACAAATGTCCATACATTTTCATTGTAAAGGGCCTGTTTCTGACAAGTTCAGATATCCAAAACAGCTGAACACCACTTCAGAAAGATTAGATTCACCGTTCTGACAGTAAACAATTTCTCCAAAAAATGAGAAGTTGGTCAGTGTCCAGTGGAGAATATTAAATGAAGACCACCACCTTGTGGACATTTGAATTTGGTGCATCCTGAATGAATTATTTATATTCTGCTTTTGTTATAAAATTAAACTGATGATTTTTGAAAGCACTAAATTCCTAATTACATATGTATTTATTCTTTTACTCATTGTGTACCGTTCATTATTCTGCAGTTTTCATGCAAGACGATAAAATTTCACGGCACGTCCTGATACATTGCAGAAACAGGCCCTTCCACCTGCCGTGCCCCTGCTTTCTGCCGGCCTCTCAGACTCCTACACATGAAGGAATAATCCTAGCTTCTCCAGCCTCTCCCTATAACTCAATCCCTCTGGCAGCCTCCTTGTAAATCCTTTCTGCACTCTTTCCAGTTCAATAATGCTTTTCCTATAGCAGTTGAAAGCAAAACAGAACACAATACTCCAAGTGCAGCCTCACCATCTTCCTATGCAACTGCACCATGACCTCCCAATTTTATGCTCAAGCCCTGACTTACGAAGGCCAGTATGTCAAAAGCCTTCTTCACCACCCTGTCCACATGTAACTCCACTTTCATGAACCATGTACTTATACTCCAAGGTCCCTCTGTTCTATAACACTCCTCAGGACCTTATCATTCACGGTGAAAGTCCTACCCAGACTTTGCTTTCCATAATGCAACACCTCACATTTATTCGAATTAAACTCAACTTGCCTTTCCTTGGCCCACATACTCAGCTGATCAAGATCCCCTGTAATTTTTCATACCTTTTCATTGTCCACTATGCGAAATTTTTTAGTGTTACCTGCAAAGTTACTGACAATGTGTAACCCAGGTTAATTAAACCCAAAGTTGTAGTGTTAGAAAGTTCCCCCTGTGGAGAATGAAAACAAGGTTTACCAATTTAAAAAAAAGAGAATTTGAAAAAAAATGCTATGCGAGGGCGGGGCAGGCTGGACACAGGATGGACAAGAAGAGAAATGCAGCAACGACTGTTAAGAGTGGAATTAGTAGTGAGTATCTTTACCCTACTAACTTGAAACCCTCAGGGTGAAACCCCTGGAGGAGAGACAATAGTGATAAAAGATTTATTGAAGCTACGGCTATAACGAGACAATATCGGCAGAGACCAGTGTTCAAAATCCCTACCGTGTAGTCGGGATTAGTTCTGCAAAATCATACCAAGGCATTTGGTCAAGTTTTGTACAAGTTTGTGAATTGACTTTCCATGGATAATCAAGTATTTCATTCCAGTGAACCAAGATGGCAAGCCACCCAAGATGAAGAACCAGCGCGGGAACGAAATGTGCAATGACGCAGAGGACTTAATACAGTTGGATGGACAAGTTTATCTTCATTGGAAGAATCCGAATTTGATTTTCTGCAAGAACTGATTATTTTTGCAAAGACTTTGATGTTATTGAATGAGATTTACTTTGTTTAAGTGTTGTGATGTTGGAGAATTGTCGTGAAAGGTGTTAAAGTGTGTATATATCATTTTTGAATTTGAATATAAACTTGTAGATATACTGTCTGGAGCTGAAACTGAAGTTAACTCTAATACTTGAGAATAGGATTTATGTTTGGTTTTCTAACTAACTAGGGATAAGTAAAAAGGGAAGTTTAGTCTGTAAACTTTTAAATAGGGAATAACACTAGATCTAATTAGTTAGAGAAATTGGAGTAACAAAGGTTATTCTAATGAATATCACTGATACTAATTAAACAGGAATTTGGCTTTTGTTGAAGTCTAAGATTTGGAACCTAAACAGAATGTTTGAATTTTGAATTTTTCTTGTTCATGGAAATATGTTGTACATACTGCTTTTCTTATAAACAAAACCTTATTTCCAGAAGTGTGTGGTTTCATTGCCTCCTTCCAATACCTGGATTCTCCTGATGACCTATTAGCACCAAGTGTTATTTGATTTTCTCAAAACAGTGCAACGACTAGTTTCACACAATAAGACTGGTGCTACACAGGTGTTTTACTGGCCCTGTGCATTTTTATCGAACCCATAGATATCGACGACAAACAACAATGGGCTCAACACAGACTCCTGAAGCACACCATAAGTCACAGGCCTCCCATCTGAGAAATAACCTTCTACCATCAACATTTACTTTCAACCATTAAGCCAATTGTTGATCCAATTCATCAGTTCTCTCTACAGTAAATTCCATGCAACCTAACCTAAAAAAGGTAACGAAGCAAGGAAAAAGGAGATACAAGATGAAATATGAAGGTAAGCTATCCAATAATACAAAAGAGGATTCCAAAGTTTTTATCAGATATAAAGAGTAAAAGAGAGGTGAGAGTGGTCATTAGGCTGTTGAAAAATGATGCTGGAGAGATAGTAATGGGGAACAAAGAAATGGCAGATGAGTTAACGAAGTACTCTGCATCAGTCTTCACAGCGGAAGACACCATCAGCATGCCAGAAATTCAAGAGTGTCTAAGGAAGCTCCAAGATGGTGCCAAGCTGTGACTTCTGTTAAATCACAGCTCAGATTTACTTGTTTTTTAAAAAAATATGTAATTGTTTATTTCTAAATTGTTTTTCAGGTTCTTAAGAATGATTTTGGGGACAGGGAGGGTAGTTAGGGGCCAGGTTAGGGTTTAGGGATAGGGATGTGAGGGAGTTAAAGGTCACACCAGAGTACAAGTCTCCAGTTCGCATTCAAAAATATGTGGCTCCAACGTGGGACATCCGTGGTCGCATGTCAGTTGCCGGACCAGTAGAGTGTGGACGAGAGTTGTCGGCAGGTTTTGGAGTCAGAATTCCATCAGGCAGGAGGAACGCTTTCTGTTCATTTGGTGAGTCTCGAGTTCCAGGCCCAGTGTTTAGTAACTGGCAGGTCCTGGGACTGATGCCAAGGATTGTGGCCTGCAGGGTGAATCAGAAATATGGAAGTTGAGGCCCGTTGGACAGAGCTGAGTCTGCAGTTGACTGGGGAGGTCAAAGCCCAGTGTTTGTAGAACCAGGTCTGATGGAGGCTGGAGGCCTGCCTTGGGGTGAAAAGACTGTGAATTTGCGTAGGCAGAAGGGAAGAATGGAGCTTGTCTTTGCTGTTGTTGTTCTGTTATTTGTTGTTTTATGTTGGCAATGGTATGTGTGGGAGACATTTGTGGGCTGCTGCCAGCACACCCTCGGGTGTTTGTTGTTATGGTGAGCAATGCATTTCACTGTATGTCTCAACGTACATGTAAAAAATCATCCTGAATCTCCGGAGAAAGTAGTGTATTCTTTGAATCTTTGAATTAATTGCTATCATTAAGGAAAAGGTGCTTGAGAAGCTGAAAGGTCTGAAGGTAGATAAGTCAACTGGATCAGATGGACTATACATTGTGAAGGCTTTGGTAGTGATCTTGCAAGAATCATTAGGTTCATTTGTAATTTTCCAGTCCTCTTGAACCATTCAGGAATCGCTAGATTCTCGAGTGGCTCAGGAGCACTGGAAAATTGCAAATGTCACTCCACTCTTTGAGAAGGGAAGAGGCAAAAGAGGAATATATTGGCCAGTTAGCCTAAACTCAGTGGCTGGCAAAATGCTAGACTCCATTATTAAGGATAAGATTTTGGTGTACTTGGAGGCACACTATAAAATAGGCTGAAGACCACATATAAAAACCACATACTTAAGGGGAAATCTTGTCTGACAAGTCTGTTGGAATTTTTTGAGGAAATTCTTTGTGGAGGATCAGAGGGATCCTGGGGCCCAAGTCCATAGGACACTCAAAGCTGCTGCACAGGTTGACTCTGTGGTTAAGAAAGCAAACGGTGCATTGGCCTTCATTAATTGTGGGATTGAGTTTAGGAACAGAGAGGTAATGATGCAGCTATATAGGACCCTGGTCAGACCCCACTTGGGGTACTGTGCTCAGTTCTGGTCACCTCACTACAGGAAAGATGTAGAAACCAAAAAAAGAGTGCAGAGGAGATTTACAAGGATGCTGCCTGGATTGGGGAGCATGCCTTATGAGAATAGGTTAAGTGAACTCGGCCTTTTTTTCCTTGGAGTGGCGGAGGATGAGAGGTGACCTGATAGAGGTGTATAAGATGATGAGAGGCATTGTAAACCCAAAATAATCTGCAGATGCTGGAGTCAAAGCAACACTCACAACACGCTGGAGGAACTCAGCAGGTCGGGCAGCATCCGTGGAAAAGATCGGTCGACGTTTCGGGGTGGAACCCTTCGTCAGGACTGTAGAGGGAAGGGGCAGAGCCTTATAAAGAAGGTGGGGGGAGGGTGGGAAGGAGAAGGCTGGTAGGTTCCAGGTGAAAAACCAGTAAGAGGGAAGATAAAGGGGTGGGGGAGGGGAAGCAGCGGGGGGGGGGGATAGGCAGGAAAGGTGAAGAAAGAATAGGGGAAAACACAATGGGTAGTAGAAGGAGGCGGAACCAAGAGGGAGGTGGTAGGCAGCTGGGGGAGGGGACAGAGTGACATAGGGATAGAGGAAGGGAGGGGGAGGGAATTACCGGAAGTTGGAGGACTCTATGTTCATACCAAGGAGCTGGAGACTACCTAGACAGTATATGAGGTGTTCCTCCTCCAACCTGAGTTTAGCCTCATCATGGCAGTAGAGGAGGCCATATATGGACATATCTGAATGGGAGTGGGAAGCAGAGTTGAAGTGGGTGGCTACCGGGAGATCCTGTCTGTTGTGGCGGATGGAGTGGAGGTGCTCGATGAAGCGGTCCCCCAATCTGCGTTGGGTTTCACCGATGTAGAGGAGGCCGCACCGGGAGCACCGGATGCAATAAATGACCCCAACAGACTCACAAGTGAAGTGTTGCCTCACTTGGAAGTACTGTTTGGGGCTCTGAATAGTGACAAGAGAGGAGGTGTAGGGACAAGTGTAGCACTTGCGCTTACAGGGATAAGTGCCAGGTGGGAGATCCATGGGGGGGGGACGTGTGGACCCGGGAGTCGCGGAGGGACCGATCCCTGTGGAAGGCGGAGAGGGGTGGAAAGGGAAAGATGTGCTTAGTGGTGGGGTCCTGTTGAAGGTGGCGGAAGTTGCGGAGGATAATGTGTTGGATACGGAGGCTGGTGGGGTGGTAGGTAAGGACAAGGGGAACTCTGTCCCTGTTGTGGTGGCAGGAGGATGGGGTGAGGGCCGAAGTGCGGGAAATGGAGGAGATGCGGGTGAGGGCATCATTGATGACAGCAGAAGGGAAACCATGATCCTTAAAGAAAGAGGACATTTGAGATGTCCTGGAACGGAAAGCCTCATCCTCAGAGCAGATGCGGCGGAGACGGAGGAACTGAGAATAGGGAATGGCATTTTTGCATGTGGCGGGGTGGGAAGAGGTATAGTTGAGGTAGTTATGAGAGTCAGTGGGCTTGTAGAAGATGTCAGTGGACAGTCTGTCTCCAGAGATGGAGACCGAGAGATGAGAAAGGGGAGAGAAGTGTCCGAGATAGACCAAGTGAATTTGAGGGCTGGATGGAAGTTAGAAGTAAAGTCAATGAAATTGACGAGCTCAGCATGGGTGCAGGAAGCAGCACCAATATAGTCATCAATGTACCAAAGGAAAAGTTGGGGAGCAGTACCAGAATAGGTTTGGAGCACAGACTGTTCAACATAACCGACGAAGAGGCAGGCATAGCTGGGGCCCATGCGAGTTCCCACAGCTACACCCTTGGTCTGAAGAAAGTGGGAAGAGCCAAAAGAGAAGTTATTGAGTGTGAGAGCCAGTTCCACCAGCCGGAGGAGGGTAGCGGTGGTGGGGAACTGGTGAGGTCTATTATCCAGAAAGTAGCGGAGGGCTTTGAGGCCTTCTTCATGAGGAATGGAGGCATTGATTGTGTGGATAGTCAGAGGCTTTTTCCCAGGGCTGAAATGGCTAGCACGAGAGGGCACAGTTTTAAGGTGCTTGGAAGTAGATACAGAGGAGATGTCAGGCGAAAGTATTTTACGCAGAGAGTGGTGAGTGCATGGAATGGGCTGCTGGCGATGGTGGTGGAGGTGGATACAATAGGGTCTTTTAAGAGACTCCTGGACAAAGAGACAAGGAGCTCAGGAAAATAGAGGGCTGTGGGTAACCCTAGGTAATTTCTCAGGTAAGGGCATGTTCGGCACAGCTTTGTGGGCTGAAGGGCCTGCATTGTGTTGTAGGTTTTCTATATTTCTATGTTGTAAATAACAGGCAGGATAGATAGAGGAAAGTCAGTGGATGTTGTTTACTTGGATTTTCATTAGGCCTTTCATAAGCAAAACAAGAGCCTTAGTATATTTTCCATTCCAGAAAAGACACTAGCATGGACAGAAGATTGGCTGGCTGGCAGGAGGCAAAGAATGGAAACACAGTGGAGCTTCTCTGTCCACTAGTTTCACATTATGTAGTAATCGTCTAGAAGACAGAATTAATGGTTTTGTGGCCAAGTTTGAGGATGAATCAGAGATGAGTGGAGAAGCAGGCAGGATTGAGGGAGAAGTTCTCTGCAGGAGTACTTGGACAGATCAGGAGAATGGGCAAAGTGGCACATGGAATACAGTATAGAGAAATGTAAGGTCATGTACTTTGGTAGGAGGAATAAAGGCGCAGACTATTTCTAAGCAGGGAGAGGGTTCAGAAATTGGAAGTGCAAAGGGACTAGGGAGTCCTAATGCAAGATTCATAGAATATAAGCATAGAACATAGAACATTGAACAGTTCAGCCCAGTGACAGGCCCCTCAACTCACAATCTGGTGCCGAACCAGCAAAAAAGCAAATCAAAAACACCCAAACACCAATCCCTCCTACCTACACCATGTCCATATCCCTCCATCTTCTTTACATCTTTGTGCCTTTTGAACGTTCCTTAAGAGCCTCTAATGTGTTTGCCTCTACCACCACACCAGGCAGTACATTCCAGGCATCCACCATTCTCTGAGATAAAAACTTACCCCTCACATCCCCTTTGAACCTACCCCCTCTCACCTTCAATGCGTGCCAGTTCTACTCTGAAATAAGATACTCTCTGTCTTCTCTATCTCTGGCTCTCATAATCTTATAAACCTTCATCAGATCTCCCTTTAGCATCAATCACTCCAGAGAAAACAACCCAAGTTTATCCAGCCTCTTATGGCAGTACATGTCCTCTAAACCAGACAGCATCCTGGTGAACCTCTTCTGCACCCTCTCCAAAGCCTCAACATCCTTCCTATAGTTGGGCGACCAGAACTGTATGCAGTACTCCAGATGTTACAATGCCTTTAACTTGCCCTTAACAGTGTACTGTCTCTTTGCATCTTCCCTACTGAGGTGCAACATTTCACATTTATCTCAGTTAAACTCTATCTGCCATCTCTCTGCCAGTATCTTCAAATGATCTATATCATGCTGTATTCTTTGCCAGTCGTCTACACTATCCACACCTCCACCAATCTTGATATCATCTGCAAATTTACTAACCCATCCATCTACATTTTCATCCAGGTCATTTATATACAACACAAACAGCAGAGGTCCCAGCACAGATCCCTGTGGAACTCCACTAATTACAGACCTCCAGCTTGAATAAGTCCCTTCAACCAGTACCCTCTGTTTTCTATGAGACAGCCAGTTCTGAATCCAAACAGCCAACTGACCATGTATGTTAATCTTTTCTTGCTTCTTTATACTCCTCCTGAGCTTCGCTTGATCCTAACTTCCAAAACTTTACATACTTTCCCTTTATCTTCCTGACTGAATTCATCACCTCTCTGGACATCTAAGGTTCTCTTATCATGCCATCCCTGTCCTTCCTTCTACTCTGTGCAATTGATCTTTAAACAACCTCCACATGTCTGACATGGACTTGCCAGAAAATAAGTGTTCCAAATTAACACTTCTTAGTTCCTGCCTCATGCTGTTATAATTTGCTACTTTAATTTAAAACTCTCCATGAGGACCATATAGTCCTCAAGTATAACTAACCTAAAAGATAAAGCATTCTGGTCACTGCCTCTTAACTGTTCACCCACTGAAAGGTCAGTGACCCGACCAGGCTCATCACCCAACACCAGGTCCAGTACAGCCCCTCCTCTCATTAGACTGTCCACATATTGAATTAAGCAACCCTTCTGGATACACATAACAAATTTTGCCCCATCTAAATCCCCCAGTTCATTTTTGGGAATTTGAAATCCCCCATATTATTTTACACATTTCCTTAATCTATTTACCTATCTGTTTCTCAATGTCCCAGTGGCTGTTGGTGGGGGTGGGGGATTGGGGTCTATAGTACAATCCCATCAGTGTGCTTGCACCTGTCTTATTCCTGATCTCCACTCAAATGGACTCGGTGTCTGACCCCTCCACTATGTCTGTCCAAGTGCAGCTGTGATATTATCCTGATTAGTAGCAACTCCACCCCCTCTTTTACCTCCTCCTCTATCTCTTCTAAAACATTGAAAACCTGGTACATTAACCATCCATTCCTGCCCCCTCTCAACGAAGTTCCAGTAATGGCCACAGCATCATAGTTCTGTGTACTGATCCATGCTCTAAGTTCATCACCCTTGCCCATAATTCTCCTAGCATGAAAATATACACACTTGGAACTATTCGACCCAATGTACCTGTTATTTTGATTTTGCCTTTCAATACTTTCCCTGACATCTACCATCTGGTCTGATCCTTCCCTTACTGACCTGGGGCTCCAGTTCCCAGCCCTCTGCAAAACTATTTTAAACTCTCCAGAGTAACATCAGCAAACCTCTTGGCCCAGATATTGGTTCCCCTCCAGTTCAGGTGCAACCCATCCTTCTTGTATGGGTCACCCCTTCCCCAACAAAGGTTCCAAAAATCTAAGAACTTGAACCCCTGCCCCCTGTACCATCTCTGCAGCCATGCATTCATCCATGCTATCATTCCATTCCCATCTGCACCAGCCTGTGGTACAGCCTGCACGCAGCGATAAAGTGACGCCCTTTGGCCCAGAATCTTGTGCTGATGTTTTAACTTACTGCAAGATCAATCTATTTTGTCTATCATCCATGTGCCTGTTTATGATCTTAAATGTCCCTAATTAAATGGAATACACCACCAACCATGACAGCACTTTCCACGTACCCACCACTCCCTGTAAGAACCTACCTCTGACATCCCCTCTATACTTCTCTCCAGTCACCTTAAAATTACACCCTCTTGTATTAGTCATTTTTGACATGGGAAAAGTCACTTGCAGCCACTCTATCTCTGCCTCTTATCATCGTATACATTCTATCAAGTAACCTCTTATCACCCTTCACTCCTAAGAGAATATTCCTAGCTCGATCAACCTGGTAAATCTCCTTTGCACCCTCTCTAAGACTTCTGCATCCTTCCTATAATGAAGCAACCAGAACTGAACAGAATACAGTGTCTTTTGGTGTATAGAACCATGGGTTATTTGGGGCATCACCTTATTTGGGACAACTCTTAAAGATCAAAAACTAATTGACAAAATAGCCAGGATTCCATTCATTTACTTGGGACACTACGCCACTTAATTGGGACAGGAGGCTGGTGCCAAACAGTTGTGTGCACTTGTGTGGCCATTAGTCACGACACGATGCTTAGAGCAAACAATTTTTAAATAGCATCTGTTGTGAATTCTTGTGTTCAAAAGCAGAGAATTTTGTCACTGATTGTTGGCAAGAAATAAACAGTAAGACAATTGAGAACCATTTTGTTCACTGTAGTTTCAAGCATTCAGGCTTGGAGATGCCAGAAATGGCTGGGAGTGAAAGTGAAACAATTTCACTACTTCAGCAAGTTAGAAGCTATTAAGAATTTGAAGGTATAGACAAATATTTTGGATGTTACAATGATAATGAAGATTTGGAGGATACAATTGTTGAAAGCATTGTTTGAAAATGGTCTATTATCTGCACTGGGAATCTGCGCTGATTTTGTTCATTTATAGTCAATCAAAAGAACGTAGCAGCATACATTGGATTGAATTCCTCTGTAGATAACCATTAGGAACACAGTTTCATAGTACTATAGGAGTATTTGTAGTGTTCTGATTTTTTCTGTATTCAATTTAAATACATAATTTGTTACTCAGTTAACAGTAGTTAACTCGCGGATACCAACTCTTATTTACCCCTTGATCGTGACCCCACTAAGGAGTACCAGGCCATTGTCTCCAACACCATCACTGACTTTAATCGCTCAGGGGATCTCCCATCCATTGCTACCAACCTTATAGTTCCCACACCCTGCACTTTCCGTTTCTACCTCATACCCAAGATCCACAAACCTGCCTGTCCTGGCAGACCCATTGTCTCAGCTTGCTCCTGCCCCACCGAATTCATTTCTGCATACCTCAACACTGTTTTATCCCTTCCTACCTATGTTCATGACACTTCTCACGCTCTGAAACTTTTCGATGATTTTAAGTTCCCTGGCCCCCACCGCTTTATTTTCACCATGGATGTCCAGTCCCTATATACTTCCACCCCCATCAGGAACGTCTCAAAGCTCTCCGCTTCTTTTTGGATTCCAGATCTAATCAGTTCCCCTCTGCCATCACTCTGCTCCGTCTAGTGGAATTAGTCCTTACTCTTAATAATTTCTCCTTTGGCTCCTCCCACTTCCTCCAAACTAAAGGTGTAGCTATGGGCACCCGTATGGGTCCCAGCTATGCCTGCCTTTTTGTTGGCTTTGTGGAACAATCTATGTTCCAAACCTATTCTGGTATCTGACCCCACTTTTCCTTCGCTACATCGATGACTACATTGGCGCTGTTTTCTGCACGCATGCTGAGCTCGTTGACTTCATTAACTTTGCCTCCAGCTTTCACTCTGCCCTCAAGTTTACCTGGTCCATTTCCGACACCTCCCTCCCCTTTCTAGATCTTTCTGTCTCTATCTCTGGAGACAGCTTATCTACTGATGTCTACTATACGCCTACTGACTCTCACAGCTATCTGGACTATTCCTCTTCTCACCCTGTCTCTTGCAAAAATGCCATCCCCTTCTCGCAATTCCTCCGTCTCCACCGCATCTGCTCTTAGGATGAGGCTTTTCATTCCAGGATGAGGGAGATGTCCTACTTTTTTAAAGAAAGGGGCTTCCCTTCCTCCACTGTCAACTCCGCTCTCAAACGCATTTCCCCCATTTCACGCACATCTGCTCTCACTCCATCCTCCCTCCACCCCTTGTCCTCACCTACCACCCCACCAGCCTCCGGGTCCAACATATAATTTTCCGGAACTTCCGCCACCTCCAATGGGATCCCACCACTAGGCGCATCTTTCCCTCCCCCCCGCTTTCCGCAGGGATCGCTCCCTACGCGACTCCCTTGTCCATTTGTCCCCCCATCCCTCCCCACCGATCTCCCTCCTGGCACTTATCCTTGTAAGGGGAACAAGTGCTACACATGCCCTTACACTTCCTCCCTTACCACCATTCAGGGCCCGAGACAGTCCTTCCAGGTGAGGCGACACTTCACCTGTGAGTCGGCTGGGGTGATATACTGCGTCCGGTGCTCCCGATGTGGCCTTCTATATATTGGCGGGACCCGACGCAGACTGGGAGATAATTTCACTGAAAATCTATGCTCTGTCCACCAGAGAAAGCAGGATCTCCCAGTGGCCACATATTTTAATTCCACATCCCATTCCCATTCTGATATGTCTATTCATGGCCTCCTCTACTGTAAAGATGAAGCCACACTCAGGTTGGAGGAACAACACCTTATATTCCGTCTGGGTAGCCTCCAACCTGATGGCATGAACATTGACTTCTCTAACTTCCGCTAATGCCCCACCTCCCCCTCGTACCCCATTTGTTATTTATTTATTCATATACACACATTCTTTCTCTCTCTCTCCTTTTTCTCCCTCTGTCCCTCTCACTATACCCCTTGCCCATCCTCTGGGCTCCCCGCCCCCCTTTTCCTTCTCTCTGGGCCTCCTGTCCCATGATCCTCTCATATCCCTTTTGCCAATCACCTGTCCAGCTCTTGGCTCCATCCCTCCCCCTCCTGTCTTCTCCTATCAGACCCATGCACTTGCAGCTCGTAAACTCAGTTCTTTGAGTAATGAAGGTCAATACACTGTATGCATTTTTTAAAACTCTATCAACTTGTGTGGCAACTTTGAGGTATCTATGGACGTGGACCCCCCGGTTCCCTCTTTCCTCCACACTGCTAAGAATCCTGCCAATAACCTTGTACTTTGCCTTCAAATTCAACTTTTCAAAGTGAATCACTTCACACTTCAACAGGTTGAGCTCCATCTGCCACTTCTTAGTCCAGCTTTGCTTTTGTCAATGTCCCGTTATAACCTATGACAACCTTGTACACTATCCACAACTCTTCCAACCTTCATATCATCTGCAAACTTACTAGCTCACCCAAGCAATTCCTCATCTAAGTGATTTATAAAAGGCACAAAGAGCAGGGGTCTCAAAACAGATCCTTGCAGAACATCACTGCTCACTGACCACCAGGCAGGATATGATCCATCTACTACCACCCTCTGCCTTCTGTGACAATTTACACAGCCAAATTTTCCTGGATCCCATGCTTCCTGGCTTTCTGAATGAGCCTACTGTTGGGAATCTTATCAAATGCGTTACTAAAATCCATACACCCACTTCTCTACTTTCATCCATGTGCTTTGTCACCTCCTCAAATAATTCAATCAACTTGTGAGGCATGACCTGCCCTCACCAAGCTATGTTGACTATTCCTAATCTATGCTTCTCCCAATGCTCATAAATCCTGTCTCTAAGAATCCTCTACAATAGTTTGCCCACCACTAATGTAAAACTCACTGGTCGACATGAGTCATGTTGGGGCAGCCGCATTGCCTCGGTTGTGGCGAGAACTAAGCCTAGGGCAATACTGTGGGAAGGGTCTTGGCCTGAAACGTCAACTGCACCTCGTCCTAGAGATGCTGCCTGGCCTGCTGCGTTCACCAGCAACCTTGATGTGTGTTGCTTGAATTTCCAGCATCTGTAGAATTCCTGTTGTTGGGGTTACCCGTGGCAGTCACCCAGTTGAGGAGACACCGATGCAGTGCTGCCCTTCAGTGTTCACTTGGTGGAAGAACAAGCTGGACCAGATAACACATTAAGCCAGATATACCACACAGGGTTACATTTATTTTTCTCTTTGCGACTGCATGTTTCTTTCTGAAATTGTAACTATATGTGCTAATTGTGCTACGTGCAGAGTGCAGTGTGCTGTTGGTACTGTTTCATACCTTGACCCTGGAGGAATGCTGTTTCGTTTGGCTGTATTCATGTATGGTTGAATTAAAATTAAACTTGAACTTGCCTATAATTCCCATGATTATATTATCCCTATACTTTTCTCGAACAAAGGAAAAGCACTTTTTCTCTTGATTAGATGTTCCACATCTCTTGTCAACCATGGTTCTTTCACCCTACCTAACATCCTTATCCTGCCTCAATGGAACAAACCTATCCAGAAACCCATGCAAGTGCTCCTAAAGAACTTCCAGATTTCTGTTGTGCATCTCCCTGAGTACATCCATTCCCAATTTACACTCCCAAGCTCCTGCCTAATAGCATCATAAATCCTCCTCCCCCAATTAAATATTTTTCCATAACCTCTGCTCCTACAGCCATCCAAGGCAATGGTAAAGATCAAGTAGTTGTGGTCACTGTCTCTGAAATGCTCACTCACAAAATGCCCACTTGACCAGGTTCATTGGCTACTACCTGAATTTGTTTGGACACTCCTAACAAATTCTGCCCCATTAAGATTTTTGCATTAAGGAGGTGCCAATCAATATTAGTGAAGTTGAATTCACCCATGACAATGACCCTGTTACTTTTGTACTTTTCCACAATCCATCCCCTGATCTGCTCCTGGGTGTCTCTGTTATAATACTCCCAATAGAATGATTTTCCCTTCCGTTTTCTGACTTCCACACAGTTTCAGTGTCTCCACAATGTCCTCCCTTTCTGCAGCTGTAATAAAATCCCTAATTAGCAATGCCATTCCCCCACCTCTTTTACTTCCCTCCCTATCCCTTTTGAAACATCTAAAGCTTGACGCATCCAGCAGCCATTCCTGACCTTGTGACTGTCAAGTCTCTGTAATGGACACAAACGTCATGGTTCCACGTACTGACACATGCTCTAAATTCATCACTTTTGTTCCTGATACTTCTTGCATTGAAATACATTTTGACCCATCCAACTCACTGCATTTCAGGCCTATTCACTGTCTATCCTGCCTCACAGCAGACTGAGTCGGTAGTAAGGAAGGCAATTAGCATTTATTTTGTCAGGACTGGAATATAAAAAGAAGGATGTAATGTTGAGGATCTATAAGGCACTGGTCAGATCACATTTGCAGTATTGTAAACAGTGTTGGGTCTCATATCTAAGAAAGGATGTGCTGGCATTGGAGAGAGTTCAGAGGAGGTTCATGAGAATGATTCTGGAACCTGAACATGGAACGATGATGTTTTAGCCATTACTGAGACTTAGTTGAGAGAAGGACAGGATTGGATGCTTAATGTTTCAGGGTTTTAATGTTTTAGAAATGAAAGAGGGGGAGATAGAAAAGTTGGGAGCAGGACTGCTTCACTATTAATCAGGTACAAAATCCCAACTGCAATCAAAGGGGGCATAATGAGGGCTCATCCACTGAGTCTATATGGGCAGAAATTTAAAAGAAGGTGTTATCACTGATGGTGTTATACCAGTTCCCCCAATAGCCACCAGGACTTTGAGGAATAGATAAGTAGGCAGATTAGGCAAAGGTGTAAAAAGAACAAGGTGATTGTTATGAGTGACTTCAACTTTCTTAAGTGCAAGAGATTTAGAATTTGTTAGGTGCATCCAGGAGAGTTTCTTAAATCAGTAGTCCAATGAAAGGAGGGGCCATTCTGGACCAGGTGCTGCGTAAAGAGCCTGGCTGGGTAACTGACCTTTCAGTGGAAAACTACTCAGTGACCATAACTACATGTTCTACTGACTCCTCTTCCTGACATTCCTCACACAATCCTGTCTGGTGTTTCCCTATCATTTTCAATGTTTTGTTTAATGCACAGTGCCCCAGCCTTAACCTAGTCCACACAATTTCCTCTCTTCTGTTTCCATTACCTACCCTAGTACCTGCAACGCTCTTTTGTATTTGATATAAATGCCTCTCTTTCCCCTCCCTGTCCCATCTTTCTTGCCACATTTGGTTGATTTTTTCCCAGATTACACACTTAACCTCTGCTTTACATTTCTATATTTTCTTTAACACCCTCTTTGCCAACTCATCCACCCTCTCATTCCCCTTCACCCCTAAATGTGCTGGAACCCATAGAAATTTTACCTGACCTCCCTGATTTGCAATTCTTGTGACTGACTGAAGGACTTCATAAAGTATATCTTGCCGACTGTTTGAGTGAAAAGACCTTAAACTTGCTAGAACTGAGGATGAATCTGAGCATATCAACACTTTGACTTGTCTAGCTTTCTCCACCCATTGCAACGCAACCAACACTGCCCGCATCTCCACTGTAAACACCCTAACTTATCAGATGTTCTTCTGCTGATTCCAATTTCTTTTGCTGGTATAGCCACCCCAACCCCTATCACTCCTGTTTCAGGTTCCTTAGCACCATCCGTATAAATCTGAGTATACTCACTATACTTTTCCATCACATGACAGTTAAATGTACTTACCAAATCAGTTTTATATTTTCCTTTCCTTTTTACCTCTAACAAATGCCAGTCTATGTCAGGTCATACAAGCTTCCATGGAGCTACAACCGGATAAACTACTGAAGGACTTATCCTTAGAAGAAACTCTCCACATTCTTTAGCAATATCATTCCCTACCCGACTAAAGTTATCCCTCTGAAACCTCCCATTTTCCAAGCACTCCTGCAACATTCCTCCAGCAGGGTGAGAATCATTGTGCTCCTGCAAATTAGCCCAGTAGTTTGCCATTAATCGCATCCTTCTTAGTTCTAAAGGCATTACTCCTATTTCTACCTGTAGGGCTGATGCTGGTGATGTTTTAAAAGCCCCACTGCACACTCACAAAGCCTGAGCCTGAATCACATCCAGTTTCCTTATAAGAGACCTAGCTGCTGATCCATATGCTATATTTCCATGGTCCAACACAAATCTTACTAAAGCCACATACATTCTCTTCAATGCTGAACTACTTGCTCGCCATTCCCTACCAAACATCTCATCACACTTATTACTTTTTTACATTTCTCCTCAACTTTCCTGATATGATCTGCCCATGTTAATTGTGAATCAAATATAACACCCAGAAATTTAAATAATCCAACCCTTTCTAAATCAATCCCATACATCCTTAACTTCTTCCCTACCTCAATTCTTTTCCTGGTGAAAAATACAGTTTTGAGCTTTTTCTACTGAAAATCTATACCCAATCATAACCCCACTCCACCACTTCATCAATTGCTCCTTGTAGTTTCCTGATTATATGCTCCATGTTCCTGCCTCTTTTCCACAAGGCCCCATCATTGACATACATCATAAAAAGCAGCGGTCCCAACTCTGACCCCTGTGGAACTCCACTGGTAACCGGTACCCAGCCAGAATAGGATCCCTTTACTCCCAAACTCTGTTTTCTGCCGATAAGTCAATGCTCCACCCATGCTAGTCACTTCCCTGTAATTCCATGGCTCTTATCTTGCTAAACAGCTTCATGTGCGGCACCTTGTCAAAGGTCTTCTGAAAATCTAAGTACACCATATCTACTGCATCTCATTCGTCTACTCTGCTTGTAATTTCCTCAAAAAATTGCAGTAAGTTAGTCAGACAGGATTTTCCTTTCAGGAAACCATGCTGGTTTTGGCCTATCTTGTAATGTGCCTCCAGGTAATCCGTAATCTCATCCCTAACAAGCGATTCCAACAACTTCCCAACCACTGATGTCAGGCTAACAGCTCTATAGTTTCCTTTCTGCTGCCTCCCATTCTTCTTAAATAGCGGAGTAAAATTTGTAATTTTCCAGTCATCCGGTACAATGCCAGAATCTATCGATTCTTGAAAGATCATTGTTAATGCCTCCACAATCTCTCCAGCTACTTCCTTCAGAACCCAAGGGTGCATTCCATCAGGTCCAGGAGATTTATCCACCCTCAGACCATTAAGCTTCCTGAGCACCTTCTCAGTCGTAATTTTCACTGCACATACTTCACTTCCCTGACACTCTTGAATGTCCAGTATACTGTAGATGTCTTCCACTGTGAAGACTGATGTAAAATACGCATTCAGTTCCTCTGCCATCTCTGTGTCTCTCATTACAATATCTCCAGCATCATTTTCTATTGGTCTTATATCTACCCTCAACTCTCATTTACCCTTTATATACTTACGTTGTAAAAAAAATCACTCCTTATTTTGTACATAGTTTTCTTCTTTTGATTGTTCTTTCTTTCCATTGCTTTCTATAAGTGTATGCCTCAGATAAATATTATGTAGAGATTTGTATGATATATGATTATATGATATATATGTACAGTATTTGAAATACATCTTGTGGAAATTTTTGTTTGATGATGAACTTCAATAAAAGATAAATTACAAAAAAAGCTTTCAGTATCTCCTTTGATATTAGTTTCCAGCTTCCTTTCATAATTCATCTTTTCCTTCCTAATGACCTTCTTAGTTTCCTTCTGCAAGTTTTTAAAAGCTACCCACTAGCTTTGGCTTCCTTATATGCCCTCTCTTTTGCTTTTACTTTGGCTCTGACTTCACTTGTCAGCCACGATAGTGTCCTTCTTCTATTCGAAGATTTCTTCTTATTTGGAATATATCTGTCTTGCACTTCCCTCATTTTTTACAGAAACTCCAGCCATTGCTGCTCTGCTGTCCTTCCTGCTAATGTCCCTTTCCATTTCCCCTCTCAAGCCATTGTAATTTCCTTTATTCCACTGAAAGACCGACACATTGGAATTTAGTTTCTCCTTCTCACGTTTCAAAGTGAACTGGATCATATTGTGATCACTATTCCCTAAGGATTCCCTAGCTCTCTTATCACCTCTGGATCATTGCACAGCACCCAATCCAGCACAGCCGATCCCCTAGTGGGCTCAACAACAAGCTGTTCTAAAAAGTCATCCCTTAGACATTCTACAGGTTCTCTCTCTTGAGGTCGATCCTGGTCTGGTTTTCCCAATCCACTTTCATGTTAAAATCCGCAATGATTATCATGACATGGCCCTACTTGACACACCTTTTCTACATCCTGCTGTAATTTGTAATCCATATCCCAGCTGCTGTTTGGAGGCCTGTATACAACCAGTATTAGGGTCCTTTTACCCTTGTATTTCTTAACTCAACCCACAGCATCTCTATACCTCTCGATCCTATGTCATCCTTTTCTAATGATTTAACATTATTTCTTATACACAGAGCCACACCACCCCCTGTCAACTAACCTATCTTTCCGATACACCGTTTATCCTTTTGGATGTTCAACTCCCAATGGCAGCCACCCTTTAGCCAAGTTTCAGAGATGGCCACAACGTCATACTTGCCAATCTGTAGCTGAATTTCAAGATTGTCCTTTTTATTTCTTATGCTGCATGCATTCAAATATAACACTTTCAGTCCAATATTTGTTGTTTTCTGTTTTAACTGCACCACGCCTCTATTGCCCTGTAAATCATCCTACTGGCTATGATTATGCCTCATCTCCTGCCTGTCCTTCCTATCATCTCTGTTGCACCTAATTGAGTACCTTGCATCAGTGTTTACCGAGAAGGATGTGGAGGACAGTGATTATTAGCGTGGAATGCGGAATATCCTACAGCATTTTGAGTTAAAGGAAGAGGTAGTGTTGGGTTGGGTCGCTTAACGAAGATCAAGCTGGTTAAGTCCCAGGGCCTGATGGGATTTATGGGACTCATGGGATCCCAGGTTATTGAGAGAGGCATGTCTAGCCACACAGTCAAGTTCGTAGAGAGAGTAGAGAAGTGGGCTAAGCATGCATTTTTGAGGTGCACCAGTGTTAATTGTCACATTACGGGGAAGGCCATTCCAAAATTTTCACACTGTGGAGAAGGTCATTCCAAAGCTTCACATTATGGGGAAGGTTATTCCAAAGCTTTGCACTATGGGTAAGGTTCATGTTGGGTAAGTTGTAACCAAGTTGAAAGACTGATTGCAGCATCCTGTCCACAGGAAACTTCTGTTATGCAAACACAAGGATGATAAAGGGCAAACTAGATGAACCTTTCTCCCTTTTTTTTGGTAAAGGAATTCCTGTGTTTCAAATGCCTTTGATGGGGTTCCAGTGATGTCATCGTTCAGAATGGCAGCTTAAATCAACAGCTCCTCTGGAAAAATGCATATTTTGCCCTGTTAATCCATCAAGTATAAGATCTTTTGAAAATATCTGAATTGATAAGGGGGGCAAGAATGAGGAGAAAGAATGGAGATATAAAAAGCACCACTGCGGAGCCTATGGAAGAGAGAGGTACAGCGTGCGGCTCTCCTACACGTGCACGTGGCGGCGAGGCTGACGATGGGCCTCGTGCAGGCAAAGCGGCAAATATGATAAGGATTTTGGAAGAGATAAGGGAAGTCCAAAAAGATATAACTCAAAGATATAAAATCAGAGCTTGCCAACATCAATCAGAAAATAGCAGTGGCGGAGACTCGAATTGAGAAGGTGGAAGATCGTGTGCAAAACGTGGAACAGATACTAAGTAAGACGATAAAAATATTAGATCACCAGGGACGTAAATTGCTCGACCAGGAGGGAAGATCGTGACAGAAACATATCAGGATTTATAATGTTCCCAAAGGAGAACAGGGATTGTCAATGATGGACTTTGTAGACAAGCTGCTGGGGAAAGCGCTGGAGATACCCCAGACTATGGAGATTGAAACTGAGGGCACATCGTTCACTCGTCCCACAGCCTCCCGGAGACAGAGAAAGTAAACCGCGCTCAATAGTACTCAAATTCCTTCGATTCAAGAGCAAGACGGAGATTCTACGAAGGGCCTGGGGTAAGAAGAGGGTTTTTTGGAACGGAAAGTTAATATACTTCGATCATGATTACCCCCCGGCGGTCCTACAGAAACGGAAGGAATATTCTGAAGGAAAATGAATATTAAAGCAAGAAAAGATTAAATTCCAAATCCTGTACCCTGCTAAACTGAGGGTATTTTACCAAGAAGGGATGCGACTGTACCAGTTGGTGGAGGAGGCAACTACAGACATGAACAACAGAGAACTGCCCATTAGTGTGGTCAAACCAAGGGAAAGTCTGGCTGAGCAGTTGTCCCGAGCTGCTTGGGAAATAGTAAGAGAACCTAGAAAGCAAGGGACGGGAGCAGGACGAAAGAAGGATATTAGGAAGAGACTGTCAGTTCTCCGAGGGCAGCCCTCACCTCCTCCAGGAGAGCCATAAGGTTTGGCTAACTTTAAAAGTGCTGATAAACTAAACAGAAGCAAAAATAGACAGTGATATACCTAACGAAGGGTCTCGGCCTGAAACGTCAACTGCACCTCTTCCTAGAGATGCTGCCTGGCCTGCTGCGTTCACCAGCAACTTTCATGTGTGTTGAGTGATATACCTATCTCGAGAAATACGTGTTATAATGTGGATTTTATATTACTCAATTTTTAAAAATTCATTTATTCATTCCTTTTTCCGCACCTAAATGAGAATATATACATGGGAGGAATACACAGGGAACTCATTTCTGTGTAACACACATAGTTTTTTTTACTTACTTTTATGGGTACTGCAACGGGGGCCCTCAATCCACAGGTAGGAGGGGCTATCCCCCACGGCTAGACTTTTCTTCTAGCCCAACCCAGGGTCATCTAGAGACCCCAGCCTTGGAATCACACCTTCGTTACCTTTTTTTTATTATTCATGTTTCTTGGCTCTTATTTGTTCAGGGAGTAGATCGATTAAGTTATATTCTGCAAATTTCAATGATATACTAACAGATAAATGCACATGGCTAAGGACAAAGTAAAATTCATTTCTTTTAATATCAATGGGCTGTTGAATCCAGTCAAGCGCAGTAAAATTCTATCAAAAATGAAAAAAGACCAATCCCATGTAGTATATTTGCAGGAAACTCACTTAAGTGATAATGAGCATGGAAAATTAAAGAGAATAGGCTTCACTAGTTTGTTTTTCTCCTCATATAAATCAGGACATAGAAGAGGAGTTGATATTCTCATCCCAAGCAAGCTAAATTTTGAAAAAGTATTCGAAATGGGAGATAAGGAGGGCAGATATATTCTGGTAAGGGGGAATATAGATGGAAATCCAGTTACTTTATTGATACACGCACCCCCGGTAAGTGATAATACTTTCTTCCAGAAAATTACTAATATTATGGTAACGAAAACAGAAGATCTCTTGATATGTGGGGGAGACTTAAATTTACAATTACAACCAAAGTTAGACTCTTCCAATAGAAAAACTTATGAAAAAAAGTCCTTACATAAGAAGGTTAACTCTCTTTTTGAGGATGCTGGTCTAATTGATATATGGAGGGACCTTTTCCCCGACAGAAGGGATTACACTCATTATTCTCCCCCCCCCCCCCCATTCCGTATATACAAGAATAGACTATTTCATAACATTTGGAAAAGATAGGGAGACAAAATAATCACCTGTGGAATTGGGACAATAGATGTAAGTGACCATGCACCTATATATTTATCTATTGATTTTGACCTACAACCTAAGAATACTATTTGGAAACTAAATTCAAGTCTACTGAATGATCCCTATTTTAAGGAACAAATTAAAAAAGAAATTGGACTTTACTTAGAATTTAATGATAATGGAGCGGTTTCACCTCCCATTCTATGGGATACTCTGAAGGCTGTCTTAAGAGGGAAAATTATAGCGATATCTTCATATAAGAAAAAAATAAGGAATAGAACATTAGAGGAATTACAAAATAAGCTAAAGGAACAGAAAAAAACACAAATTGAGTTTGGCACAGGATACGCTAGAGGAAATTTAAAAAATTAGAAATGAATTAATAGTTTGGCTACACAAGAAATTAGAAAAAAATTAATGTTTCTGAAACAGAGACACTATGAAACTGGATCTAAATCTGTGAAAATACTGGTGCAGAAACTGAAACAGAAAATAGCAGAAAATACAATTCATAGAATAAGGGATCCAAGAACAAAAGTGATAAAAAAATAAGCGAAGTGAAATTCAAGAAGTTTTTGAAATGTTCTACAAAACTCTATATTCCAAAGTTCCAGGGGGAAGCATAACCCAAATTGACACCTTCCTGAATTCTTTAGTTACCCACTTTAAGCAAAGAACAAAATAGAACGATGACTGCTGACATAACTGAAGCTGAACTAAAAACTGCAATTAGTAGGCTTAAATTAAGCAAGTCACCAGGATCAGATGGATATACGGCAGAGTGGTATAAAGAGTTTAGAAGTGGGTTAATTCCTGTTTGACTCCCCACACTGAACTGGACCCTAAGAAAGCCACAAATGCCACCCAGCTGGAAGGAGGCGATAATCTCAGCTATACCGAAAGAAGACGAGGATAATATGGAATGTGGGTCATTTAGACCAATATCTATTTTTAATGTGGATTATAGAATATTTACATCCATCATGGCCAAACGATTAGAAGATTTTCTACCCACACTGATACATAATGATCAGACAGGTTTTATACAACACCAAACACTAGACAATATACGAAGGATACTTCACATTATGGATCATATTAAAAAAAATGAAATTGAAGCAATAGTGATAAGCGTGGACGCTGAAAAGGCATTTGATTCAGTTAATTGGAATTTTCTTTACGGAGTTTTACATAGATTTGGTCTACATGTCACAATTATTAAAACTATACAGGCACTATACGACAATCCTACTGCCAGGATTAAAATCAATGGATATTTATCTAATAGTTTTACCCTGGAAAGGGGCACGAGACAGGGTTGTGCATGGTCACCGCTACTCTTCGCATTATATCTGGAACCATTAGCTCAATACATCAGACAAAATGAAGATAACAGGGGAATTACTATTAGAGGGACAGAGCATAAATTGACCCGTTACACGGATGACATTTTGATCTATCTAGGGCAACCAACATACTCTTTACCTAAATTGATGCAATCCTTTGAACAATATGGCCAATTATCTGGATACAAGATCAACATAGATAAAACCCAACTACTTTCATATAACAACAGGAATTCTGCAGATGCTGGAAATTCAAGCAATACACATCAAAGTTGCTGGTGAACGCAGCAGGCCAGGCAGCATCTCTAGGAAGAGGTGCAGTTGACGTTTCAGGCCGAGACCCTTCGTCAGGACTTCCTGACGAAGGGTCTCGGCCTGAAACGTCGACTGCACCTCTTCCTACAGATGCTGCCTGGCCTGCTGCGTTCACCAGCAACTTTGATGTGTGTTACTTTCATATAACTATAGCCTACCAAGAGAAATTGAAAGTAGATATCCTTGGGCATGGCAAACACAGTCCGTCAAATACTTGGGCATCATTATGCCAAAAGATTTGGCAAAATTATCAAAATGCAATTATCAGCCTATATATAAAAAATTAAGGAAGATATAACAAGATGGAAACTAATTCCTTTTCTTAGTCTCAGTTCAAGGACTGAATCTATTAAAATGAATATACTGCCCAGACTACTATATCTCTTTTAGACCCTACCAATACAGATTAACCAAAATCAATTCAGTGAATGGAACAAGATGCTATCAAGATATATATGGCAGGGTAAAAGGCCTAGGGTTCGTCTCAAAACTTTGCAATTAGCCAAGGAAAAGGGGGGATGGGGCCTACCCTCTCTTAGAGATTATTTTGCAGCACAGTTGAGAGCTGTGATATGCTGGTGCAATCCATCATATGACGCTCAATGGAAAAACATTGAGGAGAGGATACTTTCCATCCCTATAAAGGCAATTTTGGCTGATAACAACCTACAAAGTTACATAAATAATATTGATAACCCGTGGGAGAAATGGACTCTTAAAATATGGAAAACTGTTATCAAAGAATATAGAGAGAGACATTGCAATTCTTAAACGCTGTGCATATGACTTGGATTTTATGCCAAATAAACTGGATGCTAGATTTAAGGACTGGACAGCTAAAGGAATAACAGCTATTGGCAATATACTGAAAGAAGGAACACTGTTCAGTTTTGAAATGCCTAAGGAGAAACACATTAAAAAAACAAGACTTTTACCGGTATTTACAGATGCACAGTATGTTAATAGGACGGTTAAAAATGTAACCAAGGCAAGTACATGTCTGATAGAGCTATTTAGAAAAGCATATAATTCAGACAATGGTAGCAGAATAATTTCAAGCGTTTATAAGGGTTTGTCAAATCTTAAAACACATTCGACTTCATACATTAAAACAAAATGGGAGAAGGAAGGAGGGATAATACTATCTGAGGAAGACTGGACAATAATATGGAGGTATCAATGGAAGTGTACCAGTTCACAGAAATAGAGGGAGTTCGGGTGGAAAAACTTGATAATAAATTTTATTACACCCTTTCAGAAATCCCATTATAATAGTAACTCCCCTGCTTGCTGGAGAAATTGTGGAAATCAAAATGCAAACCATTATAATATTTTCTGGGAATGCCCCGCTATCAAAGACTATTGGAGTGGGATACATAATGCCCTACAAGACATCATTAAATGTGAAATTCCCTTCGACAGTAAGACCATATATTTTGGGTATATACCTCAAGAATGGTTGAAAAGAGATAAATATTTAATGAATGTACTACTGGTGGCTGGTAAGAAGACCCTTACCAGGAAATGGTTATCACAGGAGAGCCCAACTTTAAATGTATGGATGGAAATTACAACGGATATTTACAAAATGGAGAAGGTAACAGTATCTGTAAATCATAAGTTGGAACAATTTTATTCATACTGGAAAAAAATGGTTTAACTACAGAACAACACCTCATAGGCCTGATTTTATTCTCACAAGTCAATGAATATGTTGTAAAAAAAAAATCACTCCCTACTCTGTACATAGTTTTCTTCTTTCGATTGTTCTTTCTTTCCTCTCCTTTCTATAAGTGTATACCTCAGATAAATATTATGTGGAGGTTTGTGACAAATATGATTATATGATATATATGTGTAGTATGTGAAATACATCTTATGAAAATGTTTGTTTGATGATGAAATTCAATAAAAAATAAATTACAAAAAAAAATCAAATGCCTTTGATGCATTAGTGGAAAGGATTCTCACTTTGCACTAACCTGGCTTCTGCATCATTCAGAAACATTCAAAAACAAAAAGAATGCAAGGAAATGGAAAGACATTTTCTCCAACCGTTAACATGATGAATACACGAATAGGGGAATGGGCTTCCTTCCCCCTAGTCCCTAAGACACCAAGTTTGAATACATCACCTCCATTACTACACAGATTTGGATTGAGTGTATTGGCTCTGCTTTTGTTTCCTTCTGTCCCCAAAAGTGTGATCCTGGAGTCCACTAGCAGTCACGTATGGCTGTACTCTGGTGGGGCACAGTCTATCATTGAGACATCGTTTCATGGCAGTATAGCACAGTTGAGGAATAGACCTACTAGGATTTGGTTCTGTAGAGATATGGACTGTTATAGTATAATTCTAATGGAGTGGGCACTGTTGAAGCACAGTTTTGAGGAGCTTGTAAGAAATCCTGCCCAAAAGACAATTCTTGCCAAACAAGTAATCCACATTTCTGCAGATTTCTAAAGTCACTTGTGTTTTCTTGTCAGCCTTAAAGGCATATCACAATGGTTAGAAGAGTATGACATTTTTTACATGAGCACTGAGCAGTCATGTGGTTTCTGGTAGTGATGCGGCCACAGTCACACAGGTTTAACAAGCTGCAGTTAGCATGCAAGTTGAGAAGTGTATCAGCAATGAGGGTTTGGTTGTCCTGTTGCTGAAGACTGAGGTGATTTGGACTCCAGTGTACAGAGAGAAGTATTCAAACAGAGCCCAGCACATGAGGATCCTTTAATGTTATAAACTGAAAAACTAGCTTCTACCTCCAATGACTTGAAAGACCGCATGATGAAAAGAATTTAAAAGTGTTTTATTATAAATAGACTTCATACATCAACTTCCACAGTGTTGTGCACAAAATCCATTTCCAACTGAATTCATTTCTTCGTAAGTACACAATGTATTTACAAAATTATTTCCATCAACTCTTCTTTCTTGTTTCAAATTCTACTCTAAATTCCAACCTTAAATACGAAAGATAATAATGCATGCATCATCTTTTTAATACAACTATAAAAGTTAGTGTATTATTTCCATAAGATATTTACAAATCGTAAGTGAATATATATTGTGCAGAACATAAATATAATTTATGTTAGATGTACAATCCGGAATCACTATGGTTTGTAATATATACACACATCCTATAATAAATGTCTTATACTCAAAAATTATAATTAAGAAGGGTAGCTTTAATAGTCATTGGTTATACCTGATGAAGAAATCTCTTCCATAAAGTCCACATTTAAGACAAGTTGTTAAACTATTCAATTAAATTTCCTGCATCCTGAAATGGCAGAAACAACATCTTTGTCATGATATCAGTGGTGAAACCAGCATTCCTCAAGAATTCTGATTGCCAACATCAATACTCTACCCTGTAATCAGCCTGATTTAGACACATTAATCCATGTAAAAAAATTCAAGTCCAGGCAATGGATCTGTACACCACTATACATCAGTACTTGCTTTTCTAAAAGTGAAGACTTGATTTGTCTTTTCATTCACAGGGATTATGCTTCATGCTTTTTCGATTTCAAGCATATTTTGTTTCAGCATAAACACAGGTTGCCTTTATCGACAAAGTCCAATTTACCGGCTGTAATCTGCACTGTTTAAAAGCAGCACAGAACACCACTTTCATGCATCGAACAATTTAGAGATTTCAACTTGGAGTCCTAAAACAGCCCTTCACTGAAATTTGTAAAACAGTAAGAGGGGGAAATTTAGAGAAGTGTTGAGTATGTTCCACTGAGTAAACATAGCACACCAGCAAATCTTCAGCTTCCTTCCTCTGCATACCAATAGAGACGAGCCACCAGAATTAAGTAAGCTTGCAAGCAGACGCTCTGCAAGCAACATCTGTTAAGTATTAAGTACAGCATCTGGAATCCTCAGAAAGGAAGATTAATGGTCAAGTGGAAAATACAAGATTGTTTTAGAAAGCATCAATAATTATACTCATATTAATCATAATCACATTTTCTGAAGGTACTATCAGAAGGATCAAAACAGGTTTCAGAAATAAACAGAGTTCAACCAAATCCATGTAGTGTCTGATCAAATTACACACCAAAACCTAAATTTGGCACCAGAGCTTCAACTATCCAACCTCCTTTCAGACTGAGGTTTACCTTTAGTATTCACAGTAATTTGCCCATTTATTTGGAGAGTTAAGGTTTCAGCTGTTTTTGCAGCTGTGTGACTAAAGGTCAGCAACTTTCAACTTACACAAAATTATCACTGGGCAAACTTAACATTAATGCTACATGTGTTAACTAAAGCTATGAGGTACCAAATCACATTTGGCACCACAGTGACCAAATTGTAATTACTAAACACTGCAACCATAGTAACGAAGACTGGGGAAAAGGTACATTTAACTGTAGGGGAGTAATTGACACTAACATAGGTTATTGAATCTTAATGAGTGCTGTACAGAATTAATCCTGAACATCATCAAGTGCCAGACACTACAGTGATTTGGACTATCATATCCTCACAAGTCTGTCAAAGCATCATTCAACAGTTAACAAAAAAAATCATAATTTCCAAGACAAAAGTTCAGGAAAGTGATGTCAATGCTTAGTAAACACTTAATCTGTTTGTTATTTATTAGTTTAATAAAAAGACATCTTTTCCTACATACATGAATTAACCTGGCAATTCCAGTGCTGGTTAATTAGCTTCACATTCCAGTCCATTTGTTGTATGATGTGACCAACCTATACCGACAGCTGTGGTCACTCAGTCCACACCGTCAAAACCCTCAGTGTTTTCTATCGCCAGGTGAAGCTTCTCTCGTAATTCCTCAAATGATTCATAAGGTGGCAGATCCAGGCGATTGAAACTGGAAGAAAGTTTAACAATCTGTATTTAATGTCATCTTAGACAATGAGGATTTTTTTTGTTAACCTTCATTGTTCTAGAGAGCGACACACACACACACACACACACACACACACACACACACCCACCCACCCACCCACCCACTTACCCTTGTCATTCTGCTGAGTGTGCACACTTCAATGCCTTCCCATTAATTCTAGTGATGGGTCCTAGAGGGTTTGGCTTCAGGGAGACATACATGGTGGAACATTTCATTTTTTTGGTAAGGGGGATGTGTAAGTGTGTATATATTGCTTGTATACCGAATTTAAGATGGGTAATTTTGTTTATTTCGTAATATATTTGTAACTGCATTGTGGGGTTCTAATTCATGTATAGTGTTGTTAACTTTGTGGGTAATTAAAAATGGTATGTCTTGGTGCCTAAAAAACACAGGGGGTGAGAGAGGGGGGGAGAGAGAGGGGGGAGAGAGAGGGGGGAGAGAGATAGATATGTCAGTAGTTCACACTGGACATAGTATGAAGCTATAATTGTGCTTTCTGGTAGATACCTTTTTGTAAATATAGGAAATTTTCTTTTCACTAATTTTGTAATTTTGATTTCACAGCAAATAAACACCTTTGCACAAAAGTGCTAAGTGACTCGAGCTATTTTTCTTCTATTGCAACCCACGATCTAACATGTGTGGCAGCGGTGGGATGGCTGGTTTCAGACGGCTGTTTAACTCGGAGAAAAGTGGAGTTGCAGTCTCAAATCAGGAAACTTCCTGAAGGAGGGAATGGTGCAGATGCTGGGACCTCAGAGGAGGAAGAACTTCAGCCCAGAGACAAACTCTCTGAACTCTCACTGGAAAATCTGTCCTGAAGCTTTGTTCGCTTTTAGGTAGGAACTCCAAAGTCTATGGAAGGGTCCCAAGATGTCGTATTATCAACAAGGTGACAGTGTTGTGAACTATCTCCCCAGGTTCAAGAGGATGGCCTGGGTATGGCAAAGGCTGGAGGAATAGTGCCACTACTGATGGGTAAAGCTCTCAAAGCCTACACAGCAATGAACGAAGAGAGGTCCAATGACTATCGTGAGGCCTTGCTGGCTAAATTTGATAGCTCAACAGAAACCTATCATCAACGTTTATAGTACAGTGTTCCACCACCAGGGAGTCATGGAGATGTATCATTCCATAAGGGATCTCTACCAGCAATGGATTTGACCAGAGCAGAAGTCCAAAGAGGAGATTGGTGAGGCCATTGTTCTGGAGTAGCTGCTGCAGGTTCTTCCCCGAGACACCAGAACATGACTTTGAGAGCTTGAGCCAGTGGATGGACTGACTCTAACCCAACTTGCCCTGCAGTACCTCAATGACCGCAAGGCCGTGCTCTCACGGCCATTATCCCAAAGCAACACAGACCCCAACCCTACAAGGGACTCTCAGGGTATCTCTGTGGAATTGGGGAGTGGGAGAAACAACAGCAAAGAACCTGTAGTAGTTTCTTGTAAGTCTTTTATTTGTTACCATTGTCAGCAGCCAGGTCATAAGTAATCTGGGTGTCCTCTCAAGAAGCCCAAACTGTCAGGTATGTGGTATGTACCAAGAATGGGGGAAAGTGATGATGGTGATAATGACTGTAATGATGCTAATAAAAAGCAAGCAAAATGTGAGGAGAAAAAGTCTATGTTTATAATAGTCAAGGTTAATGGAAAACTTGTTGAGGCTCTTTTAGATTCTGGTAGCTCACTGTCTTTTATTAAGAAAAGTTTTGCCCTTGCGGTTGGTGTTGACTCCACTCACCAAACACCTATCCAATGGGTCCATTGTTAATGGAAGTCTGAGTCACTGGCCAAATTCACTACTGAGCTGGATGACCACAAGTACTTGATGAAGATAGAGGTGCTGGAGAAACTGCCATTTGACATGATTCCGGGGAGAGATCTGCCTGTGTTACTGAGGAAGGGAAATAGCTAATCACATCCATCTATTAATCCAGGAATAGGTAATGCTGTTTCGTATTTTGGCATGACTCCTGCGACCAGGGCAATGGCCGGGTTAGAACTGAATGCTAGTCTTGCCTGACTTGAATGCTCGTCTGTACGATGGAGGAACCAAAAGGCTTAGGAAGTCATGCTGGTAACGGTGCTGTGGGAAATATGCTGGTTCTCCTGCTTCTGTTGATACTTGTACAGATGATGTGCCCTTTGATGATTACATTAAGGGACCTGGGAAGGTTGAGCTCTCCCATCTCGAGGGCTGCCAACCAGTAACTTTACACAGCTGTTGCAGCAGAGACCAGGACTGACAAAGGTCCTAAAGCATTCCATCAGGATCAGACCCAACTAGGGTTCAGTATGCCAACACTGCTACAGAGAGTCAGAGCGACTTGTGGGAGTCCTGAAGGATGAGATTCGGACTATGCTGGAGCTGGGAATCACTGAGCTTTCAAATAGTGAGTGAAGCAGTCCTATCATTATCGTCCCCAAGAAGGATGGCACCCTAAGGGTATGTATTGATTTCCAGAAGTTGAGTACCATTTCTTTTTTGATGCTTATTCTATGCCCCGTATTGATGACCTACTAGAAAGGATTGGACGGGCAACACTACTACATTACTACACTGGACCTCTGTAAAGGCTTATGGCAGGTTCCCCTGGATGACCAATCAAAGCACTCACTGCCTTCCACATACCCCTGGGTCTGTTTCAGTTCACCATGATGCCCTTTGTTCTTCCTGCTGCACCAGCAACCTTCCAGCAGCTGATGGACTGGGTGCTCCAAGGCTGTGAGGACTGCACTAGCTGATGTGGTCATCTACAGCCAGACATGGTCAGAGCACCTGGAACATCTGCGCAGGCTCCTGGGGAATACTCACCCTCAATCTACAAAATTCTGAGTGGGCAAAAAGGGAAACCAGATACCTTGGCTACCAGCTGGGACATGGAAATGTTCAATCACAGGTGGACAACGTGGAAGCGATCCACAACAGTCCCAGACCTTGCACCAAGAAGGAAGTGAAGTCTCTTCCAGGTCTGGTAGGGTGGTATCGCAGATTCATTCCCCAATACGCCACTTCTGCTGCACCTTTAACTAATCTTACTGGGAAGTTTGTAAGCAATCCAGTGACGTGGATGCGAGTGTGAGAACACTTCTCAAGCCCTTAAAGCCTACATGTGCTCTTCACCTAACCTTCAGAGCCCAGACTCTGACAAACAGTTCCTTGTCCAGGTGGATGCCTCGGGAACAGGCACTGGAGCAGTGCTGGCTCAAGGAGAACCTGAAGAAGAGTGATTTGTCCTTTACCTGAGCCAAAAGCACTTCCCAAGGGACACCAGGTATTTCACCGGTGAAAAGGAGTGTCTGCCCATTAAATGGGTCTTGACAGCCTCCGGTAGTACCTCCTCGGCAGAGAGTTTGACCTTTACACAGACCACAGAGCACTGACGTGGATTCAGACAATGAAGGACTGTAATGCCAGAGTGGCACGGTGGTACCTGGAGCTCCAACCCTTCAAATTCTGTGCCCACCATAACGCAGGGAAAGAAAATGTTACTGTAGACTACAGGTCTCGGCTGCCAAGCATCATTCATCATTGCTGCAGGACAGGAGGGTGGTAATGTGTGTGTAAATACATGTGTATTTACACACACACACACACACACACACACACTTGTCATTCTGCTGTTGTGCCAATTCATTGACTTCCCCCTGGTATATTCTAGTGATGGGTCCTAAAGGGTTTGGCTTTATGGTGCCTTCCCTGCCATACAAGGTGGAACATTCCATTTCTTTAGTAATGGGGATGTGTAAATGTGTACATACTGCTTGAATATTGTATTTAAGATAGATACTTCTGTTTATTTTGTAATATGATTGAAACTACATTGTGGGGTGTATCAAATTCTAATTCATGTGTAGTCTTAAGTTAACTTTGTGGGTAATTAAAAATGGTGTGTCCTGGTGCCCAGAAATAACAGGGCAGATTGCTCTCAGTAGGGGAGAGAGATCGTGCTGCCAGTAGTTCACACCGGACATACTATGAAGGTATAACTGTATTTTCTGCTAGATATCTTTTTGTAAATGTAACACCCTGGGAAAGGCTTCACTGCTAATGTAATGTTTTTTCTGTAGCAGCACTGTTTGGGTTGTGCCTAGAGATAACGGGGGCTTTGGAATGTGCGCCGTCCAGTGAAGGGAGTGTTTTTTTCTTCTTGTGTGTCTGCAACCGAGGTGATCTGGGTCTTTTGTTCAGCAGAGATGGAGAGAAAAGATGCCAGAACGGAGAGGTCGTAGACACCAGAAAGGAGTGGAACTGGAGTGGGGCCGGGAGATGACAAAGCCCGGGGAAATCGATGGAAGGGAAACCGTGAGCTCCAACATGTGCACATTAGACTGTTTCATTAAAATGGGCCCTTTTCTTTTTGTTTTACTTTACTAACCCTTTCGTCGAATTAAGAATTATAAAGCTAAATCGTCCAATTGCAGATGGTGTACTGTTTGTTATTTCATGGTGCTGATTTGTAACAGGGTGACACATCACACAGTATCCACACAAACTGGAGGTTTTGCACCTCAATCTCAGACGTCTGGTGGGGCCAGAGGTTGTCTTCCTTACTTACACAGCCAGCAGAACCGGAGGGTTACATAAATATTGGCAGTTGTCTTTTTACTATTTTCACTAATTTTTGCAAGTTTGATGCACTGTATAAACACCCTTACACAAAAGTGCTAAGCCGCTCCAGCCATTTTTCTTTGATTGTAACCCACAATCTAACGTTCATGTTCTTCAGCATCTCAGAATCAGCCAGTTTTCTGACACACATTTATAAAAGAAGATGCAAAGAAAGTTACCATGTATGAGCTCTTGGTAATTTCTCAGGAGTTCCCCACTGCTCAATGGTAAATAACTGTGGTCCATTTGATCCTAGAATAAAAAGACAAGAATGTAGCATTCCAAAATACAAACAAATCATTCACCCATTGAAAATTAATAACAGAATCAGACTTCTGGATTTATTCACCTTGGATCTTTGATAGCAAAAAAGTAACAAACTCACTCTGGAAAAGATACATTTTCATGCTCAACACTCTTACCATACAGTTCAGCAAATCCATTCATGGGCACTCGTGAGGTGCCAGTCACAAACTGCAGCAATCTAATGCGCTTCTCTGAATCCATCAACAGCACAGCCTGAAGACAAGAATTAAATATTTTTAATATAGGTTTCACTTCTGTTCCAAGTACATATTCTACATACTATGATCACATTTCTCCTCCTTTTCTTTTCTCTCCCTATTTTCTTGTCTAACACAATTATCAGAATACCCTTTAAGTATTTCTTTTAATTGCTTTTTTTACAAACACACAGCAATATTGTTGTTTAAAGTGGCTGAGCTAGGCACCTGACTGTATGTTGACAACATTAAAACTAGACAGATACTAGGCATAGACCAGGACACCCACTTCAGGAATGGTAGAAACTGTTCTGTCACAGTCAACCTAGCAAAGTTCTTCTCAATAACGAAGAAGGATTGGTGATTAAGTTGCGAGAGCTGTCCCAAAGTCCAAGGATCAACCTGACATGAAAGCACACCAGACAGTCAATGTTTACACTCTAATGTTACAGTCCTGGCTCTATCCTGACCCATCAGTAGGACAGACCCACCAGAGCTACGATGGAGTACAGGTGGGATGGAGTGGCCCTGGAAATCCTCAACATCCATTCCAGATCCCTGGAAATGTACTCCAGCCCAACCAATAATCTTAAAGCCATGTTTACTAGAAGGAGATCACCCAAATCCAGAAGATTAATCTTGGCCCAATGGGAAGTGCAGATGGCCATGATCATAATGTATGGCGGTGCAGGCTCGAAGGGCTGAATGGCCTACTCCTGCACCTATTTTCTATGTTTCTATGACAGAAGCAACAGCAAGCCTTGGAAAGGGGGTGCCAATCTGGCACAGTTGCACCACAGGACTGAATGCATGCTGAACAACAAACACAGCACATAACAGAGAGAGCCACAACCTCCAAACTTATTCAATGGTCTGCAGTACTGCCATATGGTAGGGGACCACTCCAAGGCCAACCAAGTGGGTGCAAAAAATGAGGATCACCTTCAGATTGCCTAATGGAGTATGGAAAATTTATAATGCAGGGAACCATTCAACCCATCATGCCCGAGAAAGAGTTACCCAACTTGCTCCAACCTCTTGGCACCAATTCCGGAGTACTCTGGGTCACAGCTCTTTAAACACAAACACTCAATAGTTCATTTAATATCAAGGAATGTATACAATATACAACTTGAAATTCTTACTCTCTATTGTAGCCATCACTGAGACCTGGCTAAAGGATGCATGTCTCTGGGAGCTGAACGTCCAAGGATACACGGTGTATCGGAAGGATAGGAAGGTAGTCAGAGCGGGAGGCATGGCTTTATTGGTAAGAAATGATATTAAATCATTAGAAAGAGGTGATATAGGATCAGAAGGTGTAGAATCTTTATGGGTTGAGCTAAGAAATTGCAGGGGTAAAAGGACCCTGATGGCAGTTATTTATAGGCCTCCAAATAGCTGCAGTGACGTGGACTACAAATTACAACAGGAAATAGAAAAGGCTTGTCAGAAGGGTAGTGTTATGATAATTGTGGGGGATTTTAACATGTGAGTGGATTGGGAAAATCAGGTTGGCACTGGATCTCAAGAGAGAGAATTTGTAGAATGTTTGCGAGATGGCTGTTTAGAGCAGCTTGTTGTTGAGCCCACTAGGGGATCGGCTGTACTGGATTCAGTATTGTGTAATGAACCAGAGGTGATTAGAGAGATTGAGGTGAAGGAACCCTTAGGAGGCAGTAATCATAACATGATTGAGTTCACTGTGAAATTTGAAAAAGAGAAGCCAAAATCTGATGTGTTGGTATTTCAGGGGAGTAAAGGAAATTACAGTGGCATGAGAGAGGAACTGGCCAAAGTTGACTGGAAAGGGACACTGGCGGGAAAGACGGCAGAGCAGCAGTGGCTGGAGTTTAGGCGAAAAGTGAGGAAGGTGCAAGGCAGGTATATTCCAAAAAAAAAAGAAATTTTCGAATAGAAAAAGGATGTAACCGTGGTTGACAAGAGAAGTCAAAGCCAGTTAAAGTAAAGGAGAGGGCATACAAGGAAGCAAAAACTAGTGGGAAGACAGAGGATTGGGAGGTTTTTAAAAGCTTACAAAAGGAAACTAAGAAGGTCATTAAGAGGGAAAAGATGAACTATGAAAGGAAGCTAGCAAATAATATCAAAGAGGATACTAAAAGCTTTTTCAAGTATATAAAGAGTAAAAGACAGGTGAGAGTAGATATAGGACCGATAGAAAATGATGTTAGAGAAATTGTAATGGGAGATAAGGAGATGGCGGAGGAACTGAACGAGTATTTTACATCAGTTTTCACTGAGGAAGGCATCAGCGTATACCAGACACTCAAGGGTGGCAGGGAAGAGAAGTGTGCGCAGTCACAATTACGACAGAGAAAGTACTCAGGAAGCTGAATAGTCTAAAGGTAGATCAATCTCCCGGACCAGATGGAATGCACCCTCATGTTCTGAAGGAAGTAGCTGTGGAGATTGCGGAGGCATTAGCGATGATCTTTCAAAAGTCGATAGATTCTGGCATGGTTCCGGAGGACTGGAAGATTGCAAATGTCACTCCACTATTTAAGAAGGGGGCAAGGAAGCAAAAAGGAAATTATAGACCTGTTAGCTTGACATCAGTGGTTGGGAAGTTGTTGGAGTCGATTGTCAAGGATGAGGTTACAGAGTACCTGGAGGCATATGACAAGATAGGCAGAACTCAGCATGGATTCCTTAAAGGAAAATCCTGCCTGACAAACCTATTACAATTTTTTGAGGAAATTACAAGTAGGCTAGACAAGGGAGATGCAGTGGATGTTGTATATTTGGATTTTCAGAAGGCCTTTGACAAGGTGCCACACATGAGACCACTTAACAAGATAAGAGCCCGTGGAATTATGGGAAAGTTACATACGTGGATAGAGCGTTGGCTGATTGGCAGGAAACAGAGAGTGGGAATAAAGGGATCCTATTCTGGTTGGCTGCCGGTACCAGTGGTATTCCACATGGGTCCGTGTTGGGGCCGCTTCTTTTTACATTGTATATCAATGATTTGGATTATGGAATAGATGGCTTTGTGGCTAAGTTTGCTGACGATACGAAGGTAGGTGGACGGGCCAGTAGTGCTGAGGAAACAGAGAGTCTGCAGAGAGACTTGGATAGATTGGAAGAACGGGCAAAGAAGTGGCAAATGAAATACTATGTTGGAAAGTGTATGGTTATGCACTTTGGCAGAAGAAATAAATGGGCAGACTATTATTTAAATGGGGAAAGAATTCAAAGTTCTGAGATGCAACGGGACTTGGGAGTCCTCGTACAGGATACCCTTAAAGTTAACCTTCAGGTTGAGTCGGTGGTGAAGAAAGCGAATGCAATGTTGGCATTCATTTCTAGAGGAATAGAGTATAGGAGCAGGGATGTGATGTTGAGGCTCTATAAGGCACTGGTAAGACCTCACTTGGAGTACTGTGGGCAGTTCTGGTCTCCTTATTTAAGAAAGGATGTGCTGACATTGGAGAGGGTACAGAGAAGATTCACTAGAATGATTCCGGGAATGAGAGGGTTAACATATGAGGAACGTTTGTCCGCTCTTGGACTGTATTCCTTGGAGTTTAGAAGAATGAGGGGAGACCTCATAGAAACATTTCAAATGTTGAAAGGCATGGACAGAGTGGATGTGGCAAAGTTGTTTCCCATGATGGGGGAGTCTAGTATGAGAGGGCATGACTTAAGGATGGAAGGGCGCCCATTCAGAACAGAAATGCAAAGAAATTTTTTTAGTCAGAGGGTGGTGAATCTATGGAATTTGTTGCCTCGGGCAGCAGTGGAGGCCAAGTCATTGGGTGTATTTAAGGCAGAGATTTAGGTATCTGAGTAGCCAGGGCATCAAAGGTTATGGTGAGAAGGTGGGGGAGTGGGACTAAATGGGAGAATGGATCAGCTCTTGATAAAATGGTGGAGCAGACTCGATGGGCCGAATGGCCAACTTCTGCTCCTTTGTCTTATGGTTCTTATGGAAACAGAAGAAAAACCCCCAAGAACGAATGACAGAAAGAAGATCTCCAAAGCCGCCTGCCCCCTCCCATGCACAAGCAGCAGCTGCATCAACCCTCTAATCAAACACTCATCCAAGTTTTAAATACAATGAGGGCTTTTACTTCAACCACCTTTTCAAATCAGATCCCTACCACCATTGTATGGGAAGAAACCATCTCTCTTCTAATCCCCTAAATTGATGTCCTCTATCACCAACCTTTTTGCCAAGGTAAGATTCATATTTATGCAGAACCAATCAAATCTCCTTGACGTTGCTTTGCTCAGAGACCAATTTATCTTAAGGTAGCTGTGTCTCGTTCATTGTTGCTAAATCTCATCTCCTTCTAGTAAAATTGGCCTTGGCAAAATTTAAAACCTTTACTCCTACAGTATTTTATCCTTGTCTTATAATGAAATCTAATTGAATTATAATGATATACCCTGAACCACCACTTCTGCCACCAACTCCTCTTATTGGGATTGCTATGTACTAGCAAAAATGCTTATGGAATGCAAGTTATAAATTCCATGTCCTGTAAGACCATATGACATTGGAGCAGAATTAGGCCATTCAGCCCATAGAGTTTGATCCACCAGTACATCTCAACCCCATTCTCCTGCTTTCTCTCCGTAACCTTTGATGCCTTTACTAATCAAGAACCTATGAACCTCTGCTTTAAATATACCCAATGACTTGGTCTCTACAGCTGTCTGTGGCAATGAATTCCACAGATTCACCACCCTTTGGCTAAAGAAATTCCTCTTCATTTCTCTTCTGAAGGGAAGTCCTTCTATTCTGAGGCTGTGGCCTCCGATCCTAGACTATACCACTATAGGAAACATCCTTTCCACATACACTCTAACCAGGCCTTTCAGCATTCAGTTGTTTTTAATGAGATGCCCCCCACCCCATCTTTCTAAACTCCAGTGAGTAAAGGCCCAGAGGTATCAAATGTTCCTCAGACATTAACCCTTTTATTCTTGGGATCATTCTTGTGAAACTCTTCTGGACCCTCTCCAATGCTAGCATATCCTTTCTTAGATAAGGTGCCCAAAATTGCTCACATTACTCCAAGTGTGGTCTGGCCAATGCCTTATAAAGCCTCATTTTTGCTTTTATATTCTAGTCCTTAGTCTAGTAAGTGGAAGGCCTTCAAAGGCGAAATTTTGAGAGTGCAGAGTTTGCATGTTCCTGCCAGGATTAAAGGCGAAGTTAACAGGCATACGGAACCTTGGTTTTCAAGGGATATTGGCGATCTGGTGAAGAAAAAGAGAGAGGTGTGTAGCAGTATAGGCAACTAGGAACAAATGAGGTACTCGAAGAGTATAGAAAATGTAAGAAAATACTAAAGAAGGAAATCAGGAAGGCAAAAAGAAGACATGAGGTTGCTTTGGCAGATAATGTGAAGGTAAACCTGAAGGGTTTCTACAAGTATATTAAAAGGATAGTGAGGGACAAAATTGGTCCCCTAGAAGATCAGGGTGGTTGTCTATGTGTGGAGCCTCACAAGATGGGGGAGATCTTAAACAGTTTTTTTTCATTAGTATTTACTCAGGAAACTGGCAGAGTGTATATGGAAGGAAGGGAAACAAGCAGTGGTGTTATGGAACATACAGAGATTAAAGAGGAGGAGGTGCTTGCTGCCTTACAGCGAATAAAGGTAGATATATCCCCCGGGCCTGACAGGATATTTCCTCAGACATTGAGAGAGACTAGTGTAGAAATTGCAGGGGCCCTGGCAGAAATATTTAAAATGTCCTTAGCCACTGGTGCGGTGCCGGAGGATTGGAGGGTGGCTCATGTTGTTCCATTGTTTAAAAAAGGCTCTAAAAGTAAACCAGGCAATTACAGACCAGTGAGCCTAACGTCAGTAGTAGGTGAATTATTGGAAGGTGTTCTGAGAGATCGGATATACAAGTATTTGGACAGCCAAGGGCTGATTAAGGGTAGTCAGCATGGCTTTGTGCGTGGCAGATCGTGTTTAATGAATCTTGTGGAGTTTTTTGAGGAGGTTACAAAGAAAGTAGATGAGGGACAGGTTGTGGATGTTGTCTACATAGACTTTAGTAAGGCCTTTGACAAGGTCCCACATGGGAGGTTAGTTCAGAAGGTTCAGACACTAGGTATCCTTGGAGAGGTTGTAAACTGGATTCGAAATTGGCTGTGTGGGAGAAGACAGAGAGTGGTAGTGGATGATTGCTTCTCAGACTGGAGGCCTGTGACTAGTGGTGTGCCTCAGGGATCTGTGCTGGGACTGTGCTAGACTGTGCATTGTCTATATCAATGATCAAGATGAAAATGTGGAAAATTGGATCAGCAAGTTTGCTGATGATACTAAGATTGGAGGCATTGTGGATGGTGAGGAAGGCTTTCAAGGCTTGCTGAGGGATCTGGGCCAGCTGGAAAACTGGGCTAGAAAATGGCAGATGGAATTTAATGCAGATAAGTGTGAGGTGTTGCATTTTGGAAGGACAAATCAAGGTAGAACATGCACAGTAAATGGCAGGGCTCTGAGGAGTGCGGAGGAACAAAGGGATCTGGGAGTTCAGACACATAATTCCCTGAAAGTGGCGTCACAGGTGGACAGGGTGGTAAAGAAGGCTTTTGGCATCCTGGCATTCATAAATCAAAGTATTGAGTATAGGAGTTGGGATGTTCTGGTGAGGTTGTATAAGACATTGGTGAGGTCAAATTTGGGATATTGTGTGCAGTTCTGGTCACCTAACTATAGGAAGGATATCAGTAAGATTGAAAGTATGCAGAGAAGATTTACTAGGATGTACAAGCCCACCTAGCCTCTCCCTGGAGCTCATGCACTCCCGCACCCCACTGATCACAGACCTCCAGTGCCACTCTGCAATTCCTTCCACTAAGCCAATTTTGTATCTAATTGGTTAGTTCATCTTGGATCCCATGTGCCTTAACTTTCCGATTAGTCAATTCTTGATCAGTAAGGGCTTAAGAGCTACAGGGAGAAGGCAGGAGAATGGGGTTGAAACAAAAAATAAATCAGCCATGACTGAATGCTGAAGCAGACACAATGGACTGAATGCTCTAATTCTGCTCCTATGATCCTCCACTCTAGCCTAATATGTGGACCCTTGTTAGGGTTCTTGCTAAAGTCCATGTTCTCAAGTTATGTTCCAAATTCATGTTTGATTATTTATTTCTCTGGGATCACAAGGGTTGGACAATAAGTGGTCAACTGCCACTGGCACCTATATCAAGAAAATATATCAACAAACCAAAGGATAAAGAGATTAATATTAGGAAAATTTCACACCAACAGTTAAGCGGCCAAGTGGCAGTGATATCTATTGGCCTGATTTAAATGTCTGCAGTTGTACATGATTTTCAGGTGCTGCACTACCTTCCAAAACCACTGGATGACAGGATGGTTTGCATTGTAGCCATTTTTGTACTTGGTGTTCTCCTTCCAGTCATTCACATCCACATCTCCAAGTCCACACATCAAAAGCTGAAAGACAATGGTCAAATGTCATCAAAGCAAGGAACAAAGTGTAGTATAACCTAGACTGGTAATCAAAGTAGGCAGGCTGCAAAAGGTTACCTCCAATTCGTTCTCATCAAATATCCTTATCAGATCTTGTGGAATCAGTTCAAAGAATCCCTGGGAAAAAACATCAGGATTCTGTCATGAGCATTTACAGCAAAAGTAGCACCATTTCATGCTTCTCATCTATGTTGTCTTGATAAAACATGACTTTTAAAACTTGCCATAACAGCCTTTGTTACTCTGAAGACCACATATATTGGAACCCTGTATCATGACTGCTAGAACAGGTACATTACTATTTTGCTGTGCTCCTCAAAGAATTTATAAAGTGCTAATATGCACTAGTTTATGGCCAAACATTGCCTTAATTTTAAATTTTCTTTCAGAAGAATCTCACCTTATAAAATGTGTGATCCCTCCAGCCTCTACATGTCCCTGGAATATTTATGCTTCTCCCATTTCCAGTCTCATGAGGATCCCCTGCATTGGTCTCCTTGTTTTCACCTCCCTTTTATTGTCTCTAAGGCATTGCCCTAAAGCTCTCTCTCATCTACTGTAAAATCTGATGTGGCCCAGTGTCACATTTGCATCATCTTAGGACATTTTACTATTTTCTTTCTTTTTTTTTAAATTTTATTTTTATTTGGATAAGGAGTTCACAATTATCATGTACCTTTTTCACACATATAACCTTTTCCATTTTTTTATATGTATAAAACTACAATTATTTATACATTCTTAAGTACACATTGAGATCAAATATGCAGGCTATTATTGTTGAATGCTGATATTTTCCTGTCTAGAATCTAACTTTTAAATAATTTAGTTACAGTTGTGATTTTAAATTTTATTCTTTAATTTTTCTATTTTTCCTCCTTTAATTCTATCTTTTGTTCTCTCTTATCTTTTAGCAAATAATTTAACATTAAGTTAAAAATTCAACCTGACCTTTTGTGGATCAGTCTCACTTTGTCTAATTAACAATGCTGCAATCTGATTAGTTAAAGATACACATGAGTGCTTGACCTGATCACCCAGGTTCTCATCCCCTAAAAGGAATGCACCAAAAATGACTTTGCAATCGTCAATCTCCTGCGCAAAACTTCACTTAGAAAGTCTGCAACAAAGACAAGTGTAACTGTCTGTGTACAGGTGGCTATGAAATTTGGTCACATAGAGGAGAGAGTCTATTGTTTTTCTAACATTTTACACAATATTGGGCTTAATTCAGATGAGATACAGTCCAAACTATGGCTTTGGTTTGGTGGCAGTACAGGACATGCTTTTCTTTCTAATTTGTTGTAACTCTGAAAGAGTAGACTAGCAAAGGTTTTCAGTACTAGCGTTAACCTTGCTAATCATCATTATAATCCAACAGAACAACTTATTTAACAGAGATTTTTTGTCCTCTTATTACCTCTTTAAAAGCATTCATTTGCTCCTGGATTCGATTGACAAACCTCCACTGCATCACAAGGCTAGGGAAAAAAAAAAGCAGAAAGTCCACAAAATGCTTCATTTACAGATCCCACACCACAGGTTTCCATAATTAGCACACAATAATTCTGTCTAATTAATTTGTTCTTCCTGGTCGCAATCTATACTTCCTCCATCCTCTGGGTCGGAGATATACAGCATAGAAACAGGCCCTTCAGCCCAATTCACCCATGTCTATCTATGCTAGCCCCAGTTGCCAGTGCTTGGTCTATAACCCTCTAAACTTTTCCCATCCATCCTAAACAACTTTAAAACGTTGGAATTATACTCACCTTCACATCTTCCTCCAGCAGCTCACTTCAATATACTCACTGTCTACTGCATGGAAATGTTCCCTCTTATGTCTCTTTTAAATCTTTCCCCTATCACCTTTAGTCTACATCCTCTAGGTTTACACTGCCCTACTGAAGGATCCTGTTGTTCAGAAATCCCTCCAGTATCTTTCCTACCATTGATGTCAGCTCACCAGCCTGTAAATCCCTTGCTTGTCCTTGCAGACACTATCTAGTTAAATAAACTGTACAGTTCCAACCCAGTTATCAGTTGCATCCTCTTCCTAGCACTAAGTTGCCTGTATTCCAGCAATGGTTGGGCATTACATATCATCTCACTCAGAAAAAGCACAGAGATAAGGAGAAATTGATGGACAGGAGTTTACAATTGGAGAAAATTTAAACGAGATTCACTCTGCAGCTGCCTCATGCTCCCTGCCAGTAGAACAAGCAAAGCACTGATAAAGGTATTTTAAACTAGAAGTTAGAATATCTAACTTCGCACATCTATGAAAAAAAACTGTGCACAAATAGAGCATATAATCCCAGAAATTCCAAAACTTACTGAATGTACTCCTTCTTGTTTTTGTTTGTAACCAAAATTTCTGATCCATTAGGTTTCAGCTCATGTTGTTGGGTCTGGTGGAAGGAAAAAATAATTCCAAGATTTATCCAAAACTGCAGAACCAGCAGAGGGCAGTTAGGACCATTGTTGGTCCGTATGTTGTACCACGTGTACTTCTGGACAATCCCATCAGTAAGTTGCTCGATAGTGACGGAGCTGGACTTATTGTGCTGTCACCTGGACTTGTTGCATACTGTTGTGCTGTGATTGTGTGCGGTGTGAATGATCACCTTTGATATTTTTATTAGGATCACAAGACCTTGTTGGACCTTTGTAATGTAGTATACTGCAAGTCTGGTTCACTGGTTCATTGGTGAGACCGATGGCAGGGTAGCTGTGCTGGTTTGGCTGTACCGAGGACAAGATTTAAGCTGTGGGCTTGCCTGTTGCAACTGTCCAGGTGAGGAGACACCAAGATTGTGTGAGAATCCTCTGTGGGGCATGCTAGAATCTGTATTCCAAAACTAATGAGCTGTCCTCCTTTGTCAAAGAAAGAGGCTTTCCTTCCTCCACCATCAATGCTGCCCCCACCCACATCTCTTCCATTTCATGCACGTCTACCCTCACCCCGTACTCCTGCCATCCCACCATGGATAGGGTTCCTCTTGTCCAAACCTACCCCACTAACCTCCATGTCTAGCACATAATTCTCTGTAACTTCCACCATCTCCAATGACATCCCACCACTATGCACATCTTTCCCTCCACCCACATTCTACTTTCCACAGGGATTGCTCCCTACGTGACTCCCTTGTCCCTTCATCCCTCCCCACTTATATTACCCTTCTGGTACTTATCCTTGCAAGCAGAACAAGTGCTACACCTGCCGTAACACCTCCTCCCTCACTACCATTCAAGGCCCAAACAGACCTTCCAGGTGAGGCAACACTTCAGCTGCAAGTCTATTGGAGTCATCTACTGTGTCCGGTGCTCCTGGTGTGGCCTCCTGTACATTGGTGAGACCCGACATAGATTGGGAGTCTGCACCTATGCTCTGTCCACCAGAAAAAATGCAATCTCCCGGTGGCCACCCATTTCAATTCTACGTCCCATTCCCATTCTGACATGTCAGTCCATGGCTTCCTCTACTGTCGCGATGAGGCCACACTCAGGTTAGAGGAGCAAAACCTTATATTCCATCTGGGTAGCCTCCAACCTGATGTCATGAACGTTGATTTCTTGAAGTTCTGGTAATTACCCCCTTCCTTTCTCCATTTCTGTTTCACTCTCTCACCTTATCTCCTTACCTGCCCATCACCTCCCTCTGGTGCTCCTACTCCTTCCCTTTCTTCCATGGTCTTCTGCCCTCTCCTATCAGATTCCCCCTTCTCCAGCCCCTTATTTCTTTCACCAATCAACTGCCCAGCTCTTTACTTCACCCCACTCACTTTCCCAGTTTCACCTATCACCTTGTACTTCATCCTCCCTTACACCGCCCCCCCCCCAACCTTCTTGCTCTAACTTCATCTTTTTCCCAGTCCTGATGAAGGGTCTTAGCCTGAAACGTCAACTGTTCACTCTTTTCCATAGATGCTGCCTGGCCTGCTGAGATCCTCCAGCATTTTGTGTGTGTTGCTTGGACTTCCAGCATCTGCAGATTTTCTCATCTTTATGCTGCAATAGGTCTTGGGTTGGGGCTGGGGCCTGGCCCCTCCCATCAGCACTGACCTTCCTTGGCAGAAGAACAAGATGGACCAGGACTACATATATGCCACACAGGGACTTGGGCTATATATATTTTTTTCTTTGTGATTAAGTTTTTCTGAAATTGTATGTGTATGTGCTATGTGCTGTTGGTAATGTGTGTTGCTCTTTGTCTCTGGAGGAAAACTGTTTTGTTTGGCTATATTCATGTATAGTTTAATGATAATTAAACTTGAACTTAATGTAAAACACTGCCAATGTGGCCAAAATAACTCTCTCTTTTTGCTTTTCAGTAAAATAAACCATTGTCACAATAATGCAAATTAAACACATGTAACAAATTTTATTTTCTGTAATAAACTGCAAGCTTAACTGTCTTATAATGCATTTCCCTAAGCAAATGAAATGAAATCTTAGCAGACTGATAAAACTGCATCATGCGTATTTTGTTTTTGGACCAAGTTGGGTGGAGGTTACAAAGGAATGCTAAGATTACGAGCCCACACCTCCACTAGTAAAGTTCAACATTCTTTCAAGCAACACATCTGATGCCAGGTCCTGATAAGGCCCACTTCTAAGAATTAATTATGTTACTGAGTACCTTCTATCATTTATATAATCATGCTTTAAAAAGGCCATTTCATACCTGTGTCAACCAGATAGACAAAAATCTTCTGTTAATTTACCCACTTATTTGCAAAAGTAGTAAATGATATTTAAACAATAAGGCCTTTTTTTTTGAAATCACCAAGGTCAAATGGTTCAGAAATTTCAATCTTCATATCTAATGGAGCATGAAGTATTATCTGTCAGCCACACCTTGATTTCAGACTTGCTGCCGCGTTAACTGGATTACTTGTTGTGTAACTAATAGAGGAATTTACTAATTCCCTAAGAAGGTGAACAAGGAAAGCAGAAATACATTTAAGTGTTCAGAAATGTTGGGTGGTAAAAACTCAGCTGTATTATTTGTCAAACAACAGAACGGTTGTCATGACCGCAGTATTGTAAATACACTAAGACAGTCGATTACTGCAATGAAAACACTGAGGGAAGGTGCTGAAATTAAACACTGGTTCCAGTACCATCAACAAAAAGTATCACACCAATAGGGACACTAAATATGGCATGGCTGCTACAACTTAACACAAAGGATATCAGTTTTAACTCATACTCTGCACTAACAAGATACAGAATGCAAAGTGAAAATCACTTTGCAGATGAATATATAAATGGAGCCACTGGAAGTCGATGTCGGAAGTTAACAAAATACGAGCTGGTGCTGAATATTGCTGTACTGCACTCAAAAGGTGGCTTTATTAAAGCTTATTTGGGGTCAATAAATTATAAATGTGGGTGGATTAAAACAATCAGCAAGCCATAGTATCTGTTAGCTACAATTTACTGATAACGTGCATGCATATGCATACCGACCTGACCAAATAGCTCTTCATCAACCACGAATCGAAGATCCAAATCAGTCGGATCATTTTCAAGAATCCACATCAGTGAATTGTAATACTCGCTGTCCTGAAATATTGAAAGTTAAAATTGACCTTATCCAGTTTTGGCCTCCCCTTTATAAATCTTATTGCAATGGCAAAGCTGACTCAGAGGTGTTGGAATCATTTCTGTTTTACAAACTGCTAATGCTGGAAAAAATACGAGGAACTTTTCCCAAATTACTTCAAAATTTACACTGAGGGGGAAAAAAAGTATGCTAGCATTTAAAACTTGGTTCCATTCCATCTCCTGTGTTCCAGTTTCTAGCAGACTAATACTGGATTCAGAACTATTTTGATTTTTTTTTTCTGGTCGAGGTTTTGACTGTTTTTATAAATCAGTTTGTTGAATGGGTTAGCCTAACTGAGCTCCATCCAATATCAAATGTGCTTGGCCATAATCAGAGTAAGCCAAGGACAAAACTGGGAGAAAAGCAGGGTTCTGGCTGGACCCATACACATGCTGAAAAGCTGAGGTTGCTTTTAAAAGGGCAAGTATTTGTAAAGAATGAGATTTTGGAAGTGCGAAAGGAAATTTCTTTGCTTGAACTACAGCAGTAGGATTATTGAAAATAGCTTTCTTTTTTGGCTGAAAATTTGCAGAGAGAAGGGCTGAATTGGGAATTTATGGCAGATCAGCTGGGAAAGTGAAAGACGCAGTTGCTTGTTTTTTTTTAAATGAGAAAAAGAAATATGATAACTTAATTTTGGTATACATAATATATTGTTATGATAACAGACATTCAGAATGTACAGCACACACAATCTTTTACAGAAATATATAACTCAGTTCTAGCTGAAGTAGCTGTTCTACGCGAAGAGTGCCTCCCTGTACAAGACAAAGCTGCTGATACACTCCCTGATTAAAAATATTTCCATGCTTCCAGACCGCTAGGTAGAATATTTATTGGCCTATTCCCCATCCTACAAAAGGTTCCTAGGATATAGGCTTCTTTCACTTTTCAGTTGCTGCTGTAATATTAAAATAATTCCTGGTCACTGCATTGATATTTTACCGTGTTCAATGAACTTTATAAATATTCCTTTTGCTTTAGCTATGCCTTGCAAACGTTCCTAGTGTCTCACCTGGCAGTTATTTACTTTGCCTCTGTTGCTACTGCATCCACTTATTCCCCAACCCCCCACATTTGTAAGTGATGTGGAAAGCTAAATTCCAAGGATGCAACTGAAGCTTTAAATGCACAAAATAATTTTCCTTAGCTAACCTCAATATAATAAACACCTTGTCATTTCTCATCTCTAAACCACCATCTGACATGAACCTGGTCATTTATTTAACTGCTATATGTTCAAGCTTGTTGCGTACAAAATGGTGTACATTGGCTGAACAAAACAAGCCCTGGAATATCCTGAAGCTACATCAATTTCATATGTTCGCCAAAAAATACACAAATGTTCATAAACCTTCATAAGCTATAACACTCCCATCCATCTAATTTTTGCAAGGATTTGCAATATGTTTTGTTCTTGAGGTCTCCAGCTTGATCTCATCCTCAAGGTTTGCGGAAAATTACATCATTTAATTAATCTGGAACACGATCTGTTGGCAAGAAATTAAGGCCACCTGCTCAAGCTAATGGAGAGGTTGTTAACAAGAGGATGATCTGGATTAGACTTCAAAGTTCTAATGTACTAATTTGAACAAGTAACCAGCATCACTATTAGAGTATCAGAGAAGCCTTTGTAGCTAATTTTATGGCTAAATTTTCAAGTGCATTTTCTCAGGTTTGTGATTAATCAGCTATTTATTCATCATGGGCATCACTCTGTGCTCTCTGCATTGAAATATTGGCATTCCCCAGTGCTAACAACTGAAAAGTGAACAGAGGATGGTCTATCAGATGATCTTCCCAATGTGCAGTTAAAAGCTGAAACACACTGCCTGAAGAGTTGGTGGAGGCAAGGATTCTCACAACATTTAGTATCTAGACATGCACTTGGATCACCATGGCATAGAAGGCTATGGGTCAGGTGTCCCTAGATGGATATTTGTTGGTTGGCACAGATAGGGAATGCAGAGGGGCCCGTTTCTGTGCTGTATAACTTTGTACTGTCCTTGCCTTTCATACAACACAGTAATCTGAACAAATCTACTCTGTTTAATTACAATATGGAAAACTTACCACTGACTCCATATCTTGCAGTGTTATTGGCTTCTGAAGCATCATCTTGTACAAAGGTCTGATAAAGAATCCTATATAATAAACAAATCTCATTTTGTTTATATGATCATAGAAATATTTTATCATCTGCAATTACACAGAATTTCTATCTTTGTGAAGGTTACAAAAATAATTTTATTTAAAATACAATAAATTGTATTCTAACAATGTCAGATCCATGTACCTACCGTCTAACAATTTCCCATGAAACACTGCCATCCCAGCTACGCGACCTATGAACTTGAAGTAAGATACATGCTCCTCATTGCATAGTCCAGAATTTGGGTTTATCTGTAAAGTGTAATTGTCCCTATAGGAGAAAGAAGATTATCTGATCAGGTTAGGCAATTAGCAGAATGACCAGAGTTAACATGTCACTAATGCAAAAGAATGCAATATCTATTCTACAAGTATTAAAATCCGACAGAAAATGGTTCTGATCAACATTGATCCAAGGGAATGATGGTTCCCTAGCAATGGGAATGCAGACAATGCTGAAGGACTCATGGAGAAACTGTGTAATGGTGGCTTTGTTAGACTATTGATATGCACTGGGTGGAGGTCGGCTGAAGGGAAACAGACAGGAGATGTGGTGGGCTAAAGGTCAGCAAACTAATATTGGCATTTAAGAGTTTGAAATATGAATTAAATGCTGGGGGGGTACTCAGGAAGCTGGTAAGTGGGTACGCAATAAAAAACAAAGATTCAGAACATCTCAAGAGAAGCAGTGGACAATCTGATTGCATCTTCATTAGCTCCATTTCACAGAGACACAGCAACAAAAATCCATTGCCTTTATACTGTTGGAAATAATGCAATGAAACAAGAATGCAACAGTAGTACAATTGTCAAAACTCCAATCATTTCAAACTTGAGCATTGTCATAAAAGTAGTTTTCTGAAGGTGAAAAGCATTGACATACGTGGCAGAATATTCAAACAACCCATAATATGGATTGAACATCTCCTTGGAAAGCAGGAAAAACCATTCCCTGGCAACACCACCATAATCCAATCCTTTCTCAGAATCAAACTCAATCCAGAGTCTGGCTTTGAGGAATTCTACTCTCTTTACAGACATTATTTTCCTGTAAGAGTCTTCCAAGATTGTGTTCCGACGTAACTTCATTTCAAATCGATTTGGACCATCAGTCTGCAAAGCAAAAAAAAAAGTTTGAGGATGCTATTTTGCTTACAATTTAATGATTTGATTTTAATTAATGTTCATACAGGCAGAAACAGAGAAGAATCACTAAATGGAACATAATTCTATCTACTTAACACTGCCTCGTTAAAGCAGCCCAGCCATTCTCTCTTCTCCCCTCTACCATTGGACAGAAGATACAAAGCATGTACCACCAGGCTCAAAGATAGCTTCTGCACTTTATTCTGCATTGTTACTATTTTACCTTGCTCTACCAAAATACATTGTGTCATGATCTGATCTGTATGTATAGTATGCAAGAGCAGCTTTCACTGTATCTTGGTACAAAAATAAACCATTTCCAATTTCACACTCAGAATATCACACAAATGCACGATTAGGACAGGTGACATTGAATCAACTCTCCTCCACACCCTGTAACGGAAGTTCTCTAATCCAGGTAACATCCTGGTGAATCTCCACTGCACTCTTCCATTGCAATTACATCCTTCCTATAGCATGCTGACCAGATCTGCATACCACACCTCAAGTGCAGTTGAACCAGTGTTTTGTAAAGTTGTAACATACGGTCCAAACTTTTATATTCTGTGCCATGATCTACAAAGGAAAGCATGCTATATGAATTCTACAGCACTCTATCTACAGGTATCTGTGATAGGGAACTCCAAGGTTCCTGTTCATTAGATTCTATCATTTACTTCATATGTCCTATTTGTATTCGACTTTACAAAGTACATCACCTTACACTTGCTGGGATTAATTGAATCAGCCGATATTCTGTCCAACCGTCTAACTATATCCTATTGTAGTTTTCGACAACCTTGCTTGATAATTCTCAACACCAAAAACATTTGAGTTATCAACAAAATTACTAATCATATCATTTGCATACATACCCAAGTTGTAAATATATATCATAAACACAAGTGTGGCAGCTCAGATTCTCGTGGTACACATTGGCTATAGACTTCCAATAGAAAAACATCCTACCACTGCTACTTTATGCTTCCTCTTACCAAGGCAATTTTAGATACAATGAGCCACCTCATCTTGGATCCCATGTGCCTTTACCTTATGAACCAGCCTATCTTCTAAGACATTGTCCAATACATTACTAAAGTACTTCAAGGCATAATTGATCACTTCCCTTCACTAACTTTCTCAATTACCTTCTCAAAACACTCAATCAAATTAATGAGACAGTATACTCTCCACGCAAAGCCTCACGGACCATCTTGGATCAGTCTGACCATACATTAATCATACCCCTTCAGGTATTGTTAAATGATTTCCCTACCATTGACACAAGTGTCTTACTGGCTTGTAGTTACCTGTACATCCCTCCTGTGCTTCTTAAATAAAGGAACATTAGCTATCCTCCATCTTTCTGCACATCATCTGTGGCTAATGAAGATATAAAAATCTGATTCAGCTCCCTAGCAATCTCCTCCCCCATATGGCCCTATGTCCCTATGTGTCTCATACATCTAACACCTCCTCCTCCTTAATTCTGACCTGTTCCAGATTAGCCATGTACCCCTTTCTTGAATTCACATGTCTCTTGTCCCTGTTGTTGGTGAATACAGATGAAAAGTATTTATTTTGGAGGTCACCCACATCATCTTGCTCTGTACACAGAGGAACCAAAGGGTTAATGGGGCCCCAATCTTTCCTAGCTACATACTGGGTCTTGATATACTTAGAAACTCCTGAGATTCTCCCTCATCTTATTTGCCAAGGATGTTTCATGGCCCTGTTTTACCCTATTAATTGTTTTAAGTTCTTTTCTACACATTATATTTCTCAAGAGACTCTCTCAATCTCAATCACCTTTTTTCGATTTAACCTGTAATTTCCTTCAGCATCCAAGGTGGACTATTCTTGCCATCTTTTCCTTTCACACTTTCCAGATTACACTGGCCATGAACTTTTATCAACTCACTTTTGAAAAAACTTGTCAAGCTGCTGCTTCATTTGTAAGCATCCATTCCCAATCTACTGTCACCAGATCCTCCCATGCTATTGAGATTAGTCTTCCTCGCAGTTCAAGAACTTAACTTTTCATAGCTACCTTGAAACAGATAACTATGGCCGTTTTTCCCAAAATATTCGCCCAGTTTACTACCTGCCCAGTTTCAATTACCAATATAAGGACTGGTACTACTCTTTCCCTTGTGGGGCAATTTACATTTTGTCTCAAAATGGACTGATCAAATTCCACCTCATCCAAGCCCCTTGCACTATGGCAATCCAGTTCAATACTGATAAAGTTAAGAACCCCTATCACTAAAACACTGTTGCTTCTTTCAGTGATTTGCTTTTATAGCTGTTCTTCTAATTCACACTTTCTAGAGTGAAACTGATAGTATAACCCCAATAAAGTAATTGCTTCTCTCTTATTCCTAAACTCTACCCATATCATCTCATTGGATCATCCCTGAAGATATCCCCTCCTAGTACTGCCGTGCTGTTCTCCCTGATCCGTAATACAACTCGCACCTCTTTTGCATTTTCCCTTATCACATTGGAAACTTCTAAAGCCCTGAATGTTAAGCTGCAGCTCCTGCCCTTCCCGCAATCATATTTCTGTAATTACACTAATATCATTCCATATGCCAACCCACGCTCTCAGCTCATCCTATTTGCCAACGAGGTTCCTTAGGTTAAAGTAAATGAAGTTGAGCCAACCCGCCTCTGTCAGCTCTGCCCACTGGTCAATTTAACCTCAACATTGTTCTTCCTTGATGCTGCACAGGGATTGTGCTTCCCAATCCCGCTGCCAAATTAGTTTCGGCCCTCCTGAGTAACCTGGGCAAACTTCCTTGCAAGGATTTTAATCTCCCTCCAGTGAGGATACAACATGCCCTTCAGGTATAGATTCCATCTAAACCAGAAGGTTCAATAGGCTCAACAGGTACATTTAATGTCAGAGAAATGTATACAATATACATCCTGAAATTCTTTTTCTTCGCAAACATCCACAAAAAACAGAGGAGTGCCACAAAGAATGAATGACAGTTAAACGTTAGAACCCCAAAGCACCAGCCCCCCGCTCCCCCTCCCACGCATAAGCAGCAGCAAGCAATGACCCCACTACCAGCGAAAAAGTATCGATGCCCTCCGCCAAGCACTCAAGCGTGCAGCAAGCATTAATAAAGACACAGACTTGCAGTACGCCAAAGACTACTCATTCACCCAGTAATTCAAAATAATCTGCAGATGCTGGGGTCAAAGCAACACTCACAACACACTAGAGGAACTCAGCAGCTCGGGCAGCATCCGTGGAAACGATCAGTCACCTGGAACCTACCAGCCTTCTCCTTCCCACCCTCCCCCCACCTTCTTTATGGGGCCTCTGCCCCTTCCCTCTACAGTCCTGACGGAGGGTTCCGGCTCAAAACGTCGACCGATCTTTTCCACGGATGCTGCCTGAGCTGCTGAGTTCCTCCAGCCTGTTGTGAGTGTTGCTTTCACCCGGTAATTCGACATACCACAGGCTCTCTCTCTCCCTAATATGGGGAAAAGAGGTGTCCCCGTTTCACAGTGCGAGGGAAGGCATAACAAACAACTTGCTGATTTATGATGTTAAAACTCTATTGTGTCGCTTTTTCCGAGTTCTGCACCCAGAGAGCTCAGTTCTCTGGACATACAGACAGCAGCTAACCCGCTGCTCCCGATGTTCCGTGTTCTCCTGCGACGCCTCAGTCAGGGGCACTGGCCTTGAATCAGCCCGTCTCCAGAGCCACGAAAATCCGGCACCCTAAAGTCCTCCAGTCCACGTCCTTGGGTTACAAGGGTGCCGAAAGATCCAAGTACCTCGTCCTTTCTCCTGCACTAATCACAATTCATCTCTCCTATTTCTACCCTCAACCATCATGTGGTACAGGGAGTAATTCTAAGATCATGGCCCTACAGTGCAAATATTTTCCTCTTATATCTCATCATTATACTGGCCCTTATATTTCAGTTATCAACAACTTATTTAATATTTATGTAAATGTGCTATCAGCACTGGAAATGAAACCAGTGGTGCTACGGAGGAAAATATTCCCCATTGTTTGATTTTATTACTCACCGGCTTCCGCAGCTTTTTCCTGAAGTAATCATACTTCTGTTTGTAGTCTCTTGAGTAAGGCACAGCCTGTAATTCAAAACAAGATGAAGATCACCACTTGTGTATATACTTTTGATCAATAACAGCTTCATATACTATTTATCACAGTCCTCAAAACATTGTAACATGGTTCTTCCAAGGTTAAACACAATTCAAAGACCGAAATGAAAATTTATCTTCCGATTGTAGATATTTACTCACAGGCCCAGTAATGGCTACATTCTGGAAACGAGGGTCCTCCCACTGGGTAGCTTTGGTATCTGTCCAAAAACAATTGACATGTTTCCTATATTTATGGCCATGAAACCCAATGTAGGGAACAGTAATAGGTAATGTTTATAATTGTGGAGATTCTAATAAAGTTGTTCCTGGCTGTATAAAACGTGATACTCACTGTGGTCTATGTAGAAAACTCGACCGTCGGAGTGGACACGTTCCTCCCAACCAGGCTGTAATAAAAAGGTAATTTTTAAAAAGCAGCTTTGAGACAAAACTTCAAAAATTTTCTCTCATTTATTTATTTCTCACAACCTGGGCATTTATTTCCCATCCCTGGTTCTTTAATGGCTGCACACCTACTGGTGAAAGTACTCCCACAGGAGGAAGTCCCAGGATTTGGACAAAGAGGGATCAGAGGTATATTTCTGAAGCAGGATGGTGTCTAACTTGGAGAGATAAACAGTTGCTGGTATTTTTGGCACTTTCTGTTCTTGTCTTTCTTGGTGGTGGAGGCTGCAGGTTTTGGAGGCACTATCAGGGTAGCCTAGGTGAGTAACTCCAGTGCACGTTGTAGATGGTACTGTACACTGATGTTGGTGGGCATGAATGATTAGGATGGTGGATGTGTATCAGTGAGTGAGCTGCTTTGTCCTCTATGTCAATGGTCCCCAACCACTGGGCCGCGGACCGGCACTGGGACGAAAAGCATGTGCCACCGGTCCGCGAGGAAACGATATGAGTCAGCTGCACCTTTCCTCATTCCCTGTCACTCACTGTTGAACTTGAACATAGGATTGCCAACTGTCCCGTATTTGCCAGGACATCCCATATATCGGGCTAAATTGGTTTGCCCCATACGGGACCACCCTTGTCCTGTATTTCCCCCGCTAAGGTAGATCGTTCCTATGAAACCTTTCGTGCCGAAATGACGTAAAGCAAAGAAGCAATTACCATTAATTTATATGGGAAACATGTTTGAGCGTTCCCAGACCCAAAAAATAACCTACCAAATCATACCAAATAACACATAAAACCTAAAATAACTCTAACATACAGTAAAAGCAGGAATGATATAATAAGTACACAGCCTATAAAAAGAAGAAATAATGTAGCACAGTGTAGTCCGGAAGATTAAGCCAAAACTGATTTGTGGGAAAAAATCATCACGTACGCACATGCGCACATCATGGATGCGCACATAGGTGCCCGCGCAAGGCTTCATGGTCACAGTAGTCTTTCCTGGGGAAAACTCAAGTGTCCCGGGATTTGACTGCTACTTTTGTCCCTTATCTGGGAGTGAGAAAGTTGGCAACCCTAACTGTAAAAGACATGTTCGGGTGATTTTCACCCTACTTGAACAACACCACCCTCCCCCCTCCCCACACCCCGGTCGGCCAGTCCGCAAGAATATTGTCAATATTAAACTGGTCTGCAGTGCAAAAAGGTTGGGGACCCCTGCCCTACAGAACTTGAATGCAACCATCAATTCCCAATGGTATATGTACAACAGAGCTGAAATTCAGCACTTCAGACAAACTTTCTCACACAGCGGCTCCATACTGAAGGATTTCCGGATTTTACTGCGCCCAGCTGTGCTCCAGAATTATAAGAACTAATTTTCCATTCTGCAAACAAACATGACGAGCTGGGCAAAAAGTGAAGTAAGTCCCTACCCGGGACCAAGAACAGCTCAGCGCGCCCTCCTCACACAGAGCAACTGGTGGGCCAGGGTACAGTTGATCTCAGTGTAAAACAGTTGTACCAGATAGAGAGGAGAAAATGAAAATACGATCACAGGAAGAAGCTTAATAACAAGCAGATCCGCGCTTCTAAAACCTTCTACAGCGCAGTTAAAGACATTCAGTAAGCTAAAGTCGGACTGGAGTCTCACTGAATACAAAGATAGCAGAAAATTGTTTAAACAGGTGATTAGAAAAGCCAAAAAGGGGACATAAAACGTCCTTGGTGAGCAGGATCATGGATAATCTCAAGGCATTTTACCCTTATTCCATGGAGCGTATGAGAATGAGGGGAGGTTTGATAGAGTTATGCAAAATTTTGAAGGGTATAGATAGGGTGAATGAATGCAGATATTGTATTGTGAGAAACGTGTTTGATCTTACAACTAACACAGGGAGATGGTTGCAGGCTGACCGGGAGAGGGACCCCAGTATTCGAACATTTTCAATGTTCCAGCACTGTCCCATGGACAGTCTGAAGACCGGATGCAAATGGAGGGGAGTTGGACATTCCAACACCAGCAACCCAATCCCACAAAAAAACCCAGAGCTACAGGAGCTCCAAAGACCTCATGATGTATCCACTATGAAGACTGGCTGCACCTGGAGAGAGCTAGAAAGACTGGTACAGGACGGAGGACTCGCGTCAGTGGTCTGTGCCCCAGTGAGCGTGATGTGCGAAACTGACCATCATCTGACTGAAACACATAGTCCATCAGATTCCTATTTCATCTCTGCCCGGTCACCATCTGGTGCCCTCTAGTTCCTGTTTCCACATTGCTGTTAAAAAGTCTTTGTGCATTCACACTATCTGTGACCTTTGTTGTTTCATACACCTCTATAATATTGCCTCTAATTCTCCCACATTCCAAGGAAAACAACCCTAAACTGCTCATGACTCAGTCATTTGTATCCCAACATTGACCTTGCCAATTTCCCTGCCTTATTTCCAGCTTAATAGCATCTTTTCCGTAACAGTGTGACAAATACTGAACACGATATTTCAATGTGACCCCACATCTTGTACAACTGCAACAGAACACCCCAACCTCTATCCTCAGGTGCCCGCGCAAGGCTTCATGGTCACAGTAGTCTTTACTGGGGTAAACACAAGTGTCCCGGGATTTGACTGCTACTTTTGTCCCTTATTTGGGAGTGAGCAAGTTGGCAACCCTAACTGTAAAAGACATGTTCGGGTGATTTTCACCCTACTTGAACAACACCATCCTCCCCCCCACCCCCAGTCAGCCAGTCCGCAAGAACATTGTCAAAATTAAACTGGTCCGCGGTGCGAGAAAGGTTGGAGACCCCTGCTCTATGTTGATCTTCTTCAAAACTGGAGCTGTGCTTAGCCAGCTGGAAACTATTCCATTATATTCCTGAACAACAGGAATTATGCAGATGCTGGAAATTCAAGCAACACACATCAAAGTTGCTGGTGAACGCAGAAAGCCAGGCAGCATCTGTAGGAAGAGGTGCAGTCGACGTTTCAGGCCGAGACCCTTCGTCTAACTGAAGGAAGAGTGAGTAAGGGATTTGAAAGTTGGAGGGGGAGGGGGAGATCCAAAATGATAGGAGAAGACAGGAGGGGGAGGGATAGAGCCAAGAGCTGGACAGGTGATAGGCAAAAGGGGATACGAGACTGGGAGACCGCTTTGCTGAACATCTACGCTCTGTCCGCCAGAGAAAGCAGGATCTCCCAGTGGCCACACATTTTAATTCCACATCCCATTCCCATTCTGACATGTCTATCCACGGCCTCCTCTACTGTAAAGATGAAGCCACACTCAGGTTGGAGGAACAACACCTTATATTCCGTCTGGGTAGCCTCCAACCTGATGGCATGAACATTGACTTCTCTAACTTCCGCTAGGCCCCACCTTCCCCTCGTACCCCATCTGTTACTTATTTTTATGCACACATTCTTTCTCTCACTCTCCTTTTTCTCCCTCTGTCCCTCTGAATATACCTCTTGCCCATCCTCTGGGTCCCCCCCCCCTTGTCTTTCTTCCCGGACCTCCTGTCCCATGATCCTCTCGTATCCTCTTTTGCCATCACCTGTCCAGCTCTCGGCTCCATCCCTCCCCCTCCTGTCTTCTCCTATCATTTTGCATCTCCCCCTCCCCCTCCAACTTTCAAATCCCTTACTCACTCTTCCTTCAGTTAGTCCTGACGAAGGGTCTCGGCCTGAAACGTCGACTGCACCTCTTCCTACAGATGCTGCCTGGCCTGCTGCGTTCACCAGCAACTTTGATGTGTGTTGCCATTATATTCCTGACCCTGTTTCTTGCAGATGGCAGAAAGGTGCTGGACTGTGAGGAGGTTAATCACTTGCTACAGGACACCCAGCTTCTGGCCTCCTCTTGCAGTCATAGCTTTCATGTAACGTTGAGTTTCTGGTCAAGAGTACCCCCATGATACTGATTTTGGGGGATTAGTTGGTCATATTGAATGTCAAGAACAGGAGCTTCTATTCTTATTGGAGATCAAGTGTTACTTCCCACTTAGTCCGTGCCTAAGTCACATCTTGGTCTTGCTGTATGTAAGCATAACGCTCCATTTTCTTAAGTGACAGTTAGTATTCTCAGTTCTGAACATGGAAGGAAAACAATCAATGATGCAATTGAAAATGGTAGGGATAAGGACACGGCCCAAACGAATTCTTTCAGTGATTCACTAGTGCTGAGATGATTAACTCCCAACTATTAAAACCTATTTCCTTTCTGTGAGGTATGATGGCAAACATTGTAAAAAGTCTCCCCTTTGATACCTACTGAACTGCCAAACCACACCAAATGCTATCTTGACATGCTACTCTTTGGTCTGTGGTTGACCCAAAATCACCTTGAGGTCTGGAGCTGAGTTCTCTCAGACTCAGCATCAGCGAGCAAGTTATTGGGAAATAAGCACTGTTGATGAAAACCTCTATCATTTTGCTGGTGATTGAAGGCCTGATTGGTTCATAATCAGCTGGATTGCAATTTTGAGTAATTCCCCATAGTTTCAGGTAAAGACAAAGATTAGCTTTATTTGTCACAACATACTAACCTTAACCTGTATGCCCTTGGAATGTGAGAGGACACTGAAGCACCTGGAGAAAGCCCACATGGTCACAGGGGGAACATACAAACTCTGATGGACAGCAGCGGGAACTGAACCTGGATCACTGGCACTGTAAAGCATTGTGCTAACCACTAAGTTACCATGCTGCCCCTTGTAGATACCAGCGGTGTAACTGTACTGAAACAGTTTACAAAGGCACAGCTAGTTCTTCAATACTAGAGCTGAGATACTGGTTCTATCATCTTTGTTCATCCAGTGCTCTTAATGTCACATGGAGTCAATCTGTTTGGCTGAAGACTTTTGACTTCTGTGACAGTGAGGACTTCAGCAGGAAGCTGAAATGAATCACATTTGTTACGTCTGTCTAAACATAGTTGAGAATGCCTCAGCCTTGTATTTAGCACTCAATTACTGGGCATAGCAATGGTCAAGACTGGGGATGTTTCTGGAGCATCTCCTACTAGCCATTTCATTGTCTACTATTTATGATCACATTTGGAAGGACTGTATAGGTTCAGCCGCAAGATTATTTCACTCCAATGATCAGCATGCACAGTTGCAAGAAAATGTTTGTGAACCTTTTGCAATTACACGTTCTTCTGCATTAATCACTCATAAAAAGTGGTCTGATCTTCATCTAAGTCATAGTAATAAACAAACACGATATGCCTCAACTAATAAGTCACAAACAGTTGTACTGCTTCTCATCGATACTGAATACACCACAGTCTAGGTTCAAAAAAGAATGTGAACCTTTGGGGTAATGCCTTCTACAAAAGCTATCTGGAGTCAGGCATTCTAATCAATGAAATGAGATAGGAGGTGTGGGCTGTAGAGGTAGCCCGCCCTATAAAAAAGACACAAAGTCAGGTAACTTTTCTCAAGAGAGATCTGTTTATGTGCTCCGTGCCTCAATCAAAACAACTTTCAGAGGAGCTCAGAAGAAGAATTGTAGAGATGCATGAAGCTGGAAAAGGCTACAAAAGCATTTCTAAAGACCTGAGTGTTCATTAGACCACAGTAAGAGAAATTGTCTACAAATGGATGAAATTCAGTACCGTTGCTCCTCTCCCTAGGAGTGGGCATCCTGCAAAGATCACACCAAAAGCACAACGTGCAATGCTAAAGGAAGTGAAAAAGAACCCAAGGGTAACAGCAGAAGACCTGCAAGAATCCCTTTGTTGTTTGCTCAGTCATTAAGTCGAGTCTGACTCTTCGTGACTTCAAGCCTTCTTGTTGGAAACTGCCTCTCTAAGATCCCCCAAGGTCATATGCATTGTCTGAGTAATACTATGTGTCCATTGTAGCCTCTGTCGTCCTCTCCTTCTTTTACCTTCTGTTTTACCTAACATGAGAGTCTTCTCCAAGGAATCCTGTCTTCTCATGATGTGGCCAAAATATTTGAGCTTTCGTCTCATAATCAAGCCTCCTAGTGAGCAGTCTGATCGTATTTCTTCAAGTATTGACTTGTTGGATCTTCTTACAGTCCAACGAACTCTTAACACTTTCCTTCAGCATCCAAGTTCAAAGGCGTTGACTCTTTTGTATTCTGCCTTACTAGTAGTCCAGCTCTCACAGCCGTACATCACAACTGGAAATACCATAGACCTGACTATACAGATCTTTGTAGACAATGTTATGTCTCTGCTCTTCAGTATTTTTGCCGTTGCTGCCTCCCCAGAAGTAAGTGCTGTTATTTTTGTGGCTGCAGTTACCATCTACAGAAATCTTTGAATCGAGGAAGACAAAGTCCGTCATTGCTTCCACTTTCTTTCCAGTTATTACCACGGAGATATTAGGGCTGGTCGACATAATCTTGGTTTTTTCTAATCTTGAGTAACAGGCCAGTTTTTGCACTTTCTTCTTTCACTTTGATTAGGAGCTTCCTCAGATCCTCCTCACTTTCAGCCATCAGAGTAGTATCATCTGCATATCTGAGGTTGTTAATCTTTCGTCCAGCAATTTTGATTCCAATATTTGAGTCAGCTAGACCGGCATTCCTCATGATGTGTTCAGCATAGAGATTAAATAAGTCAGGTGACAGTATGCAGCCTTGTCATACCCCTTTCCCAATCTTGGACCAGTTTGTTGTTCCGTGTTCAGTTCTAACTGTTGCTTCTTGATCTTTGTACAAGTTTCTCATAAAGTAGATCAGATGTCCATGTATCCCCATTTCTTTAAGGATTTGCCATAGTATATTATGGTCCACACTGTCGAAGGCTTTAGAGCAGTCAATAAAACATAGATAAATACTTTTCTGGAATTCCCTCGATGTCTCCGTTATCCGGTGTAGGTCAGCAATTTGGTCTCTGGTGCCCCTGCCTCTTCTAAAACCAGCTTGTACATCTGGCAGTTCTTGTTCCATATATTACTAGAGTCTTGCTTGCATGATCTTTAGCATTACCCTACTAGCATGTGAAATTAGTGAAGTTGTTTGGTAATTTGAATATTCCTTTACATTTCCCTTCTTGGGAACTGGAATATAAACTGATCTCTTCCAGTCTAAAGGCCATTGTTGGGTTTTCCACATCTGCTGGCAAATTGCATGCAACACTTTTACAGCATCACCTTTTAAACAATTCAACTGGAATCCTGTCACATCCTGCAGCCATATTAATGGCAATGTTTTCTATTGCCCATTCGACTTCACTTTCCAGAATGTCCAGCTCTAGATCGGTGGGGGAGTCAATGCAGGTGCCTTTGCTGTTGGGTCTTTCCTGGACAATTCTTCTACGCATTCTTGCCATCTCTTTTTGATGTCTTCTGCTTCTGTAAGGTCCTTCCCTTCTTTATCTTTTACTATACTCATTTTTGAATGAAATGTTCCTTTGATTTCTCTAATCTTCTTGAATAGATCTCTTGTTTTTCCTATTCTGTTGGCTTCTTCAGCTTTTTTGCATCGCTCTTTAAGTAAGTTTCCTTATCTTTCTTTGCTATCTTCTTGAACTTTGTGTTCAGTTGGGGGAACTTGCTAAAGTCTCTGTTCATGTGTCCATTATAAGAAAAACACTGAACAAGAATGGTGTTCATGGATGGACATCATGGAGGAAACCATTGCTCTCCGGAAAAAAAAATCATTGCTGCACACTTTAAGTTCGCAAAAGACCACCTGGATGTTCCACAATGCTTCTGGGACCAGGTTCTGTGGATAGATGAGACAAAAGTTGAACTTTTTGGCAGAAATGTATGCCACTATGTTTGGAGGGAAAAGGGCATTGCACACCTTTATCAAAACTTCTTCCCAACTGTGAAGTATGGTGGAATGTTTTGGGGCTGCTTTGCTACCTCAGGACCTGGACAGCTTGCAGTCACTGATGGGAACATGAATATAAAATTGTATGACATTTTACAGGAGAATGCCAGGCTAGGAATCCATCACCTGAAACTTGGATGATGCAACAAGACAATGATCTACAATACAAGAGTAAGTCAACAACAGAATGGTTTAAAAAGAAGAAAATTTGTGTTTTGAAATGGCTGAGATGCTGTGGCATGACCTGAAGAGGGCTGTTCATGCAAGAAACTCAGGAAACATTGATGAACTGAAACAGTTTTGTACAGAGGTTTGGTCTAAGATTCCTCCTCGCCACTGTGCAAGTCTGATCAGCAACTATAGGAAATGTTGGGTGGAGGTTATTGCTGCAAAAGGAGTTCTACCAGTTATTAGATACAAGAGTTCACACACTTTTTCCATCCTGAAATGGGAATGACTAAACAAAGTGTTCAATGAAAGCACAAAAAGTACAATTATTTGTGTGTTACTAGTTTAGGCAGATTGTGTTTGTCTATTATTGTGACTTAGATGAAGATCAGACCACATTTTATGTGATTAATATGAAGATAGAACATTGCTTCCACAAGAACAAGGAGTGACCACTTCTACAGTGGAAGAATACATCTGTCACAGATAAACTGATGAGGATGAGGTCCCGTAGACTTAGCCTTACTATGGGTTCACTCACTATCTCCTGCAAATAGGTCTGGCAGCTGTGTCCTTCAGGACACGGGCAGCTGTGTCCTTCAGGACACGGTCAGCTTGGTCAGTAGTCACCCTGGGCAAAGGTCATTGCAATCCCCACCAGTGGCCGTCCTGAGCCTTTCCTGCTTTCACTACTATTCGACGTGGTGTAGGACAGATTCATCAACTGAGCGAGCACAGTACATAATAATTAGGTGGAAGTTTCTTTAAATATACCAAGGGAAAACATAAGTCATTTACCCCCTAAGACACTGAACTGCCAAAGTAAGAAACAGGAGCTTAACTTACAGGAAGTGGTCCAAGATCTGAAGGATCTAATGGTGGTCGTTGCCTCATATGAACGGGAATCTTCAATCTTGGGTCCTCCTGGTTACGAAATTAAAGGACAGAATCGCTAAACAATACGCAACTAAATTAGAAGTTGTAAGAAATAGTTCCTTCACAAGTCTCACTTAAATCAAGTGATAAATTGACAAGTATACGTTTCTAACTTTAGTTCTCTGATTATACTTATAACCATATAACCATATAACAATTACAGCATGGAAACAGGCCATCTCAGCCCTTCTAGTCTGTGCTGAACTCTTACTCTCACCTAGTCCCACCGACCTGCACTCAGCCCATAACCCTCCATTCCTTTCCTGTCCATATAGCTATCCAATTTAACTTTAACCGACAACATTGAACCTGCCTCAACCACTTCTGCTGGAAGCTCGTTCCACACAGCTCTCTCGGAGTAAAGAAGTTCCCCCTCATGTTACCCCTAAACTTTTGCCCTTTAACTCTCAACTCATGTCCTCGTGTTTGAATCTCCCCTACTTTCAATGGAAAAAGCCTATCCACGTCAACTCTATCTATCCTCCTCATAATTTTAAACACCTCTATCAAGTCCCCTCTCAATCTTCTACGCTCCAAAGAATAAAGACCTAACTTGTTCAACCTTCCTCTGTAACTTAGGAGATGAAACCCAGGCAACATTTTAGTAAACCTCCTCTGTACTCTCTCAATTTTATTGACATCTTTCCTATAATTCGGTGACCAGAACTGTACACAATACTCCAAATTTGGCCTTACCAATGCCTTATACAATTTCAACATTACATCCCAACTCCTATACTCAATGCTCTGATTAATAAAGGCCAGCATACCAAAAGCTTTCTTTGAGGAAAAAGCTTTCTTTTATACTTATTTGAGAAATTAATACATGCTTGATCTGCAGCATGTAAAAGGAACATTTTTTTAAGAGGATCTACCCTCAAGCTCAAGATCATCCCTCAAGTCAATCTCTTTGACCAAGCTGTTGGTAATCCCTCAGCACCTCCGGTTCCCTAGTTCAGTTCTCCCTATCACAGCTCATTAGGAAAGCCCATGTTGCTTTGGTCATATTTTGTCATTTAATTCTTCACTTTACCTACTAATTTGGTAAAGCACCCCATTTCCTTGTCAGATATACATTTAAATTGGAGCAACAAACGGAATGCTGGAGGAATTCAGTGAGCCAGGCAGCAAAGACAAGTCTTCTCATTCTATGGTCACAGAGTATGTCAGTAGAAGCTGGTTTACTTGCAAAGATTTGAACCAGTGTAGATTTTAGGAACTGGTATTCAAATATCCTGTTGTGAGATGGCCATTAAAGCACATACAAATCCTAAACTCTGGAACTATGGGGATGAGAAACCATAGGGCCTTTGTATCCTGAAGCAGATCCAGTATATCACGTTGAGTTGCATTTTAAGTTCCTGCTATATTCAGATACAGATTTAATGTACATCTGTAAGTCATAGTGGCACTGCTTATAGTCAACTTGTATATGAAGGTATTTCAATATATGGATTATTAAACACACATTATCCACAACCCCAACAAAAGCCATAACTTACTCTTGACACACAAAAAAAGTCTCCTTACCCACGTTGTAGTTTTAGCGTTATGATCAATGAAGAATGGTCTACCATTGGCACCAGATCGGATTTCCCATCCAGGAGGCAGAAAGCCCACCTCGTTTTTTCGTTGATGGCCTGGAGAGTTTTCTGGAGAATCCTGAGGGGACGCTGAGTGAGGAACGTAAACACTGGGGTTTCGACTGGGTTTTGGCTGCACTGCTTCCCTGGTGGTCTGCACAGAAAGCACACAAAGACACTTACTGCTGTTGATTCAAATGCTGTTAAATGGGGACACAAGGCAGACTATTTCAAAAGAAACCCATGAAAGAGTGAAAGGGAAGAAATGCACAGTTACTTCAGTTTTTAGGCTTTGGTCTATTTTTGTAGAAAACTCATAAAATTGTGAGGTTTATAGGTATAAAGGAAAAGTTCTATCATCTATATCAAATATAGTTCTCTGAATCAATAGAGGTCTGATTCAAACCCTCAATCTACATCTAAATTTTACACAAAAACTGGATAATACTGTCTTGGCCAATATGTACAAAACGTTAGTAAAAAAGTGGGTAGTGGCAAGACAATTTTATTTGCTTATGCAATGACCCACTGAGCACTCAGGCATGATAAACTAATATAGGTGAAGGAAGCTTGAAGCAATTCGTTATGTCAAGCACTATTTAATTATATACCAGAATGAACCATGACACTCTGAAAAAAAAGTCTAGTAGCTATGGCACTCACATTTTGATGAAACAAACATACAATCTCATCATGTGTTTTCTGCCATTTGGAATATCGGCAATGCAAGCGATAAAATATCTATTGGAACTGGAGTGTTGAGAGGGTAACTCTAGTCTCTTGCTCCACATATTTGTTTACAGTAATTTCTGCAAACAGAAAACCTAAAAGGCACCTATTCAAGCTTCACCCTGCATGTAGAGAGTCCGAATTCAATGAACCCGGTAATCTGTGAGCTGGTATTGGAAAACAAAGTCAAGAAAGCAGCCAGATTGCTTTTAGAATTAATGTTTATAACTAATAATATTCAAGGAATGAAATTTGCCAGCTTTGTACATTTGACTGGCAAATAATTCAGATCGATAATACATGCCAGTCTCAGATGGTCCTTACAAGTGCTCAAATCATCCACAAAGGTACAGACCAGGAGTTCTCAACCTGGGTTCCATGGACCCTTTGCATACTCCATGGTACCTTTATGGATGACTTTATGGATGGTATAGATCCATAGCAAACCCCTGTATAGGAAATTAAAGAAACAATCTTGCCAACATTACTCAAAGAGGCTTTCTCAACTGAGGTTCCGCGGAACCCTAGGGTTGTGTGAGAGGTCGCTAGGGGTTCTGCAAGAGATCACGATAAAAAAAGTAAACATTGTTTTCTGAACTTTGTGCTAGCACTCACAGTGGTGGGCAGAGACCGAGCAGCCCTGTTAGCAATCTCATTTGAGATCTCCCAGCCCATCACAGCAGTGTGCAGTAGGAGTGTCTTCATTTGGTTGAGTCCATTCTCAGTTTTTGAGGTGAGTTAGAGGAGGCTGTTGATGATTGGTGAGCACTGTACTGCACTGTACTGCACGGAGGGGATGATGGTAGGCTGATGAGGAGCCTGAATTGCATTTTCCAAGCATTGAATGGACTCACCCAACTTGGGCCTCACCCTGCGGAAGTTTTCGTATTTTTTTGGTTTTCTCATTTAGTCTTTTATTATGCTATTCTTTTTTATATTTATTGACTGCTGTGTTTTACAGACATGTCTGATGGCCCAATGTGGTGATTGTTGAAGGGGAGGATTCTAGCCCTAGGCCAATTCTGATAAGGTTAATGAATATGAATTACAATCTTCAAAAGTCATTTCACTGCACTAGCGCAAGAATGGACACAAAAATATGTCAGTTTTTAAAATGAAAGCTACTTATCAATGGGTTTTACATGGACTGGTGATCCAAGTTACCCTATTCCATTGCACCTAGTCTGTGACAAACAAATTACAGATGTAACAATGGCTCCAGCGAAATTGAAAAGGCACCTAACTAAAAATCACAGGCATATGACACGTAAAAGTGCTGATTATTTTAAATGGCCATTGGAATCTCAAAACAGAGTAAAGCTTTTGTTAATAACGTCACAGTCAGTAAAAGAATCAGGAAGCAAGTTGTTTAGTAGCAAAATTTATTACCCAGAAAAGGAAAAGTCACACAGTTGGCGAGAACCTAATAATGTCAGCATGTAAAATTATAGTGGATAAAATACTAGGACAAGATAGAGTATGATAAATTGAAAAGGTTTCACTGTCAAACAGTCTGGTAAGTCAAAGTATTGATGACATGTCACATGATGCTGAAGAGGTTTTCTGTAATAAACTAAAAAACAACAGCTTCTCTATCCAGGTTGATGAGTCAACAGATTTCACCAATAAATGTCATATTGTTGCATTTGTAAGAATTGTAAATGATGGTGAAATTCAAGAAGACTTTTTCTGTTGCAAAGAGCTGCCCAAAACAAGCAAAGGCCAAGATATATTAAAAGCATCAGAAATAGGAGCAGGAGTAGGACATCTGGCCCGTCGAGCCTGCCCCACTATTCAATAAGATCATGGCTGATCTGACCATGGACTCACCTCCACCTCCCTTCCTTTTCCCCATAACCCTTAATTCCCCCACTATGCAAAAATCTAACCACCTTGTCTTAAATATATTTACCCTGGTAGCCTCCACTGTTTCATTGGGCAGAGAATTCCACAGATTCACCACTCTCTGAAGGTGAGTATAGAAAGTATTTCCTCCTCATCTCTGTCCTAAATCTACTCCCCTGAATCCTGAGGTTATGTTCCCTAGTTCTAGACTCAACTAGCAGCGGAAACAACTTTCCTACCTCTATCTTATGTATCCCTTTTATAGTTTCATATGTTTCCAAAAGATCTCCTCTCATTCTTCTGAATTCCAGTGAGTACAGTCCCAGGTGACTTAATCTCTCCTCACAGTCGAATGCCCTCACTTCTGGAATCAACCTGGTGAACCTTCTCTGCACCACCTCGAAAGCCAGTATATACCTCCTCGAGTAAGAAGACCAGAACTACACACATTACTCCAGGTGCGGCCTCAACAGTACCCTGTACAATTGTAGCATAACCTCCCTGTTCTTAAATTCAATCCCTCTAGCAATGAAGGCCAACATTCCATCTGCATTTTTGATAGCCTGCTGCACCTGCAAACCAAACTTTTGTGATTTACACACAAACACTCCCGTACCCCTGCACAACAGCATGCTGCAATTTTTTACCAATTAAATAATTATCAGCTCTTCTATTTTTCCTTTCAAAGTGGATGACATCGTATTTACCAACATTGTACTCCATCTGCCAGAACCTTGCCCATTCACTTAACCTATCTATATCTCTATGCAGATTCTCCGTATCTTCCAATCAGCAAACTTAGATTCACTACACTCGGTCCCCTCTTCCAGATTGTTAATGTATATTGTGAACAGCTATGGGCCCAGCACTGACCCCTGTAGCACACCACTCACCACTAATTTCCAGCTAGAGTAACACCGTGTATCCCAACTCTCTGCTTTCTATTAGTTAACCAATCCTCTATCCATGCTAGTACATCACCCCCAACTCTAGAAACATAGAAACATAGAAAATAGGTGCAGGAGTAGGCCATTCGGCCCTTCGAGCCTGCACCACCATTTATTATGATCATGGCTGATCAACCAACTCAGAACCCCGCCCTAGCCTTCCCTCCATACCCCCTGATCCCCGTAGCCACAAGGGCCATATCTAACTCCCTCTTAAATATAGCCAATGAACTGGCCTCAACTGTTTCCTGTGGCAGAGAATTCCACAGATTCACCACTCTCTGTGTGAAGAAGATTTTCCCTAATCTCGGTCCTAAAAGGCTTCCCCTTTATCCTCAAACAGTGACCCCTTGTTCTGGACTTCCCCAACATCGGGAACAATCTTCCTGCATCTAGCCTGTCCAATCCCTTTAGGATTTTATACGTTTCAATCAGATCCCCCCTCAATCTTCTAAATTCCAACGAGTACAAGCCCAGTTCATCCAGTCTTTCTTCATATGAAAGTCCTGCCATCCCAGGAATCAATCTGGTGAACCTTCTTTGTACTCCCTCTATGGCAAGGATGTCTTTCCTCAGATTAGGGGACCAAAACTGCACACAATACTCCAGGTGTGGTCTCACCAAGGCCTTGTACAACTGCAGCAGTACCTCCCTGCTCCTGTACTCGAATCCTCTCGCTATAAATGCCAGCATACCATTCGCCTTTTTCACCGCCTGCTGTACCTGCATGCCCACTTTCAATGACTGGTGTATAATGACACCCAGGTCTCGTTGCACCTCCCCTTTTCCTAATCGGCCACCATTCAGATAATAATCTGTTTTCCTATTTTTGCCACCAGAAAGTGGTTAACTTCACATTTATCCACATTAAATTGCATCTGCCATGAATTTGCCCACTCACCCAACCTATCCAAGTCACTCTGCATCCTCTTAGCATCCTCCTCACAGCTAACACTGCCACCCAGTTTCGTGTCATCCGCAAACTTGGAGATGCTGCATTTAATTCCCTCATCCAAGTCATTAATATATATTGTAAACAACTGGGGTCCCAGCACTGAGCCTTGTGGTACCCCACTAGTCACCGCCTGCCATTCTGAAAAGGTCCCGTTTATTCCCACTCTTTGCTTCCTGTCTGCTAACCAATTCTCCACCCACACCAATACCTTACCCCCAATACCGTGTGCTTTTAGTTTGCACACTAATCTCCTGTGTGGGACCTTGTCAAAAGCCTTTTGAAAATCCAAATATACCACATCCACTGGTTCTCCCCTATCCACTCTACTAGTTACATCCTCAAAAAATTCTATGAGATTCGTCAGACATGATTTTCCTTTCACAAATCCATGCTGACTTTGTCCGATGATTTCACCGCTTTCCAAATGTGCTGTTATCACATCTTTGATAACTGACTCCAGCAGTTTCCCCACCACCGACGTTAGGCTAACCGGTCTATAATTCCCCGGTTTCTCTCTCCCTCCTTTTTTAAAAAGTGGGGTTACATTAGCCACCCTCCAAACCTCAGGAACTAGTCCAGAATCTAACGAGTTTTGAAAAATTACCACTATTTCTTGGGCTACTTCCTTAAGCACTCTAGGATGCAGACAATCTGGCCCTGGGGATTTATCTGCCTTCAATCCCTTCAATTTACCTAACACCACTTCCCTACTAACATGTATTTCGCTCAGTTCCTCCATCTCACTGGACCCTCTGTCCCCTACTATTTCTGGAAGATTATTTATGTCCTCCTTAGTGAAGACAGAACCAAAGTAATTATTCAATTGGTCTGCCATGTCCTTGCTCCCCATAATACGCATCCTTATCTTATGGATAAGTCTTTAATGCAACACCCTATTGAATGCCTTCTGGAAATCCAAGTAAATAAGGTCCATCTGTTCCCCTCTATCCACTGTGCTCATTATATCCTCAAAGAACTCCAGTAAGTTTGTCAAACAGGACCTGCCTTTGCTGAATCCATGCTGTGTCTGCCTGATGGATCCATTTCTTTCCAGGTGCCTCACTATGTTTAATGTTTTGCCTTCGTATCTGGAAATAAAAGGTCAGTCTTGGAGGAACAGTGTTGGCATCTGTACTGATGGTACCCTATCGGTGGTTGGCTCCATGAGAGGTTTTGATTCCTTTGTAAAAAAAAAGGAAATCCTGACCTTGTCACAACACATTACTTACTTCATAGAGCTAATGTCAAAAATGCTTGGAGATGAAATGAAAAATGTTCTGGATGATGTTATAAAAATGGTTAACTTAATATAAAAAAAGGACAAGTTCACTCAAGAATGTTTAAAAAACTATATGACCTAGAATATATAATTTTAAAATCTTCATCAGTGGAACCATGGCCAAAAAATCATGCAAAATCATAATCTAAATGCAATTCTAGAATTTTAGATAATGTGATTAAGATGCTTAATATTTTTGCTTATTCTGTTGGAAAAATACAATGCTAAATCATTTATGGACTCTTTGTCAGACTTCCTTGAGGCTGTGATTAACCTCAATGCACAGCCAAGGTTCAAATAACAATTGTTCTTACTGTAGCTCTCAAAAATGATTAAGTAACTAAATCTTTCAGGTTGCTTGAGTGTGCTGTACTTCCATACAATTTAATAATAAATACAACTTACCTGCATAACAGGTCTTGTCCAACTGGTGGTTCTGTTATTGTGGTTGACGTAGTAAGTTCTTCCTTTGTCATCTTTCTTTTCTTCCCAGCCTGGTGGTAACCCAACTGAAGTAGGTAAAATCTACCGGATGCAGCAGATCAAACACAATGAGTTAACGAAGACTACCAGAACAAGTCATCAATAGAGATAAAAAGTTCTGTTAAACTTAGTCACATAACAAAAATCTTGATTCCTTGATTTGAACATACACATGCTTTAAAATATCAGTGTCTGAAAACAATCTTGCTTAAAAAAGTTCGACAGGACTTCTTAACTGCTATGATACAATTGTACAAAGAATGAACAGAATGGAGAATTGAACCTAACTACCTGACTAGGCCCTCAGCACAGGTTGCAGATTTGGGCTTGAAGGCATTGTAAGCCCCTCACAGTTGGGCTGGGCCAGCTCTGCATTTTAACACTGGTAATTGTGGTGATAGTGAACATATGCTGGGCACCCAGGATCACCCCCTGGACAATAACATTTCGGGTGATTGTCAGAATAGCTCAGGTATTGAGAGAATTACGTATGATTGGGCTTGAGTCAGTTTCGGATCGGCTTTGGTTCAGTAAGAGAAGTTTCTGGAGAGTGGTGGTTCCAAAAGTGGGCAATATTGCGCGCACCCCCCCCCCCCCGCCAGGGGTGGTGGAGTCCTAAGTGAGTGGTAAAGGTAAAAGGGGTGGCGGAGGGTGCCTGGTAGCAAGGGGGATAGCTGAGGGATTACAAGCTTAATTTAAGAAATGAATCCCCAGTGCCTCATAATCAATTATAATGATTACATAATCACCTCATCTCTTGCTAACCCACCATTCCCTTAGACTTTGTTCAAAGTGCATTATAGTTGTAGAAAAGGAATGTGACACTTCTGTATTTGAAGCAACACACATAAAATGCTGGAGGAACTCAGCAGGCCAGGCAGCATCTATGAAAAAGAGTGAACAGTTGGTGTTTTAGGCCGAGACCCTTCATCAGGACTGGGAAAAAGATGAGACGTCAGAGTAAGAAGGTGGGGGGAGAGGAGGAAGAAACACAAGGTAGTAGGTGATAGGTGAAATAGGGAGAGGGGGAAGTAAAGGGCTGCGAAGTCGAGATGGTGAAAGAGATAAAGGGCCGGAGGAGGGGGAATCTGATAGGTGAGGACAGAACACCATGGAGGAAAGGGAAGAGGAAGAAGCACCAGGGAGAAGTGATGGGCAGGTAGGGAGATAAACTGGGAGAGGGAAATGGGAATGGGGAATGGTGAAGGGGGGCATTAGCAGAAGCTGAGAAATCGATGTCCATGCCAGCAGGTTGGAGGCTACCCAGACAGAATATAAGGTGTTGATCCTCTAACCTGAGTGTGGCCTCATCATGGCCATAGAGGAGGCCATGGACTGACATGTGTTTCATTCAATAGACTGAAGAAATGCTGCTTGTTTTTCTGGGCTCACTGTGAACATTATTGCCGTTCACTAGTTTAGTACAGCGATGGCTAGTACAACTTCCATAGCCTAATCACACAGTGATGTAGTTTCTGTGAATTAGGGTGTGGTATTCAATAGGGTAAAGTTCAGAATTTGCCCTTTCAAATGGTTTTGACTGCATTTCTCCAGCCCATGGCCTGACTGATTTAGTGCCGCCCCACTTTCTGTACCTTCAGGTTTTAACCTGAGCTATAATGACATCATATTTCTCCCCTTTATTGACTGTAACACTTGAGCTTGGACTTAAGCAATCAGCGATTGTAATTATTTGCTACTGTTTTGAATTTGCAGTTCCTATTTTCTTTCGCTGTGCATTGTAAGTCAGAATCTCTTATAGTTTTTATGTAATGGCTGGAAAGGGAGAGTGGGGTGCTGGAGATGACATCCCACCCTCTCTGTTGCTTTTCACTCTCCGCAAGCAGAAACTCAATTCAAAGATGTCACCTCTCCAACACTGCCCTATTCACCCATCACCCTTCAGCACATGGACCTGTACTGGATCCCATTCCAGCCCGACCCCAGCTTGCTGTTCAAAGTCCTTTTGTGCTTAGAATTTTTTGATCTTTTCAACAACTGATCTCCTATGCAGCTTTAATTTCCACTGCCACATTCAACCAGGTTCTATATTCTAGAAGTCTTCCCTAAATCCAGTCAGAGTTGTACAGCACAAAAACAGCCCACCACATCTGCTGCTTGTTTTACCTATCTACACTAATCCCATTTTGCCCATGGCCTCCTGTGCCTCGGCATTTCAAGTATCTGTCTAAAGCAGTGGTCCCCAACCTCCGGGCCATGGACTGATACCAGGCCGCGGCCCAGAGGTTGGGGACCACTGGCCTAAAGGTTTAGAAGCTGCTTAGTGGCTTATCACTTTAAGGCTGTGTTGCATACTTACAACAGGCAACACGGGCTGTTCCTCCAGAGCAGTCTGTGAACTCCCACGTCTACTGGAATGACTCTAAAGAAGGAACAGCAAACGTGTTATATTTCTAATGAACTCTACTGAGTTTAGAACTTTAGCAAGGGTATTACTTAGCACAGTAGAATCTCAGAGGGTCCAAGATAGGAGTGAAGATGAGAAAGAACAAATGTCTTTTTGAAGAAATCAATTCAAACCCTACCAACAGGGCACTAAATGAGCATGGATAAATTAATGCCTAATCATACTGATTCTGTCTCAGTCATGGAATATCTAACAGTCAAATGTCCCCCATTTTGTCTGCCACCATCCTGGTAGCAGTGTACATTCCACTGCAGGCCACCATCAGGCAGGGACTGTGATCAGCAGTCACAAAACAACGCCCCCAGATCCTTTTTCAATCACTGCAGGGGATTACAACCAGGTCAACGAAGAAGTCTTAACAACTACCTCCAACTTATCCCCTGTGGAACCAGAGGTGCCAACACACTTGACTGCTGTTATACCATCATCAAGAATGCTTACTGTGCCATCCTGTGCCGAAGTTTGGAAAATTCGATCACCTGGCTGTACTTCCACTGGCAGAGACTAAAGACCACAGCACAAGTGGTGAGGGCCAAGAAGGTGGAAGAGTGCTTACAGGATTGCTTTTAGTTGAACAACTAGACAATATTCAGGGATTCATCTTCGAGTCGGAATGAATACTCCATAGTTGGCACCGGCTTCATCAAGACCTGTGTGGATGAGTGTGTGCCTTCAGCAGCATACAGGACATACCCAAATCAGAAGCTGTGGGTGTGGGTATGATGAACCACCATCATAGCCTGCTGAGGACTAGATCAAGCTCAAGTCCAAGTTTAATTGTCATTCAGCCATACACAAATATAAATAAACAAAACAGTGTTAATCTGGGGCGGAGGTGCAAAACACAGTACCAGCAGTCATTCATAGCACAAGGCACACATAGCACATATAAGACAGCAGTAAAATACACAAAAAATATGAATAGTCCAAGACCCCGAGTCCAAGAATGTTGCAGCGGTCTGCAGTCCAACACAATACGGCTTGTCTTCTGCAAAGCGAACACTGGAGGGCAGCACCGATTCCATCATGGATGCTGCACCACACCTCCTCGGGTGGAGTGCACCGGCTCCTACGCCTCTGCTCTGGGCAGCTGTCAGCAAGTAACAGCGCGGTTTGAGGCCTAATCCTTGGTACGACTGAGGCCACATAGCTCCACTGCCGTTCGCCAGTAGAACAGTGAATCGAATTTGCAGCATTCCACATTAGCAATGTCCAACAGGATCTTGTGAACAATGACTTTCTGTTAGGCTGCACTCTGCCTTTGCGCACCAACACCGTCTGATACAGACAGCAGCACAATCCGTATCAAGTGTTTTGGCACCAGGGTATTTGTGGCATTCAAGATCAGTGACACAGAACTATACAAGAAGTCCAGGTATGATTTACAGAGGCTATTTTAAGAGTGAAAAAACAATTCCAATTTAATTTAGAGGCAGAATTGGATGCACGTCAGCTCTGGCAGCATTTGTATGCCATTACTTCCTACAAGACAAAACCTAACACCCTGAGTGGCTGTGATGCTTCACTCCCAGATGAGCTGAATGTATTTTATGCACGCTTTGAAAGGGAGAATAAAACTACACCTGTGCAAATCCCTGCAGCATCTAGTGATCCTGTGGTCTTTGTCTGGAAACATTTTCCAGAGGGTGAACCCTCACAAGGGATCATGCCTTGATGGCGTACCTGGTAGGGCACTGAAAACCTGTGTCAACAAACTGGCAGGAGTGCTCAAACTCATCTTCAATCTCTCACTGTTGCTGTCAGAGGTTCCCACCAGCTTCAACAGGGCTCCAATCATACCAGTGCCCAAGAAGTGCAGGGTGAGCTGCCTCAATGACTATCACCCAGTTGCACCCACATCTACTCCGGTGAAGTGCCGTGAGAGGTTGGTCATGGCTAAAACCATCACCTTCCTAAGCAAGGACCTGGACAGCGGCAATTTGCCAATCACCACACTAGGTCTACAGAAGATGCAATCTCACTGGTCTCCACTCAGCTGTGGATCACCTGGATAATACCTATACCTACATTAGACTGCTGACAGGGTCTGACCTATGTCAGACCCTATTATACAGGAAAACATGCACCTGAAATTTCTACAAAGCTGAAACCAAACATTACCATGGGATTAAATCACAATGCTATTTAAAAATTCATCACTCTTCTCACCGAGCTGGTACTACGATGGTCCACAGCTGTACACCCAGACGCCTGAAATCGCCGATTAAGTTCTTCTGCAAGTTGACTTTGCAAGTCTAAGGTTGAATTTTGTCCAATAGGTGTATGAGGTGGTGGGGGTGAATGGGGATTGCAGCTGTTAAATGCAGTTTCGTCTTCAGTAATCAATTCCCAGCCCTGCAAAAAAAAATATTTAAGCAAAACACTAACCAAATATTGTTTTAGTGCAGAGTAATATGTAATTGAATTTGTTGGTAACATTGCAAAGTTAAATCATTTTGCTTGAGAACTTTGAATTAGGTTGGGCTTTATAGAAGCATAGTACACTATAGCATAGAAACAGGCCCTTTGGCCCATCAAGTGTGTGCTGAGCCATGAATCTGCATATCCCATCAACCTGCAATTAGACCATACCACTCCATTTCAAGTACCTATCCAAATTTCTCTTAGATGTTGTAATCGACCCTGCATCCATCACGTGGACTGGCAGCTTGTCCCACTCTTGCCAACCTGAGCGAAGAAGATCCCACTCATGTTCCTCTTAAGCATTTCAATTATACAGTTATAATCGCATCCATGTCCCTAAAATATCATACATCTTAGCAAGTTCTTTATAAATAGACTTTACTTTTTATAAAGGTTAAAGTATTAAACTTACATCTGGAGAATCTCTATTTTCAGGAGTGTCTGTTTCTTCTGAAATCTGTCTGCGTGTACTATATATACGCTGTGCCTCCAGCTGGATATTAGTTCGACAATGATTCGTGTCGGATGCATAATCTCTGTTGAGGAATAATAATTAGTTCTGTGTCAGACAACTGATGTATTTTCTTCCTACGTACATTAGCCTTTTTAATTCTAAAACTTTCAGGAGCTTATCTTTTAATAGCTTGTCTGTGTGTAAAAGATGAGATAAAACTTTAAAAATTAAGAGTGCTAAAGATTCTTCAATCATTGGAAAACATCTTCTCCTTTAATTTGAAAGTCAGACCCACATGCCATTTAATTTTCTGTCTGCTAATGTCTGTGAGTGGCACATCTCTCTATGCAAACAATGCTTGTATCAGCTGGCCACAAAATGCAGGTTTGATCTTGTCATCTGATCTCTCATCCTTCCCTGCCAAATCTCAATGCAATATTTAGATTCATCAAGTAAAACAGCATGGCCCAAGCACTCCATGCTGAAGAGCTACAGAGATTATTTATCGTTACCTCGAAAGATTTTTTTTTATATTCCATCCTTTGTAGTTACTTCATTTAAGATGCACAATAAGATCTAGACTTACTGGGAACTTGGTCGAATCCACTGTGTTGTTCTTGTTTCATGATTGACATAATAAGTTCTTCCCAGATTATCCTGCTTCTCTTCCCAGCCACTGGGCAATGCAGGTGGTGGTTGATTATGGACAGTCACCTCCTGTTGGTCCAGAATTTCCCAGCCAGGCTAAAGGAGCAGCAACATTTAACCATTAGAAAGACTTTCTTCAGAGACCAGATTCCTATGTTGTTTCGTTTTCAAGATTCTGAATATGTGCACTAATTAATTGCAGGATTTAAGATTGTGATAAATCCGATCTTTTGGATATGTTGTACATTTTAAAATAGTAATAAATTGCATAATTTTAAGTATTTACAATTAGTAAACCTCTCTTTGCTAGGTCCTAAAAGCACACAGACGAAGAGCTTGCCATCTCATTTGCACAAAGTATTCTGAAGACAAAGTGCATAACATCAAGTCATTCTAATGTAATCTGTATTTTGTGCTGGTTTATTTTGCTTACTTTCACTTGAGACTGTGTGACAGAGTGGCAAGATTTCTCTACACTGTAGGGTTTTAATATAGGTTGTGTGTTGTATATTTAATATTTAAGTAATATTGGAGTAATCTTGTATAGGTTAATTCAGCATTCTTGTTCATTTAAATAATTCTTTACAGGTTATATTTATAAATACATTAACTGAATACATCATCACACTGCCATATGATACGTGCATGCCTCACTTAAAGTAAACTCAAAGTTACGCCGCATTCCCAGATTCCCATATCTTCCTTTGAGTTATTTAATGTTTTGAAGTTACAAAACATAACAATGGCGATGAGGTATTTTTAAAACTTACTGGAGGTCCTTAAAACTAATCTGGAGGTCCATTATTAAGGACCTCCAGCACCCAGGGCATGCCCCTTTCTCACTGTTACATTAGGTAGGAGGTACAGAAGCCTGAAGGCACACACTCAGTGATTCAGGAACAGCTTCTTCCCCTCTGCCATCCGATTCCTAAATGGACATTGAAGTTTTGGCCACTACCTCACTTTTTTTTAAAAATACAGAGTATTTCTGTTTTTACACATTTTTAAAATCTATTCAATACACGTAATTGATTTACTTGTTTATTTATTATTATTACATTTTATATTTTTTTTCTCTCTGCTGGATTATGTATTGCATTGAACTGCTGCTGCTAAGTTAACAAATTTCACGTCACATGCCGGTGATAATAAACCTGATTCCAATTCTGAGACAGTGGCTGGGCTGTGCAAGTGCACAAGTGCAGCAAGGAATGCCAAAACAGAGCAGCGCATGTTCTTCATAGGGGAAGACATGATCAAGCTATTTAAAAAAGGCAGAAAACAGGAGAATTCACATGTTCATAAAGAATGAGTAGCACAGGGTGAAAATAATCATAGAAAAGCAGAAATGGCTAGCTACATAGGAAAGACAGACATATGTATACTGAGCTAACTCAACGATATTTTGAAGCAAATGAAATAGCCAATGAGAAACAAGTATCAATTTTGCTGAGTGTATTTGGTTTAAAAGCACAAGGTTTGCTTCGAAGTTTAACTGCTTCAGCAAAACCAACAGAAATTAGCTTTCCTGATATTGATAATGCAGGAATACTTAACAACCAAAATTATTATTGATTGCAGAATGTTTAGGCTTCATAAGCGGAATCAAAGGGAAGGGGAGAACATTTCAGTGTACATGGATGAATTGAAGAGATTGTCTGAGCATTGTCAGTTCGGTAATGGGATTTATGGTGCACTGAAAGGTCATTTAGTTTGTGGAATCTTACAAGAAAGCATTCAAAAACTGCTTCTAACTGAAGCACAACTTACATTTAAAAGTACAGTTGAAATCACTGTTTCAATGGAAACCGTAGACAGAGATGCAATGGAGTTGCAGTCAGGCATGAAACTGAGTGTGAACAAAATTGCAAAGTCTAAACAGAAACTGGCCAGGCCAAAGAAATTGTGTTACTGTTGTGACGAGGACTCACATTCACCAAATAAATGTGGGGTTATAGGCAAAACATGTAGCCAAGGTGACAAAGTAAGATACTTACAAAGAGAATGCTGGGTAGCCAAAAATAAATTAACTGCTCTGGGAAGAGAAAAAGCTAAAATATCAAGTTGCCATTTCAAAAAGAGCACTAATCGACACAGTATTGATGAAAAATCTGGTATTGATGAGTGTGATACAGGATTGTGTAGCCTTGAGATTTACAGTGTGAAAATTAACAATAGAGAAGCAATATTGCATTACACCAGAAGTGAATGACAAATTAGTTAAAATGGAATTAGACATTGGTTCAGCTCTTTCAGTCATTCCACAAAATGAGTTTGAGAAGCATTTCAAAGATACTAAACAGAAGCCCGAAGATATCCAACTAAGATCTTATACTAAGGAAAACATAACTCCTGTAGAAATGACATGTGTAACAGTAAAATACAACAATCAAATCACATTGAGCTTGTATGTGGTAAAAACAGGATGACCAGCAATGTGGGGGTATGATTGGCTGAGACTACAACCTGATTGGAGAGCTTTCCACAATTTGCACATCACATCCCCTGCAATGAAGCCATATGAAAGCAATTTAAGAAAGATACTGCATTATGCCACACTCACAAAGGGTTTTCAAGGATGGCATTGAAAAACTCAAACACATCAAGGGTAAAATAGTGTTAAATGAAAATGCCACGCCCAAAGACCATCCCACTCCTTATACCACCCATGTTAAGGTAGCCAGTGAGCTCAAATGCATGGAGGCTGAAAGAATTCTTTCCAATGCCAGTGGTCCCAGTAGCCAAGAAGAATGGGTCAAGGGTGATTTTAAGGTTACCATCAACCCTGTACTGAAAGTAGATCAAAACCCTCTGCCTGGGACAGAGGATATCTTTGCAAATCTTTCTGGAGGAAAACACTTTAGCAAAGTGGACTTACCTAAGGGCTACTTGCAGATGGAGATGGACTTTAGCAAAGTGGACTTACCTAAGGGCTACTTGCAGATGGAGATGGAAGAAGTGTTTCTCGCCATAAACACTCACAAAGGGCTTTATTGCTATAATAAGCTTATTTTTGGAGTAGCATCTGCACCTGCTCTCCAACATTAAGCTACAGACCAGGAGCTGCAAGGATGCCCAGGCACTCAAGTGTTATCTGGATGACATCACCATTACTGGTAAGGATGACAAGGAACATCTTCAAAATCTCAAGACAGTGTTAAAAGGATTAGAAGGTTATGGGTTCAGAGCATGATGCTACAAGTGTGAATTGTTTAAACTAAGCATCACTTACTGTGGTCACACGATTGATGCACAAGCATTACACAAGTGTGCTGAGAAAATTCAAGGAGTGGTGGATGTCCCAAGGCCAAAGGACATGTCACAGTAGTTATCTAATGTTACAGATTGCTGCCAAACCTGGCTGCTGTGCTCCATCCTTTGAACTCATTACTACTGATCAGGAAGAAATGGCAATGGACAAAGCAGTGTGAGGTGGCTTCCCAAAAGGCAAAGGAAATGGTGACATCAGACACTGTACTCACACATTATGATCCACACAATCCAGTGAAGTTTGCCTATGAAGCCTTGCCTTATGGCAAAAGTGCAGTCATATCACATGTGATGAGAGATAGAAGTGAATGCCCCATAGCCTTTACATCACGTTCCCTTACCACTGCAGAGAAAAGTTACGCAGAGATTGACAGAGAGGCCTTGAGTCTGGTTTGCAGTGTAAAGTGTTTCAACCCGTACTTGTACAGGTGAGTTTACCATCATTACTGATCATCAGCTACCGGTGTCCATTTTCCATCCACAGAAGGCTGTTCCACTAACAGCTAAAGCACAAATGCAGAGATGGCAGAGATGGGGTCTGTTTCTTGGAGGACACAATTATAAGATTGAAATCAAAAGGACAATTAGTTTTGGAAATGATGATGGATTGTCCCATTTACCCTTGGAAAAGGAAGTCTGGGAGAATTTACACAAAACAACATTCCTCTTGACATAATTCCTCTTAATGCAAATCAGAAGTCTCCCTATTATGCCAAAGATGATCCAAAGGGAAAGCAGAAAAGACCCCACACTGTCTCAGGTCTGTATGGCCACTCAAAATGGCTGGAATGAGCAGCAGAAACTCCAGCTCCCCATTATTACTGGCACCAAGATAAAATTGCTCTTGATGTAGGTTGCCATATGTGGGGATTGAGAGTTGTTGCACCATCCAAGCTAAGAGCTAAAGTGTTGGAGGAACTGCATGCTGGTTACGTAGGCCTGGTTAAAATGAAAGAATTGGCGCGAAGCTTTGTCTGGTGGCCTGGGATAGATCAGCAGATCGAGCAGTTTGCTATGCAGCCACAAAGTGGCCAGAAGTGTTCCCAATAGCCTCCATTATGGCTTCGCACATTGTTGATATACTGACAAGCCTCTTCACAAGGACTGGTGTTCCAGAACACTTAGTCAGTGCCAATGGACCACAGTTTGTGGGGAATAGTTTCAGTCATCCCAAAAAATGAATGGAATAAAACATATTACATCTGCACCGTACCACCCAGCTACAAATGTCTTGGTGGAAAGGTTTGTCCAGAGTCTAAAGAATACACTGCAAGCAACGTCAGCAGAAATAGTTTACACTAACACTGAACCAGAAGCTTGTCAGTTTCCACCTTGCATATCACAATGCAACACGCTCCACAACCAACAACCCACCAGCTGTGCTGTTCCTGGGTTGTCCCTTGTGCTCACAGTTGGATCTCCTCAAACTGAATCTCAGAAGGAGTATGCAAGACAAACAACTGAAACAAATTGAGGGTTCCTCAAGCAAGGAGGTTTGAAGTTTCATTGCTGGACAAGCAGTCCTGGCAAGGGACTGTAGAGGTGATCAAAAGTGGGTACTCAGAACTGGACTATTCTCTGCACAGTGGAGATTGTGTCCGATGTCATCTGGAGATGACAACATCAATCAGTTGATGAAAGTAGAGTCAATTGTTAGAGAAGGAATTGGATAGTGCTATCAGAACCACTTACTGCGATTTCAGAGTTAATTCCTACAACCACCATGGAGGAGGCCCCAGAACCTGAGATTGTTTCACAGCCACAAGTTTCACCTGCCAAGCAGAGTGACCCCTTGGCAGGCAAGATATTTTCCCACGGTGATTAAATCTTCAGGCCTGAATGGGACATTTTAAAATTTAATATGCTGTGGATGTTTGTATATCGCTACTGCTGAGGCCTACATTGGTCAGACTTGACCATGGATATAATGTCCTGGCTGTCTAGATACACAAGCCTGGTCAGTACGATATGGAGAGCAACCTGTTGCCCACGTAGTAAGCTCCCCTTCTTCATGCAGCTAATGAACCCAAACAAACGCAGAGCCTAATACGGTTTGGTATCAGCAGCATCACAGGAGTTGCCACTTAACATTGAACTCCATATAGGGCTGCCTTAGTGAATCCAGCTCCAGATTTTTCCCACGGCGTTTACAATTGAAGCCTTCCCCATGAGTAGGTATAGCCACAGGGCAGTGGGCGGGGGGGGGGGAGGTGGTTTGAGATCAGAGTTTTCCTTTTAGATGAACTGCCAACCATGGCTGACAAGCCCCATCTATCTGCACATCTGGACACTGGAACTTTTCCCCATTCTTCTTTACAAAACTGCTCAAGCTCTGTCAGATTGCATGGGGGTTGTGAGTGAACAGCACTTTTCAAGTCCAGCCACAAATTCTCAATGGATTGAGATCTGGACTCTAATTTGGCCACTCCAGGACATTAACTTTGTTCTTTTTAAGCCATTCCTGTGTAGCTTTTGCTTATGCTTGGGGTCATTGTCTTGCTGGAAAACAAGTCTTCTCCCAAGTTGCAGAGGAAGATTTTTTACTCAGAAAGTGGTTGGTGCGTGGAATGCACTGCCTGAGTTAGTGGTGGAGGCAGATACACTAGTGAAATTTAAGAGACTACTAGACAGGTATATGGAGGAATTTAAGGTGGAGGGTTATATGGGAGGCAGGGTTTAAGGGTTGGCACAATATTTTGGGCCGAAGGGCCTGTACTGTGCTGTACTATTCTATGTTCTATGTTCTCTTGCAGATTGCATCAGGTTTTCCTCCAGGATTTCCCTGCATTCTACCCTCTACCTTCACAAGCCTTCCAGGGCCTGCTGCAGTGAAGCATCCCTACAGCATGATGCAGTCACCACCATGCTTCATGGTAGGAATGGTGTGTTTTTGTTTATGTGCGGAGTTTGGCCTTCAGAAAACATAGCAATAGTCTGATGGCTAAAAAGCTCAATTTTGCTTTCCTCAGATTGTAGAACCTTCTTCCAGCTGACTTCAGAGTCTCCCATATGCTTTCTGACAAACACTATGTGAGATTTCATGTGAATTATTTTTTCCAATAGTGGCTTTCTCTTAGCCACTCTCCCATAAAGCTGTGACTGGTGAAGCACCCGGGCAACAGTTGTTGTAGGTGCAGTCTCTCCCATCTCAGCCACCAAAACTTGTAACTTCTCCAGAATTGTCCTAGGTCTCTTAGTGGCCTCCCTCACTAGTCCCCTTCTTGCACAGTCACTCAGTTTTTGAGGACAGCCTGTTCGCGGCAGATTTACAGCTGTGCCATATTCTTTCCATTTCTTGATGATTGACTTAACTGTACTCCAAGGGATATTCAGTGACTTTGTGAATTTTCTTGAATTCATCTCCTGACTTGTGTTTTTCAATAACTTTTTTGTGTAGCTGCTTCGAGTGTTTTTTTGTCTTCATGGTGCAGTTTTTGCCAGGATACCGACTCACCAGCAGTTGCACCTTCCAGGTAGAAGTGTATTAAGCACCTTGACTGCACACAGGTGATCTCCAATTAACTAATTATGTGACTTCTAAGACCAAATGGCTGCACCAGTGATGGTTTGGTGTGTCATATTAAGGGGGAGGGGATGAATACTTAAGCAATGAATTTTTTTGTGTTTTATATTTGTAATTAATTTAGATCACATTGTGGAGATCCTTTATTCACTTTGACACGGAAGTGTCTTTTTCTGTTGATCAGTGTCAAAAAAGCCAAATTAAATCCACGATGATTCAATGTTGTAAAATAATAAAACATGAAAACTTCTGGGGGGTGTGGATGAATACTTTTTATCAGCAGTGTAATATACTGTGTATATAACTGAGATGCATTATCTATTTAGTTGGAGTTTACAGCTAAGCAGGGACGAGTGTTGTGTATTTAATATCAAAGGTTCAAAGGTTCATTTATTATCTAAGTATACAACTCTGAAATCCTCTTTGGGTATATGTATGTATAGAGGGTGATTAAACCTTCTTGTTCATTTAAATGATTCCTTGCAGGTTATATGCATAGATAAGCGAATTGCATAAGTCAACACGCTACCACGTGATACGCGCACGACCCGCTTAAGGTAAACCCAAAGTTAGACCCGCATTCCAGGACTCCCGTGTCTTCCTTTGAATTAATTTAATGTTTTGGAGTTACACAGTAACTCCAACAAAGGAAAGAGATTTGAGTGATACAGCTTCCAAACAAGTTCTTTGAACCACAAGTCGGAGCTAACTATCAAACATTAATTCAGAAATACCTTTTGTATTATCTACTTTCCCAATAACACCTCCAAAATCTGACCATTCACACAGATCAACTTACAGTTCTCAATTAATTTATTAATTTGCACATCTTAGGGACACTTAAGGATCTACCAGTATGCTGTCTGGATAAGAAAGCATGTCTGAAAGGTTAACGGTTAAGTGAGTTAGGGCTCAATTTGGAGCAAAAGAGGATGAGAGGTGACTTGTTAGAAGTGTACAAGATGATAAGAGGTAGAGATGGAGTGGACAGCCAGAAACTTTCTTCCAGACCCAAAATGACTAATACAAGGGGACACAATTTTAAGGTGATTGGAGAAAAGTATTGCTGGAAGGGGGTATGTCAGAGGTAGTTTTTGTTTTACACAGGGAGTGGTGTAAGTGTGTATCTGCCAGGGGTGGTGGTAGTGGCAGATATATCATGGATATTTAAGAAATCCTTAGGTAGGCACATGGCTGAAAGAAAGATGGAGGACTATGTAGGAGGAAAGGGTTAGATTGATCTAAGTGTAGGTTGAAAGTTTGGCACAACACTGTGGGCTGAAGGATCTGTACTGTGCTGCACTGTTCTGTGTTTTATGAAACCAGAGCAACCACAGAAACCTACTGTCACAGGGAGAACAGGGAGAACATGCAAAGTTCACCGGAGCTCAGGATCGAACCTGGTTTCTAGCTGTGCCACTGTGCTGGCCCAAAAACAAGAGATGTCAAAATGGGCCTCAATAGAATGCATAAAATGTAGAAGTGGGGATAATGCAAAGAGCAGTTCATTCCAAGCTTTGGCACTGCTCAAGCATAGCCTGTTCAGCTCTAGGCTTTTATTCTCAAACATGAATGAAAAAAAGGACTAAGTCTTAAATAAATAGCTTTCAGTGATAAAACATAAGTACTCCTTTATATCTGTGCACAAATTTAATGTTTTATTTTTTTTAAAATTGCCAAAAATAATCTATACTGCAACCAAAAACTTACTTATTACTTATAATAAAGGATGTATTATCCTTACCTCCATTTCATCAGTTTGCTCTGTAACATCATCCTCAGAGACATTACTTTTAGGCAGATAAGTCATCTTTAATCGAAGATGACCTTTAACCCTGGATTTATGGCTGGGGAAAACACAGTGATTAAAAGTAATGCAAGATCCTAAGATCTGCTATTTTTTCACCCCTCTTTTTTCTCCCACGATTAATTAAATAAATTAAAATAGAAGTATACATAGTAACCAATTTTAGTGGCTAGAGTTACGATAATGATTACAAACCATTGTAGGCAAGCACTGCAAAAATGGTGCAAACGGTAGGAAGGAAGATAAACAAATTAGAAGTGAACCGTAAGCTGACATCAATGTGAAAACTTCTGCAAAGGAACCAAGCCACTCTAGCTCAATGCCACATACAACCAGAAGAATGAAAGTTATTTTGTAGTGTTGGACCTTTTCACAAAGGCCGCAGAGATCCAATGGAACAGCCTGCACTGAGTCAGATTATCACACAGGAGGCAGTGCATGAAGCTGTCATTGAATTGACAGAACAAGCCTGGCTCCCGCTTTCACTGTTATACAGCAACTTCTACTGAATGAGGGATACAAACATAATACAAGCTAAAGTTCAACTGCAATTCACTCAAAGGAAATATAATCACAGGATCCAATCAATAACATTCGTGAGTTTGCACTATTCAGTTTAGTAACTAACCTTTATCCCCTCAATATGGATTTTTATACTAAAACCCTCAAATATTTTGATTAACATTATTACCCTTATAATTTAAAAATTAAAAACTTACTTAACGTCAACTAGAATTTAAGAAAGAGTTTCAAACTTCTAAAGACCTCTGTCATGTATGGGTTTCCAAACTTCACTCATGAAAGACTTGGTTCTACTCTTCTGAATATGATCCTTACATCAACATTTTCAAACCCACAGAAATGGTGTTTTTTCATTCTATTAGTCATAAAATGGTTTCAATAACTTTCATTAAATGACACATACACTTTTAATTTGAGGCAACACTTGTTTAGTTTGAGTAATTTCTCCCAAGGCTGCATAACCGGAACACCTCAGTGTGCTCCAGTTGTGATCTAACCAGGGCTGAGCATGACTGAGGCATAACTTCCATTTTCTTATATCCCTTAGCATTTAAATAGTAATATTTCATGGTATTGGGGATTTCAACTATCTCAGTCCATGGTATTGGGGATTTCAATGATCTCAAACCATGGTATTGAGGATCTCAATGATTTCAATCCATGGTGTTGGGGATTTCAGTGATTTCAATCCATGGTTTTGGGGATTTCAATGATTTCAATCCATGGCTTTGGGGATTTTAATTATCTCAGTCCATGGTTTTGGGGATTGCAATTATCTCACTCCATGGTTTTGGGGATTGCAATGATCTCACTCCATGGTTTTGGGATTGCAATGATCTCAGTCCATGGTTTTGGGGATTGCAATGATCTCACTCCATAGTTTGGGGGATTGCAATGATCTCAGTCCATGGTTTTGGGGATTGCAATGATCTCACTCCATAGTTTGGGGGATTGCAATGATCTCACTCCATGGTTTTGGGATTGCAATTATCTCACTCCATGGTTTTGGTGATTGCAATGATCTCACTCCATGGCTTTGGGATTGCAATTAACTCAGTCTATGGTTTTGGGGATTTCAATGATCTCAGTCCATGGTTTTGGAGATTGCAATGATTTCACTCCATGGTTTTGGGATTGCAATGATCTCAGTCCATGGTTTTGGGGATTGCAATGATCTCACTCCATAGTTTGGGGGATTGCAATGATCTCACTCCATGGTTTTGGGATTGCAATGATCTCACTCCATGGTTTTGGGATTGCAATGATCTCAGTCCATGGTTTTGGGGATTGCAATGATCTCACTCCATAGTTTGGGGGATTGCAATGATCTCACTCCATGGTTTTGGGATTGCAATTATCTCATTCCACAGTTTTGGGGGTTGCAATTATCTCACTCCATAGTTTTGGGGATTGCAATTATCTCAGTCCATGGTATTGGGGATTTCAATGATCTCAGTCCATAGTTTTGGAGATTGCAATTATCTCACTCCACGGTTTTGGTGATTGCAATGAGCTCAGTCCATGGTATTGGGGATTTCAATTATCTCAATCCATGGGCCCCTCATCCACTGGAAGCCTCCACTAGTTCCAACTTAGTAAGATTTAGAAACTCTTTTGGTCTATCTGTACTAAATCAGAATGACCTAACATTTTCATTCACTAAAGTCTATTTGCCATGCTTTTGTCATTTCACTTAATCTATTAGTTTTTCTTCATAACTTAGTCTTTCCTGTTTCATTGCTCCACACTTTCCAGCGCATATAATGTCACTTATCTTAGTGTCAAACCTGGATGTGTCTCCTCCTACCCCATCATCCATCATTAAAAATATTACACTAATATTTCACACTACTAGTTAAGAGAACTAGCCATTATTCCTAATCTCCAACTCCTGTTGGTCATCAATTCCACAACCAAGTCAAAAATATTTGTTGGATTTCATGATCTTTAATTTCAGCTAACACTGTTTTTTAGCCCTTTGGGAGACTCCACAGACTGCATTTTGAAAGCCCATACCAAAAAAAACATCCATAGGTATTTGATACAGTTGAACAGCTTGCTGTTACCACAGAAACCCACCCCATGAAAAAATAACCACTTAAATGAGGTATAAGTGGGTATCTGGTATCTCAAGGGGCACACGTCTGAAATAAGGTAACCTTTCAGGTTGAGAGCAGAGAAAGTGCCAGATTTCAAGTTTCTCATTCAAAGTCATTTAATTCAAGCTATCTGACATTTCATACTTCTAGTCATTAAAAGGTCACCATGTTTAATGTTGAACTGGTCATTAGGTCACTCAAATGTTTCAGTGCAAAGAGAGGAATTGAAATTAATTTCTTTAGCATTAGACAGTTTAAAACTCTGAAATACATTTTCCAGTGGACTATGAAGAGGGATCATATTTTCTGTTCTATTGATGGATAGCTGTTTAATGGTTAAGCACCAAGTATTCTTTAACCTCTCTGGCTAGACGACGTACTTGTGAAATTCAAATTGATTTGATTCAGCACTGAACACTGCTAACCCAATGATCCAAATCAATTGAATTTCTATAGATCAGCCTTTCATAATAGACATCGATACATTTGATGATGAGGGGCAAAACAGAAGAAATTAAAAATATACAAACAGGGATAATGGAAACGCAGTTCATTCTCAACAACACAATTCACCAAAACACTACTTGAGACATTTTTTAATGCTGTGGTATGACAAACTTTACAGAGAACCCAGTGAGTTTCAGAGGAGCCACATGCCGAAACATTGTTATTTACCGAAGTTTTACTGTATCTAGATAAATTGCTAGGCCCATGTGAAATTTATTTTAGAAATGAAGTGAGGAGGACATGCTTTTAAGGTTAGAGGGGTTAATTTCAAAGTTGATGTGAGGGGCACTATTTTTACACAGAGACTGGTGGGTGACTGCAATGTGCTCTCTGGGATGGTTGGAAGGGCAGATACATTACAGACTTTTAAACTTTACATTAGAGAGGTACATGGAAGGATCGGGACATTGTCTCGGCAGAAGAGATTAATTTAGTTGACCATTTGATTACTAATTTAATTGGTTTGGCACAGCACTGTGGGCCACGGGACCTGTTCCTGTGCTGTTCTGTACTGTTCTATGCCCTATGAATGGCGAAGAGCCTGAGGACCATTTTTCAGTCCTTTGTGAGTATTGACATGCTGCCAGAAGAACACATGTTTGGTACACTAATTTGTACCAAAGTTTCAAAGGAGAGAAGGAAAAGAATCTAATAATTATCTATCAGCCAATTGTAAGAAAATTCCTCTGAAGAATTGAGATGCAGTATAAATCCTCATTTAGAAAGGCGCTCGTTGGAAGGAGAGTATTCACATATAAAAACAGATAGGCAAGGATAGTCAGCAATAATCAATGCAAAAATAATTTTTGAGGAGGTAATAAAGTGGGTACCTATTTGATACATAGACTTTAAGTATGAGTTTGCCCAAGTCCCATATAGCAGATTAATCAGAAAAGTTCAGCCCTCATGGGATGTGTGCAAGTGTCCAAAATTGTCTCACCAGCATGTAGCAAAGGGCAGTGGTGATTTGTGATTGGATGGCTGTTACAGTGGGGTTTCATAAGGCTTAGTACTAGATTCCTTGCTTTTGAGATTTAAATATTAGTGGGCATTGGCAGATGACAAAAAATCTTGCAGTTGATAGCAAGGAAGCTAAACAGGTCAGGCAGGCAGAAAAAAGGCAAATGGCCAAAAGTGTAATGAAACAAATTCTGGGAGGGAAACTAATTGAGGGGAAGCCATACCAAATGGTTAGATGCTGTGAAGTGTGGAAGACAGAGGAGTCCTGCGATGTATATCCACACTTCCTTAAAAGGCACCAAGAGAGGTGGATAAGACAGCAGAAGGAATATTGATACAAAACAGAGTGAGAGAAGAGATAATACTCAACTACATGCAAGACTAGTTACGCCACAGATAAGAGTACTGAGTGCAGTTCTGGCCTCTGCATGACAAGATGGATGTGATCGCTAAAGGGAGCAGGATCAGAACATGGGAGTCTTAGGAAGATTGGCTAGGCTGAGGCTATTTTCCTTGGATCAGTAAAGACTGACTTTTTTTTTTCCCCACCCAAGAGTTTGAAACTGCTTTCTTGAAATGGATAAGTTGCAAAAACAGTCAGTGAATATGAAACAGTATTTAGATGAACACTTCATGTGCCAAAACTTACAAAACAACAGACCAAGTGAATTTAGTTTGGATAGCACTTTGTCGGTCAGCATGAAGATGATGATCCAAACGGCCTCCTTCCTGTGCTGTACATTTCTTTAATCCATTTGACCATATTTTCATAAACTTCCTATTCTTACTGAGTAGATAAATATACACACAGATGGCAGCTTTTCGATATCTTCCTTAATGTTGTTGCATATTCACTAATTGTTTCCAACAACTTAGAATGCAAGCACTAAAAGGAAGAGTAGCACAGTAGGTTTGATCTGGTACAAAAAGATAAATTGTGAGGCACTATTTTCATTGCCCCAGGAACTTAGTGAAAAAAAAATCCAAACAGAAGACTGGCATTCACATCAACTCCAGAGGAGAATCATAAACACAGGAGATGAAGGAAATCTGGAGCAACACACACAAAATGCTGGAGGAACTAATGGAGGAGTGCTGATGAAGGGTCTCAGAACAAAAAGTTGACTCTTTATTCCCCTCCATAGATGCTGTCTGATTTACACAAGTTCCTCCAGAACTTTGTGCATGTAACTCCAGAAGAGGAAATGGCTACAACCCACTGTACTTGTTCACCTGGATAGTTTCAATTACCTTCTAGGACGAAGAATAAAATCCTTGAACGTATAAGGTCTGTCTAAGTTTGGATTTTCAGTCTGCAATTAAAAAGTAGCCATTAATTCCAATATATTTACTTATATGTCAATTACATTTTTTTAACATAGGCTTTAATTATTTTTCCACCAGTTATCTATTTACACACATTTTTTCAGTCAAAAGAGACTTGCTTGCTTCCACACAATATCGGCCAATGTGCTTACAACTATGAGTTACTTGCTTTGTAATTACTGCTCTATTTGTACCTCAGCTGAGAACAGTTAAGCAGAGTTAACATCAGTTTACGTGGAATATTACAGTAATAAGTTGCAAAACGTCTTCATTCAGTCCAAAAGGATGTCTCCACCCTTATGGAGACTGTCACATTGGCTCTCAGCCCACTCTAATCTCTACTCCCGGGTTCAATAAGATCCCCTCATTTTCCAACCCAGCTTATTGCACATTTCCAGACGCAACATCAACTCCAATGATTTCAGGAAATCAGTTATTCCATTCTTATAATTTTCCACCATTCAGGTTCTTTTTCTCTTATGGCATTTCAGATTTTATTCAATGTATACCTCAAAGCAGAATCAATGTTAATTACAGACTAGCCTTTATCACCTCACTTTAAGCAGCCACCATGTATCAATCAATTATCTCCAACCCATTCCCTTAAACACAGAGACTGTTACTTTTTAAATTTTGCTTAGTTCTAATGAAAGGTTGCTGATCTGAAACAGTGTCTATTTCTCTCTCTCCCTCTCTCCACAGATGCAACATGGCACACTGAGTATTTGACAGCATTTTACCTCAGACATTTTGCTTGTCTGAACAGTGACAAACCACCTTAAGCAGCTGCAAGGATTTTCCCTGTGGAACAAATGGATGCATGGTGAAGGAGAAAAGTAGACCTCTCTCAATTTAGTGTGTGTGTCGCTGTGTGTGTGTGTGTGTGTGTGTGTGTGTGTGTGTGTGTGTGTGTGTGTGTGTCTGTGTGTGTGTGTGTATATGTGTGTGTGTGTGTCTCTCTGTGTCTGTGTGTGTGTGTGTGTGTGTGTATGTGTGTGTGTATATGTGTGTGTGTGTCTGTGTGTGTGTGTCTGTGTGTGTATGTGTGTGTGTATATGTGTGTGTGTGTGTCTGTGTGTGTGTATATATGTGTGTGTGTGTGTGTGTATGAGTGTGTGTGTGTCTGTGTGTGTGTGTGTGTGTGTGTGTGTGTGTGTGTGCACCCTTAACTCCTGGTGGAGTCGTTGGTGCGCCGTCATGACAAGTTTTTGCACCGATCTTTGTGGTTTGCTCATTGTACTGTGCTCATTGTACTGTGCTCATTGTGCTGCGCTCATCATACTGTGCTCATCGTACTGTGCTCATCGTACTGTGCTCATCGTACTGTGCTCATCGTACTGTGCTCATCGTACTGTGCTCATCGTACTGTGCTCATTGTACTGCCTGTCTTGGGCACCTGAAACCTGGCAGAGCCCATCCCTCTCCAGGTTTTTTTTAAACAAGGTCTGTTAGCTCGGACACTCAACCCAGGCACGGATGGAGAGCGTGCAAGGGAGCCGGGCGGATTCGAACTCAGGACCTGTCGCCCCGAAGTCCAGCGCTGACGCCACTGCGCCACCAGCTGGCTATCTCTCATGTTAATTCAAAATGTTTTATTTTTATGTTTATTTCAGATAAAAGTTAGAACACAGAGTGATCGGTTTACATTTCAACAATCCTCTAGTCATGAAACTTAAAAAAGATTTTGTACTTCATCAGTTTCCAAGCTTGCAACTGCATACCAGCCCTCAGACCTGAGAACTTCTCTCTATCTCATATCAAATGTGGTTGGAACCTGCTCAATTTCAAGAGAGGCCAGAGTAAAGAACGAAGAATTGGAAAGTTGTCATCACTTCACCCTACAGAAAGGTCTTGTTGACGTGCTCCTTTCACACAATCCAGACAGAATCTGCTGTACTCAGAAAATCACTTCATGTGACAGCACTGGGCTATCTGCTAAATTAACAAGAACATTTCTTTGAAATAATGATCTAAGCAATTTCTGCGAAGAAGCAGTGCTCTATTTAGTCTCCCAGTCGCCCATTCTTGTCGAACATGTTCAGATGATATGCCAGGTTTCATTATGTCTCTCCTAATCCTAAACATAACCCAACCAAGGGTTTCTCTCCAGAGTCAGAGTCAATTGTTGCATTTCCTGTGTTTCTGACAAAACAAAACCTTTCCTCCTACGGACCTGATTGTAGACTCAAATCCACTTTCCTACCTACCTTCAGTAACCTTGTTTCAGAAACATTCCACCTACATCAGTATTAAGATTATAAAAATATATTTTTCCATACACTCTACCAATGTATCAAAAATTCTCACCCTCAGGGAACAAAATATCACCTCATTTGTCTTAATTTAGCATGTTACCCCCCCCCCCACTCTGAAACGGACCTAATTCTAAGTATTCTAACGGGTAGAAACATTCTTTCCACATCTGTCATTGGGATCTTATTTGTTTCAATTAAGTTATCTCTTGCCCTTCTGAACACCAGAAGATGCAAACATGGCCGGTCCAACCTTCCCTGATAGGACAACCTACCCATTTCAAATATTAACTCGAGAAAATCCTCTCTGAACCGCTTCCAATGCACCCTTCCATAAATAAGATCAAGGCAGTACTGTGTACACACTAATGCCAAGTATAATTGAAGCATAACCTCCCTAGTTTTATATTCAATTGCCTTCATAATAAGAATAATTTTCCTTGTTACTTGCTTTACCTGCATACTAGCTGTTAGCATATCATTTATAAGGGCACCCAGATAGCTCTGCATTTCAGAGCTCTGAAATCTCTCATTGTAAATACACTCTGTTTATTCAGTAAATATACTTCAATGTTTTGATTTTTCTGTCAAAACAGACAAATTTCCTACACTATCTTCTATTTCTCACTATCTTGCCCACTCCCAACCTATCAATATCCCTTGGCAGCCTCTTTAAAGGCTTTTTCGCAACCTGCTTTCCTACCCATGTAGTATCAGCAAAATGTCACTGTCATATCCATGGTGCAACCAGCCAAGTGTTCCATATACATTGTGAAATTTCTTGGACACCAACACTGATCTCTGTGTTCCCCTGTTAACCTCTGCCTTTTCCAATGCTTCTAGACTCAAGCAACCATCCCCTTCTCGCAATTCCTCCGTCTCCACCGCATCTGCTCTCAGGATGAGGCTTCTCATTCCAGGACTAGGGAGATGTCCTCCTTTTTTAAAGAAAGGGGCTTCCCTTCCTCCACCATCAACTCTGCTCTCAAACGCATCTTCCCCATTTCACGCACATCTGCTCTCACTCCATCCTCCCGCCACCCCACTAGGAATAGGGTTCCCCTGGTCCTCACCTACCACCCCACCAGCATCTGGGTCCAACATATTATTCTCCGTAACTTCCACCACCTCCAACGGGATCCCACCACTAAGCACATCTTTCCCTCCCCCGCCTCTCTGCTTTCCACAGGGCTTGCTCCCTACGCGACTCCCTTGTCCATTTGTCCCCCCCATCCCTCCCCACTGATTTCCCTCCTGGCACTTATCCGTGTAAGCGGAACAAGTGCTACACATGCCCTTACACTTCCTCCCTTACCACCATTCAGGGCCCCAAACAGTCCTTCCAGGTGAGGCGACACTTCACCTGTGAGTCGACTGGGGTGATATACTGCGTCCGGTGCTCCCGATGTGGCCTTTTATATATTGGTGAGACCCGACGCAGACTGGGAGACCACTTTGCTGAACACTTACGCTCTGTCCGCCAGAGAAAGCAGGATCTCCCAGTGGCCACACATTTTAATTCCACATCCCATTCCCATTCTGACATGTCTATCCACAGCCTCCTCTACTGTAAAGATGAAGCCACACTCAGGTTGGAGGAGCAACACCTTATATTCCGTCTGGGTAGCCTCCAACCTGATGGCATGAACATCGACTTCTCTAACTTCTGCTAATGCCCCACCTCCCCCTCGTACCCCATCTGTTATTTATTTTTATACTTTCTCTCACTCTCCTTTTTCTCTCTCTGTCCCTCTGAATATACCCCTTGCCCATCCTCTGGGTCACCCCCTCCTTCCTTGTCTTTCTTCCCGGACCTCCTGTCCCATGATCCTCTTGTATCCCTTTTGCCTATCACCTGTCCAGCTCTCGGCTCCATCCCTCCCCCTCCTGTCTTCTCCTAACATTTTGGATCTCCCCCTCCCCCTCCAACTTTCAAATCTCTTACTCACTCTTCCTTCAGTTAGTCCTGACGAAGGGTCTCGGCCTGAAACGTGGACTGTACCTCTTCCTAGAGATGCTGCCTGGCCTGCTGCGTTCACCAGCAACTTTGATGTGTGTTACTTATAGAGAATCCACATTTATACTTTTCTCCCAATGTGCTAAAGCAACTTTACTTCACAAGAAGAGGAACTTCTCACAAGTGGCAGAGTACAGTGAACAGTCATATCCACAATGTAACTAGCAGAAATACCAGAGTCAGGGTGACACAATATTGAGCTATCAGAAGGAAGTTAATAGAAGTAGTAACATGGACAACACCAATATAACCCTAAACAAGTGTGCAATGGTCTCTCTGGTGCAATTACAACTTACCGGGATATGATGAAGAGGAATATGCACCAGGCCCAGAAAATCATCCCTGGTCTAAGAAAGGCAGAGAGAAAGGAGAGTGAAGAGGTTGGGTAGGAATGGGGATGACAGGGAAAGGAAAACAAAAACAAAGAAATTAGTCATTTGGTTTAAAGTAGGATCATACACAACCTTATTATTAACATAACCATGTTTACTTTTAGGTTCTTTGAGAAGTGGGCATTACTAGCAAGGCAGGTACTTGTTGCCCAATTCTTGATTGATCTCAAGGACACGTCAACAAACGTTATGAACTTCTGCCGTCATTGTGATAGAAGTTTTCCCAGTGTGATCACACAGCATTCGCTATATTGACCTGGCAACCATTAAGGGTTGATGGCAAAAAGGCTTGGGGAATCAGGAGGCAAATCATGAAGTGTGGGATGCACAGCACCTGACCATTCACAGGTGAATGCTCAAGTTTAGATTCTGGACAAGGATTACCTGAACATTTAGCACTGTGGACTTGCCAATAATAAAGCCCGCTCTCTCTTTTAGAGATTGCAATTGTATAGCATTTATGCAGTACAATTACTTGCCTATACCTGTCCTTTGGCCAAATATTGCTGCATGCGGGCAGGGAACTCCTTCAGTATCTGAGGAGTTAGGAGTAGTACTCTGTAGAAGATTCACAGTCATTAGCAGATGCTTTCTGATGGGATAGTCATCGATGGGGGCACTACAGTATGGTTCTCCGTGCATGGAGACAATCCTGATGCGTCATCCTGAGGCAGAGATGAATTGCCAATCTTTGAATGAGCCCACCATGGGGAACTTTGTCAAACCCCTTACTAAAATCCATATATACCACATTTATCACTCTACCTTTATAATGTTTCACATGAATCAGAATCAGAATCAGGTTTAATATCACTGGCAAGTCCTGAAGTATATTGTTTTTTGGCAGCAGTACGTTACAATACAAAAACTGCAACTTATCATAGAAATATATATAATTAAATAAGTAGTGCAAAAAGAGAGCAAAAAAAAGGGAGATAGTGTACAAAACTTCATTGTCCATTCAGAAACCTAACAGTGGATGGGAAGCAGTTGTTCCCTGAAATGTTGAGTGTATGTCTTCAAGTTATAGAAACATAGAAACATAGAAAATAGGTGCAGGAGTAGGCCATTCGGCCCTTCAAGCCTGCACCACCATTTATTATGATCATGGCAGATCATCCAACTCAGAACCCCGCCCCAGCCTTCCCTCCATACCCCCTGACCCCCGTAGCCACAAGGGCCATATCTAACTCCCTCTTAAACATAGCCAATGAACTGGCCTCAACAGTTTCCTGTGGCAGAGAATTCCACAGAAGTTCTTGTACTTCCTCCTTGATGGTAGCAATGAGAAGAAGCATCACCATTTGAAGATATCCTTGATGCTGGGGAGGCTGGTGCCCATGATGGAGCTGACTGAGTTGACAACTTTCTGCAGCTTTTTTGGACCCTGTACATGGCCCCTCTATAGAATGCGCTCCAGGTACATCTGTAGAAACTTGCAACAATCTTCGCTGACATACCAAATCTCGTCAAATTTCTAATGAAACAGAACTGCTGTCTTTGTAATTGTATCAATATATTGAGGCCAGGACAGATCCCCAGAGATGCTGATCCAGGATCTTGAAAATGCTCACCCTTTCCACTTCTGATCCCTCGACTTCCCCCTTTCTGAAGTCCACAATAAACTCCTTGGTCTTACTGACGTTGGGTGCAAGGCTGTTGTTGCAATAGCACTCAACTAGCTGATCTACCTCACTCCTGTACACCTCCTCATCACTATTTGAAACTCTGCTAACAGTATCGTCGGCAAATTTATAGATGGCATTTGAGCTGTGCCTAGCCACACAGTCATGGGTGTAGAGAGAGTAAAGCAGTGGGCTAAGCACACAACCTTGATGTGTACCAGCATTGATTGTCAGCAAGGGGATGTTATTTCTGACCCACACTGAATGTGGTCTCATGATGAAAAAGTCATGGATCCAGTTGCAGCCGGAGATGCAGAGGATCAGGCTCTCCAAACATCGATGACAGTCATCTCCTCCCCGGAACTCAGCTCTGATGTTACTGGTTAGAGCACAGCTGTTCTAGAGCCAACAGACAAACCTCAGAATGAACAGCAGTAAACTGGTGACTTAAAAGTGTCACATGCATTGGCCAGAAAGAACTCCAATCTTGCAAATCAACAAATAAAAATGAGGCAAGGGCAGTGGAAACAGACAAATCAAAAGATTTTGTTCTGGGCATGTGGTTGCAGAAATGGAGCTGCCATTTTGTGAGACTGTTCTTCACACATCCCACCTCTCCCGGAAGTTCCGGGAGTCTCCTGCATATTGATAGCGGCTCCCTGACGTCCACAATTTATATACAATATCCCAGAAATCGATTTTTTTGAGAGGGAGAGAGAGAGGGGGGGAGAGAGAGAGAGAGAGAGAGAGAGAGAGAGAGAGAGAGAGACAGACACACAGTAAGTGACAGAGGGAGCATCCTGATTGGTCTGTCTTTGTGCTCTCTTTTCTCTGTGGTCGGGCTTTAGTCGACCTCTCTCTCTCTCTCTCTCTTTCATTGTCCATCAGTTCAGTTTAGTGTCCTGCAGCACCATGGCAGAGTGTTCCAAAAAAAGAAAATATAAAACGTACTTCACCCCAGACTACACTAAAGTGTACCCCTGCCTAATAGGGGTCAAAAATAATGACAGTCCTGCTCGCTGCACTGTTTGCAACAGTGACTTTTCTATTGCCCATGGTGGGTTAAATGGCTGTAAAAGACATGATGAGGTCAGTTTAACAGGTGTCATTCATTCATTAGCATAGCTAACATTATTTAAACTAGCTGGCTAGCTGCTAAGGAGCTACTCTATTGATGTCCTACGTGATGAGGCCAAACTCCCTGTAGACTTGCTTAAAGTTGTAATAGAATAAAAAAACAACTCCATGATATTACAAACGTTTGTATAAAGGTATGGAGAGAACAGAACATTCAGGAGATAGATGTGAGCAACCCTGAAATTCACCGCCCAGATGAAGAGCTTTTTACTGGGTACCTGGCAAGGAGGCAGTTACTAAGCGAGGAAGCACAAGAGATCCCCCCTTACAAGACAAAGCAGTTCTCCAAAGATGCCAGAGCATTCTATGTCAGCTGCTTTAAAAAAATCTTGGAGAAGTTCCCAATGAGAGGCCAAATCTTGAAATATCTGTCAGTGGTCAATACAGAGACCCAAGATGAGGTGAATCCAGAGCAGATTTTGACTTTGGCAGAGAGATTTCCAAATGTGATCAAGGCAGATGCAAGAGAACAGCTCCACTCGGAAGTCCTGGATTATGTCTCAACTAACCTTGAAGGACTGGTGCCAAACTATGAAAGTTTGCCAGTTGATGAGTTCTGGGGGAAGCTGTCCTAAGTAAAAACTCTGAGCACAGGGCAGTTGAGATTCAAAGAGCTCCGCCAGTTGATGAAGCTGCTTTTGGTGCTGCCAAATTCTAATTGTGATGTAGGAAGGGCATTCAGCATGGTGCTTCACATTAGAGGCTGATTTATACCTGTGCATACGGGCTATGCCGTAGGCCTGATTTTTCGTAGCCCTACGCCACAGCGAGCATGCGTACTTGTGTCTGCATCGCTCTGCAATTCACCGCCAAAATGCTAGTTGGCCAACGGGGGAGGGGGGGTGTGGTTTCTAAGCCACTGTGTTGAGTTTCTTCGTGAGAGACATGGACGAGGAAATGCATTTCAAATCTTTTCAGATGTCGGCAGGTAGATTTGACGATTTGCTTCATCGTCTCCAATCATTTACTTTGCATCAGTGTACAGACATGGCGGAAAAAGCAACTGGAAATGCGTTATGAGGAAACGCGATGCTACCAAGCGGACCAATCACAGTTACTGTGGTCTGCGTCGCTGCGACGTGTGAGTTACATTTTTGGGGAGGTGCACGTCACCATACGGCGTAGGGTACGCGGTACCTACGGCGTACATTTGACGCACAAGTATAAATCAGCCTTAAGACAGAATTCAGAAGTCAGCTGTCTCACAAAACACTTGTGAATCTGATGTCTTGCAAAATTATCAAATTTATTGACACAGACTGCTGTGTTTGAGACTTCCGGCAAAATGCTCAAATCTGCCAAGCAAGCCACATCACAGTACCAAGAAAGTTTGCAAAGGAAATAGAAAAGCTATTTGCATTAGCATTTAACTATAAGCATTGAGACTGCCAACAAAATACTCAACAAGGAATATATGTGTGTGTGTGTGTGTGTATGTGTGTGTAAATAGTTTCAATATGTGATCAAATAAATTGTTGTGTTCTTTCATAATCAAGTGTCCTGTATATGTACACCCTTGGAGGTCGACCGGGGTGGGGGGTGGGGAAGGAGGAATATGGAGTTGTGGGGGGCAGGGATGGTGGTGCTACCTCCCTGAAATGAGTTTTTGCAGGATGGGACGTCTGGTTCTTGTAGCCGCCATTTTGTGAAAAGTTCAGTGAGTTGGTTCTTGCTGAGGGATATCTTAATTAGAGCAACTGAACATGGACACAGTGAGTTTTCTGTTGATGATCTGTTAAATCCGAGACCATTTTCCTCACCACAGCAGAAGAGCAGATCATGGACCAACAAGTCAGAAGAGGAGTGGGGATACAGTAGATGACCCCAACAGATTTTCAGGTGAAGTGTTGCCTCAGCTGGAAGGACTGTTTGGGGCCCTGAATGGAAGTGAGGGAGGAGGTTAATTGGCAGGTGTAGCACTTCTTTCTCTTGTAGGGATAAGAGCCAGGAGGGGGATTAGTGGAGAGGGACGAATGGACAAGGGAATCACAAAGGGATCAATCCCTGCATAAAGTGGAGAATGGGTCGGGGAGGGGAGGTAAAGATGTGTTTGGTGGTAAGGTCTGGTTGAAGATGTCAGAAGTTGTGGAGAATGATGCGTTGGATGTGGAGGCTCATGTGGTGGTAGGTGAAGACGAGGAACTCTATAGCTGTTAAGGTAGCAGGAAGATGGGGTAAGTGCGGATGTCTGGGAAATGGAGGAGATGTGGGTGAGGAATCAATGGTGGAGGAAGGGAAACTCCATTTTTGAAGGAGGACATCTCTGATGCCCTCGAAAGGAAAAGCTCATTCTGGAAACAGATTTGGCAGAGATGAGGAAATGAGAGAAGGGAATGGCATTTTAACAGGAGAAAGGATGGGAAGAAGTGTAGTCAAGATAGCCCTAGGAATTGGTAGGTTTATAAAAGATATTGGTAGAGAGTTTGCCTCCAGAGATGGAGACAAACCAATTGAGAAAGGGGAGGGAGGTGTCAGAAATGGACCAAGTGAATTTAATCGTTGGGTGTAAGTTATAGGCTAAGCTGATGAAATTGACAAGCTCAGCATGGGTGCATGAAGCAGCACCACTGCCTTCGTTAATATTGTGCAGAAACAATGGGCTTACCTGGACAGGTTTGTGGATTTTGGGTAGGAGGTAGAAATGAGCAGTGTGGGGAAAGGGAACCATGAGATTGGATGCAGTGAATGGGAGATCCTGAAATGGAAATATCACATATTGATCTGATAAGGAAAAAGATAAGAATGGAGGATTTCAGGTGTTCAGGCAGCGACAACTCTGTGAAGACCAACCATTGCATAAGTGTATGATCCCCACGTCAAAAATGTGGCGATTACATCAGGATCAAAAGGAATACCTGGCTAGTGTAGACTCCTTTTCCAGGGTATTACCTGTTCAATTCTTTGACTGTACATGGAGGTCAGGGAAACCAGCAGAGTGTTCACCCAGATATTTAGTTTTGTAAATTCATATATTTGTTAACTCAGCCAAGAAAGGTACTTGTCAGCAAATACATAATCTCACTGTTCCTAACTGATAATTATTGTGGAGGGTTAAAATTTATAGCAGAGTTGGCATCCCTTTTGGGGCTCGAGGATAAATTTCTCCGTAGAGTCAGCAGGTGACTGGAGTCAGACCATGTTGGTAAGGTACAGAAAGATCTGCGGCTGGGTAGTTAGCTGTTACTAACCCAGGATGAAGAATTCAGGGAACTCTGCAAGTCTGGAGAACTTGGGCTGTTTTGATTGGCAGGGACTCCTCCAGAAATTCATAATGGGCAAATGGCCAAAATACAGAGAGTATACTGATCACACTGGCGGTGAAGGGAAAACTGCTAGGGAAGCTCTTTGGAAGATTACTCAAGGGAAATTGTCAGACAAGGGATTTAAACTATTACAGAAGCCAGTAGCTTTTGGCTGTCTAATTGAGAATTGAATAGAATGTCGGCAGGAGCTAAAATAGAGAGGGACAGATGAGAAGGAGAAAACAGAGTATTGGCAAAGAGCTGAAGTAGTGCGGGACAGAATGGAACAGGAAATCAAAAGGCTCCACAAAGAAGTAGTACACCTTAAAGAGAAGTTTACTAATTTACAGGAGCAGAGGAATGTGGAGATGATGCATATGTACCAGTTTCAGTTACAGTGTGAATAACTGGTTAAAGAAAAGAGTAAATATGAAGAAGCCTAAGCAGTGAAGAATGTGTGGAGGGATTGAGGAAGCAATGCCATGATTTAAAGAAGGCTTTGAGCGTGATACAGAAATCAGCTCAATGTAAAGGAACCCTTAGGATGCAGTGATTGTAATGTGATTGAAGTCATACAGCACTTTGAGAGTGAGAAGCATAACTCACATGTAACTGTATCACAACGGAATTAAAGGGAATTACAGAAGCATGAGAGAGGAGCTTGCCCAGGTGGATTGGAGGAGGATACAGGCGGGGATGATGGCAGAGGGAGATGGCTGAAGTTTCTGGTAATAGTTCACAAGGTGCAGGATAGATATTGTTCCACAGAATAAGTAGTTCTCAAATGACAGGGGTAGGCAACTGTGGCTGACAAGGGAAGTTAAGGACTGCTTAAAGCCAAGGGTATACAAAGTAGCAAAAGTGAGTGGGAAGTTGGATGGTTGCAAAAATCCAACAAAAGGCAACTAAAAAAAACTATAAGAAGGGTAAAGATGAACTACGAGGGCAAACTAGCCAATAATATAAAGCAGGATACTAAAAGTTTTTTTCAGTTATATAAAGAGTTGAAGGGAGGTGAGAGTTGATATTGGATCACTGGAAAATGATGTTAGTGAGATAGTAAAGGGGAAACAAAGAAATAGCAGCTGAACTTAATAAGTACTTTGCATCTGTCTTCACTGTGGAAGATACTAGCAGTGTGCCAGAGGTTCGTGAGTGTCTAGGAGCAGGAGTGAGTGCCATTGCTATTACAAAGGAAAAGGTGCTTGGCAAACTCAAAGGTCTTAAGGTGGATAAGTCACCTGGACCAGATGGACTACATCCCAGAGTCCTGAGAGAGGTTGCTGAAGAATAATGGATGCATTGGTCATGATCTTTCAAGAATCACTTGATTCTGGCATGGTCCCAGAGCAGTGGAAGATTGCAAATGTCACTCCACTCTTTAAGAAGGGAGGAAGGCAAAAGAAAGGAAATTAAAGGACAATCAGCCGAATCTCAGCAGTTGGGAAAGTGTTGGAGTCTATTATTAAGGATGAGGTTTCAGGGTACTTGGAGACTAATGATAAAATAAGTCAAAGTCAACATGGTTTCTGTAAACATAGAACATACAGCACAGTACAGGCCCTTTGGCCCACAATGTTGTGCCGACCTCAAACCCTGCCTCCCATATAAGTCCTCACCTTAAATTCCTCCATATACCTGTCTAGTAGTCTCTTAAACTTCACTAGTGTACCTGCCTCCACCACTGACTCAGGCAGTGCATTCCATGCACCAACCACTCTCTGAGTGAAAAACCTTCTTCTAATATCCCCCTTGAACTCCCCCCCCTTACCTTAAAGCCATGTCCTCTTGTATTAAAGGGAAATCCTGCCTGACAAATCTATTAGAGTTCTTTGAGGGAGTAGCAGGCAGGGTAGAGGCAAAGGAGAGGCAGTGGATGCCATTTACTTGGATTTTCAGAAGGCATTTGATAAGGTGCCATATGTGAGGTGCTTAACAAGATAAGCTCCTGTGGCATTACAGGAAAGATACTGGCATGGATAGAGGAATGGCTGACAGGCAGGAGACAGTGAGTGGGAATGAAAGGGGCCTTTTCTGGTTGGCTGCCAATGCTCAGTGGTGTTCCTCAGGGGTCAATATCGGGACCACTACTTTTCATATTGTTTGTCAATGATTAGGATAATGGAATTGATGGCTTTGTGGTAAAGTTTGTGGATGATATGAAGATAGGTGGAGGGGTAGGTAGTGCTGAGGAAGCAATGTGATGGCAGCAGGACTTAGACAAATTGGAAGAACGGGCAAAAAAGTGGCAGATGGAATACAGTGTTGGGAAGTGTAGAATATTGCATTTTGATAAAAGGAACTATGATGATGATGACGACGACGACAATGATGATGTCGACTCAGACCTGAGAGGCCATTGTCAGGCATTTTCATGCCTTACAAGGTGCAGTTCGAAAGGCTGTGTGGGGCGCCACTCCTCACACAAACATTTCGCAGTATTATTTTACAAAAATAATATTGCGACCTGAGAGGCCTCTCAGGTCTGAGTCGATATCATCAACTATAGTGCGAACTATTATTTAAGTGGAGAGAAGGTTCAAACATCAAAGGTGTAGAAGGACTTAGGAGTCCTCGTGCAAGACTCTTAGAAGGTTAATTTACAGAGAGTCTGTGGTAAAGAAGACAAATGCAATGTTGGCATTTATTTCAAGGGGAATAGCATATAAAAGCAAGGAGAAAATTCTGAGCCTTTATAAGACACTAGTCAGGCCACACTTGGAGTACTGTCAACAGTTTTGGATCACACATCTCAGAAAGGATGTGCTGTCATTGGAGAGATTCCAGAGGAGGTTCAGGAGGATGATTCCGGGAATGAATGGGGTTAACATATGAGTCACATTTGGCAGCATTGGGCCCGTACTCACTGGAATTTAGAAGAATGCGGGGGGGGGGGGAGGAGGATCTCATTGAAACCTACCAAATGTTGAAAGGTGGATGTGGAGAGGATGTTTCCTATGCTGGGGGTATCCAGAACTAGAGGGCACAGCCTCAAAATTGAGGGCCGACCTCTTAGAACAGAGGTAAGGAGGAATTTTTTAGCCAGAAAGCAGAGAATCTGTGGAATGTTCTGCCACAGACTGCGGTGGAGACCAAGTCCGTGGGTATATCTAATGCAGAAGTTGATCATTTCCCGATCGGTCGGGGCATCAAAGGATATGGCAAGAAGGCAGGTTTATGGGGTTGAGTGGGATCCGGGATCAGCCAAGATGGAATGGTGGAGCAGACTCGATGGGCAGAATGGCTTAATTCTGCTCCTATGTCCTATGGTCTTATACATGGAATAGAGAAGCAACATTGGAGATCATACAAACTGTTTAAATCAGATACATGAGCTGCAGTGCCAACTTGCTGCTCTGAAAGGAACAATGTGTGCTTTTGGATCTGAAAGAGGGGAGGAAAGGGAATATGCAGATACAGATTGGAGCGATTTCGCAGATACGGTGACCAGATATGTTTACAATGAGGAGCCTCCTCCTGAGGAACCCCGACAAATGTACATCCAAAAGGAGCAGGTGCTACCATCAGCACAACTGGATCCCCAGCTACTATCAGAGAGGGGGAAGCCGGATCAGGGTATCAGAATCTGAATATAACCTGTTCGGGGTACAGCAGCTGAGGGATATTGTTAAGGTTATAGAACATACCTGCCATAGGAAGCTGTTCAGGTAATCAGTCACCAGACAGCAACACACAGTCTAGATTATGCCAAGGAAAGGTGAGTAGTTATAATATACTTGCATCTGAACATATCCTGCGATTTGCCAGAAGCACAGCGATATGCTGGGAGAACATAAGAGGAGTTCAAGATGCGATACTGACTGTAATGGATGGTAACAGAGGGGACCCAGTAAATGAGCTAAGCAAATATTACCAGAGGAAAGGAGAACACCCCACTGTATTTGTGACCTATTGATGGTGCTGCAAGGGTATATGGATTAACCCTAGATCAAAATAAGTCAGAACCAGAATCTACAACTAGATGGCTAAGAACATTAGTGTCTCATAGCACTGACAAATCTAGAAAGATGTTGGAACTGTCTGACCAATGACCTTACACATACTGAGGCATAGGTATTTAGGAAAATGTTTAAAGCACGGGAGAAGGAAGTGCAGGAGTTAGATTCTAACTTTAGGAATACAGTGGATTCTAGTTAATTGGGACACATTGAGACTAGTACATTTTGGCCCAATTATGTGGCTGGCCCAATTAACCAAAGTTTCATGGAAATAGTTACAAAGGTATAAAAAGGGCAAACTAAGTAACAAATTATGTATTTAAAAGAAATTATACAGAACAAATTATAACCCTACCAATATGACAACAGTACTATAAAACTGTAGTAATTCCCAACACTTATCAACGGAAGTATTCATCCGCATCATGTTCTTTTGACTGTAATTGAACAAAATCAGCATACTGCAGATAATGGACTGCCTTTATACAATGCTTTTGACAATTGCATCCTCCAAATCCTCTTTTTCCTTGTAACATTCAAGATGATTGTCGATACCTTCAAATTCTTTGTAGTTCTTAACTAGTTGAAGTAGTGAAATCATATCATTTTCACTCCTGGCTGTTGCTGGGATCTTTAAGGCTGAACGCTTGAAATTGTAATGAGCAAAACAGTTCTGAATTGTCTTACTGCTTATTTCTCATCAACTATTAATGTCAAAAATCAGTGCTTTTTGAAGGCAAACACATGCAAGTGATGCTATTTAAAACCTGTTCACTCAAAGTGTAGTGTCTAAAAGTCGTGCAAGTGTACGCATCTGACGCAAGTTAGAAACTGCTCAGCAACAGTTTTTTGCCCCAATTAAGCAGCATAGTGGTCCAAATAAACAAAGGAAATCCTGATTAATTTTCTCAAATTGTTCTTTTTCCTTTAAGATTTCTCCCAAATAAGTCGTTGCCTCAATTAACTGATGGACCAATTAACTGGAATCTACTGCACTTCAGAAGCAGCTAAAACATTTTACTTTCAAGAAAATACACAGGGCATCATACAGAGAAATGCAGGTCAGGGTAGAAACCAACAGAGATTGTAAAAGCAAAGCAACACAGTGCTGGAGTGCACCTTCACCAGTCAGGGAAGCGTGTGGGAGGCAAACACCCCAGTTATGCTCAGATTTGCTGTTTCATCTGTGGTAATGTAGGTCATTATGCCCGGAACTCTATAGCAAACAGTGAATTCTAATAATGATCAGAGATTGGAGTTACAGGAAGGTGAGAAGATGTTGAAATTTTGGTTGATGTGGGGACGTCATGCTTTAAACTAGTTGAGTGTTTACTTGCGCTTGATGAATAACTTCCAATATGTTTAAATGTCTTAAAATAACATATTTCCTCAATTTTGTCTGTTGTAACTTAGTATTTTGTTCATGGTTTAACCCTTAAGAGCAAGTCAATTTCTGAGATGGTTTAAAGTGTGAATGGTTTGTATTTTTCAAATGTTCCGTGAGGTGGGGCAAAATGTGCATTAGAGAGATAGAGAAATATCTATACAGGCAGAGAAAGAGAGAAACAGAAATAGAGAGACAGAAAGATAAACAGAGACAGAGAGAGAGAGAAAGAGAGTCAGAGCAATTTAGAGAGACAGAGATAGAGAGGGAGACAGACAGAAACAAAGAGAGACAAGTGAGAGAGACAGATACAGCATCAGAGACATCGAGAGATGGAGAGAGACAGAGAGAGGGGGAGAGAGACAGAGAGATAATACCTTTCCTATTCTTTGTCATTCATGGAGGGTCAGGGATACCTACTGGAGAAAACAGATATTTATTTTTGTAAATTGATACGTTTGTAAACTGAGCCAATAAAGGTACTTGTCAGTAAATACAGATTCTCTCTGTGCCTAACTGATTATTATTGTTGAGGATTAAAACACGTGGATTAGTAATTTGATTTGTGCTGCTTTCTATCAACAGAGTGAACCTTGGCTGTATTCCACACTCTGAACCAGTGATCCAGACCCAGTTAGTTTGCCCTGAGTGAGACGCTTCTGGACACACTCACAAAACTCCCTTCCCCCTTAAACAGGGTTACCTCAGTCCCCAGATGCTGCTGTGCACAGTGGTGATTTAAAGAGTTGCATTGCTATAGGTGGAGTTCACAAAGTGATTAACTTTCTTCTTGATAGTGAATTATCTTGTCATTTACCCACCAACACCAAGGATGCAATCTTGCCCCCATCCTGTGCAGCAGATGGTGAACTGCTGGAAAAGCAGAACATTGGACTACCAATGCTTGGCAGAACACATCAGAGGAACACATTATATGGTCCATTTGTATCGTTACTAATGTTAACGAATATTGAACTTTAAAGAAAGTGAAGAGCTTTGAAAATAACTAGTTGTTTGCTGTCCTCTCTCCGTAGTGACCCTAGCCAAAAAATAATTGCTTTCTTTTCTGCATTCATTTGTTAACCAGAAGATCCTGTGATGCCTCCCAATGGATTCTCAGTCATTGCATAGCCATGTTCCAGTATGTATAGAATAGGAGGCTAAAGAGTTTCTCAAAGAAATCTGGAGCAGCAACAAACTGCTGCATTCTTGCAATCCTGGTCACAATCCCAACGACATATCACACCTAGTCAGAATATTGACTGGCTTCGGGGTCTTCAGTGAAACTTTTAGGGAGTCCTCATACTTTCTACAGATTAAAAGTGATTCTAACACTGAGCCACCCCTGAAAGTATACTGTTTGCTCCTCTATTCCAGTAGTTTGCTATATACACACACATTAGATCGGTATGCAAAAACACAAGAGGCAATGTTTACTTGCAATCCTGTCACTAACCAACAGATGATGCTAGTGCACTTCAAAAATTAATATTGAAAAATAATGACAAAAATAAATAATTGTGCCAGTAAAATACTGGATAAACAACAATTCCAATATTTTATAGAACTCACCTGAGCAAGAAGAAAATAACTGAGATTGTGGGAATGATTCCTGGATTGTGACAGGCAATTGCCATGCCATGCCAAAGTATCAGTGTGATAAGCCTTGGCTTAGAACATATTCACAATTCATTCTAACATAAAAGTCACATCTTAGCCAACATTTCCTCGCCTTATGCATTCCTGTATTTTTGGAAAGCGAACAAAAGAAATGCCTGTCATCAACTCAGGAAAATTTCTGAGCTGTTTGAGTGTAAGCCAATGCCTTCACTCTGCAGGCACAGAGCTACATAGAACACACAGCAGAGAAACAACCTGTGCCCACTCAGTCCTGCTCGAGCCGGGCCCCAGGCTCTTGTGTATGATGCTGTGTTCTCACCCAAACCTTAACAATTCCTCCACCGCCCCCCCACCCAACAAATGCTGCTTGACCCCCGAATTCCTACAGCGAATTGTTTCTCACTCCAATATCCAACATCTGCAGACCCTGGTCTGATTATCAATACAGTCCTCATTCACGTTTTGCTCCTTCAGATGCTCATCTGCCTTCTTCTTACATACATCAATGCTTTTGTCGTAATTGTAAATAGTGATCTCATGCTTCATATTCTCATTACCCTCAGTTTGTTCATATTAACCTCAGAATAAAGAAGCTTCTTTGGAATTCATGGGGTTCATTTATTAGTGAATTTCTTATTTTGATTGCCTCTAGTTTTGCTCTTCATTAAAAATGAAAACTCCTCCTAGAACCATCGATAAATATTGAAACCTTGAATTCTTCATCTCAGTCTTCTCTTTACAGAGATAAAAGACCCAGCTGTTTATAACAGAAGTAATTCTTGTAAAGATTCTTCTACCCTGTTCAGAAACTCAAATTATTTTTATCTCTAATGTGACAACTAGAACTGCACCTGCTTCTATTTAACACCTATTGTCATCTGACTCACTCTCCAAAACTCCATTTGCTTTCTCAGATGGATGCAGAAGATCCAATGGAATTTTTTCAAAGAAAACCTGAAGATTTATCCTCCGTGCCTTGTCTAAGCTCATCAGCCCAACATTCAACCAGAGTTTACCATACATAATCCTGTATTTTACAATTCTACTCATTATGGTCTTATTTTAATCATTTGCTTTTCTTCGGTGAAATTTCAGATTGCTTTGCTTGATCTCAATTTAGTTTCCCATTTTCCAAGTTGCTTTATTATCATCAACAATCATGCTGTGCCAGGATTTTTAGTCACACTTAAGAAACTGTGCATTGGACGGTACAGAGAAGCATTGGGTTTAAATAAAACCATATTGTGATGTACCTTACACAATAATCTTTTCATCTATTATTACATTTCTGGCACATCACAGTGATGGCAAATGGCAGCAAGTTATTTAAAAAAATAAGCAAACAATTTGCTCCTTGGTTGCCAACAGATATACTTATCAGAATAAAACGGCCCTTTCTTGGTGCATTTTATTTATTTCAAATTCTGTGTGGAATTCCCACTAGTATAGGATTTGGCAAGTACCCTACACAAACTTAGTGTTGAATTAACTTGGTCACTATCCCCAATTTACAAAATATTTTCAAAAGATCTTTTGTAACTTGTCACTTGCCAGTTTCAACTTGACAAAACTGAGAAAGAGCACCAGTAATTCCATCCCACCCCTCAACAGCCCCACCCCCCCACCTCCGGCTCACAGTGTTTGCTCCAAGTATCCACACATTATACAAAAGTTTCTTAACCAATTGTTGTTTAATTTTGCCACTTTCTCCTCATCAGTTTAAGTGGGACTGTCCTCCTTTTCTAATCTCTTCTGTTCTGTCTGATACAAGCTGGTCTTCTTTCCCTCATTCACTCTCAAGTACCAGCAGGCTGGAGTTTTACCCCTCAACCCTACATGTGTGCATTCCTTCCTTCATCATAAAAGATGAATAACCTTTTCAGCTTTCTCTTTAACCACTTTACTTTCACTCGCCAACCCACCAAGCCCTTCTGACAGACTCACCATCTTAATTCAGCTGCCAAGTTACTATTTGTTCAAGTGGATTTGCAGGGCAGCACAGTAGAGTAACACTATTACAACACCGGAGACCTGGATTCAATACCCGTAACTATCTGTAAGGAGTTTGTACGTTCTCCCTGTGACCACATGGGTTTTCTCCAGTACTCCTGTTTCCCAAAGAGCATGAGCTTATTGGTCTGGAAGGGCCTGTTTCTCTAAATCTAAAGTTCATGCGGAGAAAAGAACACAGGAGAAACAATCCTGACATCCTGACTATTAATTATACTACCTTGTTATTATCAGATTGTGGGATGTTGTCGTGGACAGACTGATTACTGCATTTCCTGCTTTACAACTGTGTAAAAAATATCATTAACTGTAAAATATCTTGGGAACATCCTGAGAATTAAGTTGAATATCTCTGAATTGAAGAACTACTGTAAATGAAAATCTTCCTTCTGAATACTTCCTTCATTCTCTTGTCACACTGCGCTGTATATCTGAATTCTACTGTGAAGCAATCCATATGCATGCTGTGTGGAGTTATTCTTACATGAATTGCTTTGCACACAGCAGGAAGCAGAATTATTTTCATTTGCAACAGGGAGGGGTTGCGTTGAGAAGTGAGATTTGGCTCCTGCTAGGCATAAATCTGTTAAAGCTCAAGTGGAATAAAACCATCTCAAAGATTAGTTTGAAAGTCTGATAACTGGCATAGTACAAACAGACAGACTTGAATTAACACAGAATGTTATCGTACCCCAGAATGATGTGAGTGCACAGATGAGGTATTGGGAAGAGAACAATCAATTCAATGGAATTAACTACATTTAACATCTTTAACATCTGCCAGACAATGCTGAGGATGTTCTACGAGTCTGTGGTTGCCAGTGCTATCATGTTTGCTGTTGTGTGCAGCAGGCTGAGGGTGGCAGACACCAACAGAATCAACACATTCATAAGGCCAGTGATGTTGTGGGGATGGAACTGGACTCTTTCACGGTGTGTCTGAAAAGAGGATGCTGTCTAAGTTGCATGCCATTTTGGTCAATGTCTCCCATCCACTACATAATGTACTGGGTGGGCACAGGAGTACATTCAGCCAGAGACTCATTCCACCGGGATGCAACACAGAGCGTCATAGGAAGTCATTCCTGCCCGTGGCCATCAAACTTTACAACTCCTCCCTTGGAGGGTCAGACACCCTGAGCCAATAGGCTGGTCCTGGACTTATTTCATAATTTACTGGCATAATTTACATATTACTATTTAACTATTTATGGTTCTATTACTATTTATTATCTATGGTGCAACTGTAACGAAAACCAATTTTCCCTGGGATCAATAAAGTATGACTATGACTATTTGATCATCCTGTTTATCATAGTACAGGCAAACTTGAGAACACCCAGACTACAAAGAACAGGTTAGTTAATATGATCAAAATTCATAGCAGATTTAATTATGTGAACTGATTTTGGGTTGCCTTAGTAGTTGTAATATTGGATTCAGCATAAATCAGGAAATTAGAAGACCTGATGGATAAAAGCAATAAACAGGGCAATTTAACCTACACATGGATGTGACATAGGAATTAAGAGTAATAACGTGGGAGGACAAACTCAGAATATGGACACAAAATGGCTTTCTGGATTGATATATTGAAGAACCAAATAGGGAAAAAGTCATTTTAAATCTCAATTTGTGCCATGGGAAAGGGGCCTTTAGGGATATGATAGAATTTTATACTGAGTTTGAAAATGATTAGTTCAATTAGAAACTAGGATATTAAATCAAAACTGAACAGAAAGAGTTGGTTGCAGTCAATTGGGAAAACAGTTTGAAAGGTATAACACGAGGAAATCTGCAGATGTTGGAAATTCATGCAACACACATCAAAGTTGCTGGTGAATGCAGCAGGCCAGGCAGCATCTCTAGGAAGAGGTACAGTCGACGTTTCCGGCCGAGACCCTTCGTCAGGACTAACTGAAAGAAGAGATAGTAAGAGAGCTAGTTCTTACTAGCTCTTCTTTCAGTTAGTCCTGACGAAGGGTCGCGGCCCGAAACATCAACTGTACCTCTTCCAAGAGATGCTGCCTGGCCTGCTGCGTTGAAAGGTATAATGCAGGAAAAAGAATCTCAGGGTTTATTGTGGTGACACACATGTATTCTCATTATAAATTTTACTTTGACTTTGGCAGATAAACAATGACTATCATTTAAAGAAATATGGCCCAATTTACAGAAAAGTGCATCCCTTTAAGACACACAAGCCCAACAAGAGAAGTGCACCATTCTTGGGTCAATGGATGATGCATGTAAAGCTGTCAGAAATAATTGTAGGTCTAAACATCGAGATCTTTTAGAACTTAATAGAGGAAGACCAGGAAATTGTTAAAGAAAGGCAAAATAAAGTGAGTGTAAATGGCAAGAATCATGAAGAAGGATTGTAGGAGCTTTTCTTTGGATGTAAAAAATAAATAACTAACAACAGCAAATGTGAATACCTTGCATTAGGAGTTGGAGGAATTAAAATAGGGAATGAAAAAATGGCAGAAGAATTGAATAACTTAATGATGTACTTTGAGTTTGTGTTTGTAGAGAAGCTGAAGGCACCAAAAGCCAGTAAGTGCCAATGGTACGATAAGCTACATCCCTGAGTTTCTAAAGTGGTGGCAATAAGAGAGAGCAAACACACAGGTGATGGCCTTCTAAAGTTCATTACATTCTGGAATGATTCTTAAGGATTGGAAAATAAAAGTTGTGTCCTCACTCTTTGAGAAAGGATGGAGAGAAGAAACAGCAATTGTTAGCCTGACATCAGCAGTTGATGAAAAACCTACAATCTACAAACCTACAAAGGACATTTTACCAGTTCTCTAAAAAATTAATATGATTGAATCAATTCAATATAAATTCATGGAAGGGAGATTATGTTTATCTATTCTACTGAAACTCATTGAGGATGAAACTAGTAAATAGATCAAGAAGGAACCTTGAATTTGTCAGGAGACTTTCAAGGCAATTAATTGATCAATAGTTTAGTAAAGAATGTTTATAACTGGGTCTTCCTTGGGCTGGGAGGCTGTACTTGGTGAGGTATCAGAGAGACGTGTCCCAACTACTCATGTCCATATCAACAATTTGGTTGGCGGTACCAACTGGTATATTTCCAAGTTTGTTAATGACACTAAAACAGGTGGATCAGCTGGAACGGGTAGAAATGCTGAGTGAGGGTAAAGCCTGGTTTACACTTGTGCGTCAACGCGTCGCCACAAACCCTACGCCAGATCCTGTGTTGCTGCGACGTGCACTTCTCCCAAAATGTAACCGCACGTCATGGCAATGCAGAACGCAACAGCTGTGATTGGTCTGCTTGGTAGCATCGCATTTCATCCTCCGCTGCAATAGCTTACCATTGGGCGACTGAAGGGCAGGGAAGGAACTCTGGCTGCAATGCTTTCCATAAAGCTTTACAGACCTCCGAAATTATGGAGGACACATTTTGCTTTGACGAAAAAAGACGCTCGCGTCTTGTTTACCCGGAGAAAGACTACCATGACCATGAAGCCTTGCGCGGGCAGGTGAGTGCGCATGCGTGACGTGCGCAAATTGCAGAGCGGTGCAGACACATACAACGCACAAGTATAAATGCTCATATGCTCATAACGTACGCAAGTCGCTTGCATAGGGTACGGTGTCCAGTTAACGCAGATTGCACTGCTCCTGAGAAACGCTGTTTCATTCTGCCCTGCAGAGCTGATGTACGGTTAGAATGACAATAAAGTTTTTTGAATCTTGAAGTATAAATCAGGCTTAAGCATGAAGCCTATACAACTTAATGTGAAAAACATTTGAAGCTATCTTCTTAGCAATTGGATAACGTTATTGAATAAAGAGTCCTTGGTATCCTAATGCACATCACTGAATGACAACTGCAGCAAGCAATTAGAAAGACAAATGACCTGTTGGACCTATTATGAGAGGACTTGAGTGCAGCAGAAAGGATGTTTTATGCCAATTATATTTGGCCAGTTGAGGTCACCACTGGAGTACTGTGTTAAGTTTTGGTTCTCATTCTTAAAAAAAGTCCATTCTTACAGGAGACAAAGTGTAGTAAAGGTTGACTAGACTGTTACCAAGGATAATATATTTGCTGTTTGTTGAAAGATTGAATAGGCGAAGAATCTAAACTTGAGATCAGAAGAACGAGAGAAGATCCCTTTGAATATTAAAATTCTTACATGTAACGAACCAGGAAAAAGCTGCAGGTGCTGGAGATTGAAATAAAAACAGAAAATTCTGGAAACACCAGTTGGTCAGATAGAACCCATGAAAAGAGAGACAGCTACAGTTTTAGATTGAAGACTGTTCATCAGAACTGAGGATTGTTTCTGCAGATGCTATCCCACTTGCCGATGGTTTGTAAATTCTTACAGGGTTTGAAAGACTGAAATCAGGAAGTATGTAACCTTGGCTGAGGGTGTCTACAGAAAGGGAGACACAATGTCAGAATAAGGGGTGGGTTTCTGAGGCCAGAGATGAGGATGGTTCTTCTAGCAGTGGAGGCAAACCTTTGACATTCCCTACCCCATAGGCTCAGTCATCAAGTTCATTCAAAACAGGTAGTGCCAGACTTCTAAATCTATGGGGATATCGGGATAATCTGAGGGATGTCAAGGCATTATAAATTATTACAAATTACTATGATTGCACATTGCACATTTAGACAGAGAAGTAATGTAAAGACTTTTACTCATGTATGTAAAGGATGTAAGAAATAAAGTCAATTCAATTCATTGAAGTCAATCAGTCACAATCTTGAAGAATTGCAAAGCATGTCCAAAGAACAATGATCTACAACTACTCTTCATCGTCTTAGCCTTTACATTGACAGAAGATGTCATTTTGTGTCAGCACACCACAAGAAGCAAAGTTCAAAATCTAAACTAAAATTTATTATCAGAGTACATACATGTCACCACATACAACCCTAAGATTCCTTTTCTGCAGGCATACTTAGGAAATCTATAGAACAGTAACTGTAAACATCAGGAACAGTTAACAGTAAATGAACTATGCAAAAGCAGATATAAATAAAAAGCAATAAATAACAAGCATGGAATAACAATATCACAGAGTCCTGAAATGAGTGTAGCTATCCCCTTTCGTTCAAGAGCCTGATGGTTGAGGTGTAGTAACTGTTCTTGAACCTGCAGGTGCAAGTCCTGAGGCAACTGTATCTTCTACCTGATGGCAGCAGCGAGAAAAGAGCATGGCCTGGGTGGTGAGGATCTTCGCTAATGGACACTGCTTTTCACTGGCAATGTTTCATTTAGATATGCTCAATGGTTGGGAGGGATTTACCCGTGGCCAAATCCATTACCTTTTGTAGGATTTTCCACTCAAAGGCATTGGTGTTCCCATACCAGGCCATAATGCAGCCAGTCAGCACACTTTCCACCACACATCTATAGAGGTTTTCCAAGGTTTCTGATGACATGCCAAATATCCACAGACTCCTGAGAAAGCAGAGGCGCTGTCGTGCTTTCTTCGCAATAATATTTATATGATAGGTCCAGGACAGGTCCTCTGGGGTAGTGACACTCAGGAATGTAAAGCTACCGATCCTCTCCACCTCTGATCCTCTGATGATTACTGGCTCATGGACCTCTGGTTTCCCTCTCCTAAAGTCTACAATCAGTTCCTTGGTCTTATCGACAGAGTTTGTTGTAATTACGTCAAGTTTTCAATTTCCCTCCTGTATGCTGATTCATCACCCCCTTTGATACAGGCCACAACAGTGGTATCATCAGCTAACTTGTATATGATGTAGGAGCTGTACTTAGCCACACCCAGCGGTGCTCCTGTGCTGATGGAGATTGTGGAGGTGTTTTTGCCAATCTGAACTGACTGGGTTTACAGGTGAGGAAGTCCAGGATCCAGTTGCAGAAAGGGGTATTGAGGCCCAGGACTTGAAGTTTACTGATTAGCTTTGAGAGGATGATGGTGTTAAATGTTGAGCTGTAATCGATAAAGATCACCCTGATGTATGTATCTTTCCTGTCCAGATGTTCCAGGGATGTGTAAAGAGCCAATGAGATGGCAACCATTGTAGGGATGTTGTTTCAGTAAGCAAATTGGAGTGGATTCAAGTCACCATTCAGACAGAAGCTGATATGTTTCAACACCAGCCTCTCAAAACACTTCATCACTGTGGATGTAAGTGCCACTGGGCGTAGTCATTTAGACAGGTCACCATGCTCTTCTTAGGCACTGGTACGATTGAAGCCTGCTTGAAACAGGTGGGTACCAAACACTGCTGGAGCAAGAGGTTGAAGACATCTGTGAATACACCAGCCAGTTGGTCAGCTCAGGTCTTCAGTTCTCAGTCAGGTCCAGACTGAATGCTTTTCTTGGATTCACTCTCTTGAAGGCAGCCCACACATCATCTTCAGATACTGAGACCAAAGGATCATCGGGAGATATGGGGGTGCGCAATGGTTCACCTCTGTTCTGGAGGTCAAAGTGAGCATAGAAGGCATTGAGCTCATCCAGAAGTGAAGCTCTGCTGTCTACTATGTCGCAAAATTTAACTTTATAGGAGGTAATGGCATTCAAACCCTGCCACAGCTGTCGAGCATCTCTCTTTCTTCTCTGTCTATATTTCTCACTGCCTTGGTGAAACAGTCGGCATAGTCAACACCCACCCCAACTTTCCAACCGGCTCGATAAACTAATTAGAAAAGCTGGCTCTGTTATAGGAGTCAAATTGGACACACTGGAGTCTGTGGTAGAACAAAGAACCCTAAGGAAAATCCTGGCAATTCTGGACAATGCTTCTCACCCTCTGCATGCCACCTTGGCCCAACAGAGGAGCACTTTTAGGAATAGACTAAGACAACTATGCTACTCCAAAGAGCGTTATATAGATCATTCTTACCCTCGGCCATTAGACTCTATAATGAGTTAACCTGGAGCAGGGGAAGTGATGAGTTCTTCCTGTTCCACTGTTGGTGGTAACTTATTTCTTTAATCCTTCTACTTACATAGAATACTACAGCATAGTACAGACCCTTCGGCCCACAATGTTGTGCCGGCCCTCAAACCCTGCCTCCCATATAAGCCCCCCACCTTAAATTCCTCCATATACCTGTCTAGTACTCTCTTAAACTTCACTAATGTATCTGCCTCCACCACTGACTCAGACAGTGCATTCCACGCACCAACCATTCTCTGAGTAAAAAACCTTCCTCTAATATCCCCCTTGAACTTCCCACCCCTTACCTTAAAGCCGTCCCCTCTTGTATTAAGCAGTGGTGCCCTGGGGAAGAGGCGCTGGCTATCCACTCTATCATTCCTCTTATTATCTTGTACACCTCTATCATGTCTCCTCTCATCCTCCTTCTCTCCAAAGAGTAAAGCCCTAGCTCCCTTAATCTCTGATCATAATGCATACTCTCTAAACCAGGCAGCATCCTGGTAAATCTCCTCTGTACCCTTTCCAATGCTTCCACATACCTCCTACAGTGAGGTGACCAGAACTGGACACAGTACTCCAAGTGTGGCCTAACCAGAGTTTTACAGAGCTGCATCATTACCTCGCGACTCTTAAACTCTGTCCCTCGACTTAGGAAAGCTAACACCCCATAAGCTTTCTTAACCACCCTATCCACCTATGAGGCAACTTTCAGGGATCCGTGGACATGTACCCCCAGATCCCTCTGCTCCTTCACACTATCAAGTATCCTGCCATTTACTTTGTACTCTGCCTTGGAGTTTGTCCTTCCAAAGTACTTCTCTTCTAATATTTCCATCTGTACACTTGTAATGCCACGGTGGCACTGTAATTTCCTCTGGGATCAATAAAGTATCTATCTATCTTCTCCCCTCTCCCATCGGGTAGAAATTACAAAAGCCTGAAAAAGCACATGCTACCAGAATCAAGGGCAGCTTCTGTTCTATGTCACCAGTCTCTTGACCAGATCTCGTCTGATACGATGAACTCTTAGCCTCAGAATGTACCTTGTTATGATCTTGCACTTTCTCATTTACCTACACTGCACTTTTTCAGTAGATTTTACACTTCATTCTGCATTGTTATTGTTATTGCCTTAGTCTAGCTTAATGCACCGGGTAATGATTTGATCTGTTTAAACAGTATGCTAGACGAAGTTTTCACTCTCTCAGTACATGTGACAATAATAATAAACAAATAATAAAACAAAACTAAAAGCAGTCTTCTTCTTAGGCTGACCCTTCTTCAACAGCAGCTTTGTGGGTTCTGAAATTAGTAATGTGACCAAGACAGGAACTAAGGACTGTTTCACAGACAGGCATGTGGTGGAGAAACGGTTTGAGGCACTTTGCTACTTCCACTAGGTTTCTTTGAGCTCCCAATCACATAGCGTGAGATTCTCAACACTTTCCTGAGTGCTTCTTCTCCAGTCTGAGCAGCAAAGGGCCGGAGAGGCTGAAGGACCAGTGAAGATGCTGCACCTTTTCTGAAGCAACTCTGAGCACATCACTGTCTCTCTGGCAATCTCCGAACTGAGCATATTTCAGGAATCTAGTGCCGGGCTTGCCTCCCTGATGGATTGGTCAGAACGCTGCTTGTACCTCAGTACTGGGAATACTGTCCTGGGAAGAGGATGTGATGCTGGTTCACTCAACCTTTCAGTAGATTCGGGGGGTTTGGTAGTGACAGCTTGGTGGCACTTCTCCAGAGTGTTGAGACACCTGCTATAGGTATGGTTACGTAGGGTGAGGGTTTTTGCAGCACATCAAGGCAGAGAGCACTGCTGCCTAGCAGACCATGAACTGTGTCATGTCTACAATCTTAAACTTCAAGCACTACTTTCCTCAGTTGCATTAGGCTGTGCTGGCTCTTACTGTATACGGCAAGAAGGGAAAGCAGGTGATATCGATCATGGGATGTGCAAGGCAAGAATACATTACCCGTCCTCAGTTGCCATCTAAAAAAGTGCAGTGAGCCGCTAGTTAGAACTTGTACAGCTTGTGTTGATATCAATCCCTGTGCTTGTTGGTAAGTAACTGCAGAGTATTGACCCAACAAAGCTGAAGGAGCAGTAAGCTTTTTCATAGAGGATAGCATACAAAGTGCAGGTGCTGGTATACCACACACCAAATGTCCTCATCCTCCTGTTATGTATGCACGGAGCAAGAACTACAGGAATAGTGTAACTAAACATTTTTTGGCTGGGTCATGTTTGCAATAGCACATTCTGGGCAACTTAGAATGTGGAAGCCTATAAATGTTATGGTGAGCGGTTATGGCAGTCAATGGTTTAGGTGGTGGAATGGCTGCCAACAAAGTGGGCCTTCTTGTTCTAGACAGTATTGAACTCAAGCATCACTGAAGCCTCACTCAGCCAAGCAAATGGAGAACATGTCCTTAACCTCCTGACTTGTCCTGTTGGCTTTCTATTGTACCTTTGTGCCACTCAATGTGTCCAAAATTCTCACACCTCCACACAAATAGACAAAATCCTAGAATGCTGTGCATCAGGACAAGATCAAGTAGATTACAGACATTTATAGCTTGATTAAGAGACCTTTAATAAAGCCAGCAAAATCAGTATCAAAACCTCCTTACCAGATGTACAGATTCAGTATTACAGGATACTATAGTTAGTGAAATCATCATCATCAGCAGCAGCTTTTGAACATTGATCGTGAGGAAATTGTTACAAAGAGTGACTGAAGTGAACCCCAGTGCAGGACACAGGCACGGAGATAAGGTTGAGCGGTGCATGCACAATCACGAATGTGGAACAGATAACCAGGAGGAATCTTGACACTGAGCTCTGATATAGAGTCTTGACACGGAGATGGGGTTTTCATAGAATAACTTGAAACTAGAGCTGAACTTAGAACTAACGGTTCTAAGCGGTCAGGAAACAAAGTTATCACACGGGACTAGACCAGTGAACAGGCGACCCGTGGTTGTGATGCCAGAATTCTTATCTTGCAGTATCTGATGGAAACCAGGTGTGCTGTAATTAAGTGAACTAGCAGCAATTGGGAATCTAATGACTGGAATTAAGGCATAATCAAGGAGATAGGAGCAAGACGGGGGACAGCCAGATGGGACCATGACAGTAACCCCCCCCCCCCCCACAACGGGAGCCTCCAGGCGATCCCCCAGGCTTGTCCGGATGGTCCCAATGGAAGTCACAGATGAGGGAAGTGTCCAGAATGAAGGAGTGGGGAATCCAGGAACGTTCCTCCGGGCCGTATCATTCCCAGTCAACCAGGTACTGGAGGCCCCTGCCCCGACGGCACACATCCAATAACCGCTGGACGATGTACGCTGGGTGGTTGTCGATGATCTGGACAGGTGGAGGGGGTTTGGTCAGAGGACACAAGGGGCTGACGGAAACTGGTTTTAATTGGGAAACGTGAAATGTAGGATGGATGTGCATAGACCTAGGCAGTTTGAGTCAAACCGCCGTGGGGTTGATAATACTCTCAATCTCGAAAGGTCTCAGGAAGCAGCGGGGTGAGCTTCATGGGCTCGTTCTTGAGAAGAATGTCTTTAGATGAGAGCCACATCATCTGCCCAGTTCGATACTCAGGTGCAGGAGTCCGATGGTGACCGGCAATCCTTCGGTTGCAGTCAGCTGAGCGGAGCAGGGCTGTGCGTGTGTCTTCCCAGACCTTGCAGCACCAGCGGATATGGGCCTGAACAGAAGGCACCGCAATATCCTCTTCCTGAGCGGAAAACAGCGGGGGCTGGTAACCAAGAGAGCATTCAAAAGGAGAACTTCCGGTGGCGGTGCTGACCAGACAGTTGTGGGCGTACTCTACCCACACAAGGTGGTTGATCCAGGTAGATGGGTTGTTGGCTATTATGCAATGTAGCGCTGCCTCCAAATCCTGGTCGACCCTTTCCGTTTGTCCGTTCGTCTGTGGATGAAAGCCGGACGACAGGCTCACTGAGGCACCTAGGGCTTGACAAAAGGACTTCCAGACTTGCAAAATGAATTGGGGGCCCCAGCCAGAGATAATGTCCGAAGGAATTCCATGAATGTGGAAGACGTGGTGACGAGAAGTTCTGTGGTCTCCCGGCAGAAGGGAGTTTAGGGAGGGCTACAAAGTGCAGAGTCTTGGAAAAACAGTCCCCCACGTGTGTACGGCAGTTTTCCCATGTGAAGGGGGTAATTCCATGACAAAATCCAGAGCTATGTGTTTGACCAAGGACAACTAGGGACAGGTAGGGGATGAAGTAATCCAGCAGGTGGCTGGTGGGAGACTCCACGGGCACCGACGGAACATGCAGAGACAAAGGAACGGGTATCAGCATCCATGGAAGGCCACCAAAAGTGTCTTTTCAGAAGAGACAGCGTCCAATCACTCCCGGGATGGCAGGCAAAACGAGACATGTGCCCCCACTGGAGAAACTGAGATCGAATGGAATTGGGCACAAAAAGGCAATTGGCGGGTCTGTTGCTGGGGTCAGATTCAGCCGTATTTTAGTTCAGCGAGGGACAGCCGGCAAGAAAAGGCGGCACAGGGATGAAGTTTCTGATCAGGACCTGAACGTTGGGACAGGACCGCTCCCACCCCGGAGTTGGAGGCATTGACCTCCACAATGAATTGACAGGAGGGGTCCGGTTGGACCAGGATGGAAGCGGACATGAAATGTCTCTTCAGTTCAGTGAATGCTGAGTCAGCCTTGGAGTCCCAAAGAAAAGGTGTTGTAGGTGAGGTAAGTCGGGTAAGGGGCGCCGCCACCCGACTGTAATTCCTGATCAACTGGCGATAGAAGTTCGCAAACCCCAGAAATCACTGGAGTTGCTTGTGGGTCATGGGTCTGGACCACTCCACCACCGGCCAGATCTTCTCGGGATCTGCTCTCACTTGTCTGTTCTCGATTATGTAACCTAAGAAGCTGACCGAGGGGACGTGGAATTCACACTTCTCAGCCTTCACGAATAATTTGTTCTCCCACAGCCTCTGTAGGACTTGACGGACATGATGAATGTGTTTCTGGACACTGCTGGAGAAGATCAGGATCTCATCCAGATAGACAAACACAAAGTGGTTAATAATGTCTCTCAGCACGTCGTTAATCAGGGCTTGAAAAACAGTGGGGGCGTTGGTGAGGCCAAATGGCTTGACCAAGTATTCGAAGTGGCCTAGAGTGGTATTAAATGCCGTCTTCCACTTGTCCCCCTCCCTTATTCTGACCAGATGGTAGGTGCTTTGCAGGTCCAACTTCGAGAAGATGGTGGCTCAATGAAGATATTCAAACGCTGAATTTATGAGGGGCAGCGGGTACTTGTTTTTAACGGTTATGTTGCTAAGGCCTCGGTAATCGATGCAGGGATATAGTGATCTATCCTTCTTCCCCACAAAGAAGAACCCTGCACCCACCAGGGAAGATGAGGGCCAAATAATGCCCGCCGCGAGAGACTCACTGATGTACTTCTCCATGGCTTCGCTCTCTGGCTGGGACAAAGTTATGCAACCAACTGGTGGGTAACAAGGCCCCAGGGAAAAGGTCAATAGCATATTCGTATGGTCGGTGTGGAGGCAGGGAAAGAGCCTGTTGTTTACTAAATACCTGCCCCAGGTCGTGGTACTCTGCTGGAACCCTGGACAAGTCGGCGGTGGGGGGTTCCACGACAGACGTGGTCGTGGTGACCTCCCCAGGGGGCAGGGCCGACTGAACACAGATGGAGTGACAAAATGGGCTCCAGCTGGCTACCCTCCCAGTAGACCAGTGAATGTGGCTCAACCAGGGATTTCCCAGAACTATAGGGGTTAGAGGAGAATGGATCAGATTAAATCGTACCTTCTCTCGATGCTTTCCAGACAGAATCAAAGTCAGGGGTGGCATACAGTGGCTGACCCGGGCCAGAAGTCTTCCGTCTAGCGCTCGGGCTTCCAGAGGGGTACTTAACGGTTCCCGAGGAATTCCGGCCTGGGAGGCTATGTCCTCATCCAACAGATTTCCCTCGGCACCAGAGTCCACCAAGGCAGATAGGGACAGGGACTGTTGGTGATAGTTCACAGTAGCTTGGATCTGCATCTGGGTTTGGGAGACTGAAGGGAGTGTCGCCTGGCTCACCAGGGTAGTGGGAACGGTCAGAGCGGGAGCTATGCTAGGAGCGGAAGGGGGACAGAGGTTAGGGCTGGTCGAAGAGGGTAAAACAGGCCATGGGGTGACCCAAGGAGTGGGGCGACCGGTTTTCTCTCTCTGACGTTCTCCAAGTCGGTTATCTAGCCTGGTGGTTAGAGAGACCAAAGACTCCAAGCTGTTTGCGTCATCCCTCGCCGCCAATTCGTCTTTTATCCTGTCACACAGGCCTTGTCGAAACACTCCCTGGAGTGTCTCGTCATTCCACCCCAAGTCGGCCACTAGTATCCCAAACTCTATGGAGTATTCAGCTACACGTCCTGAGTCCTGACGGAAAGTACGTAGGCGCTTAGCGGCGTCCTTACCGCGAATGGGATGTTCAAAAATCTTCTTCATTTCAAAGACGAAGGTGGGAAAAGAAGAGCAGGTCTCTGGCTGGTTATCCCAAATCGTGGTGGCCTATGCTAAGTATTCCCTCGCAACAACCCCATGATGTACGCTATCTTAGATCTGTCCGTGGCGTACGTACATGGCTGCTGCTCAAAATCCAAGGAGCATTGCAGTAAGAAAGCCGGGCACTTCCCTAGGTCCCCAGCGTAGGGTTCCGGTTCGGGAACATGCAGCTCTCTTGGTGATCGTGTTGCCGACCCATCGGGCGTTGCCATCCCTGGCAGGTTCTCGGAAGGGAGGGAGTAAGAGGAGCGGATACTCGGTTGACCTGCTCACTGACCTTCTTTACATACTTGGACAGGGCACAGAGATTCTCCATGATGTCTCTGAGCAGTTGATCGTGTAGGCCCAGTAGGGTACCCTGGCTGGCGAGGGCCTGTTGCAGGGGGTTTGTGTCCGCTGGGTTCATTCTTTGGCCAGTTCTTTCTGTGGTCGTGACAGAGAATCCAGGATGATTTGTTGCCTCCTGAGTGCCAGGGTCAAGGATGTCTCTGATCGCTTGCATGACATTCTGAAGTGGGAGGGTGATCAGCCAGATGCCGTGGTGCACATCAGTACCAATGACATAGCAAGAAAGAGTGAGGAGGTCCTGGAGAGTGAGTATAGGGAGCTTGGTAGGAAGTTGAAAAGCAGGACCTCGAGGGTGGTAATCTCAGGATTGCTACCTGTCCTACGTGCCAGTGAGGGTAAGAATAGAATGCTCTGGAGGATGAACAAATGGCTGAGGAACTGGTGTAGGGGGAAGGGTTTCAAATTTCAGGATCATTGGGACCTCTTCCAGGGCAGGTGGAATCTGTACAAGAGAGATGGGTTACACTTGAACTACAAGGGGACCAATATCCTTTCAGAGAGGATTGTTAGTGCTGTTGGGGAGGCTTTAAACTAGATTTGCAGGAGGATGGGAACCAGGGTGCCAGAGCTGATAGTGTGGCTGGGGTGAAAATAAATGATGTTAAAAATTCAAGCAAAGCTGCAAATACAAATGTTTGTAGAAAGGTTGTGAGTGGTGGTAAAAATCTTCTGAGGTGTATATATTTCAATGCTAGAAGTATTGCAGGGAAGGCAGACAAGTTGAGGGCGTGGATTGACACGTGGAATTACGACGTTATAGCAATTAGTGAAACTTGGCTACAGGACGGGCAGGACTGGCAGCTTAATATTCCAGGGTTCCGATGTTTCAGATGTGATCGAGGCAGAGGAATGAAAGGTGGGGGAGTAGCATTGCTTGTCAGGGAAAATGTTACAGCAGTGCTCAGGCAGGACAGATTAGAGGGCTTGTCTACTGAGTCCTTATGGGTGGAGCTGAGAAACAGGAAGGGGATGGCCACATTAGTGGGATTGTATTACAGACCACCCAATAGTCAGCGAGAATTGGAGGAGCAAATCTGCAGAGAGATAGCAGGCAACTGCAGGAAACAAAGTTGTGGGGGTAGGGGATTTTAATTTTCCACATATAGATTGGGACCCCCATACTGTTAGGGGTCTAGATGGTTTAGAGTTTGTAAAATGTGATCAGGAAAGTTTTCTAAATCAATATATAGAGGTACCAACTAGAGGGGATGCAATATTGGATCTCCTGTTAGGAAATGAGTTAGGACAAGGATTGGAAGTGTGTGTAGGGGAGCACTTTGGTTCCAGTGATCATAACGCCATTAGTTTCAACTTGATCATGGACAAGGATAGATCTGGTCCTAGGTTTGAGGTTCTGAACTGGAAGAAGGCCAAATTTGAAGAAATGAGAAAGGATCTAAAAAGCGTGGATTGGGACAGGTTGTTCTCTGGCAAGGATGTGATCGGTAAGTGGGAAGCCTTCAAAGGAGAAATTTTGAGAGTGCAGAGCTTGTATGTTCCTGTCAGGATTAAAGGCAAAGTGAATAGGAATAAGGAACCTTGGTTCTCAAGGGATATTGCAACTCTGATAAAGAAGAAGAGAGAGTTTATTGACATGTATAGGAAACAGGGAGTAAATAAGGTGCTTGAGGAGTATAAAAAGTGCAAGAAAATACTTAAGAAGGAAATCAGGAGGGCTAAACGAAGACGTGAGTTTGCCTTGGCAGTCAAAGTGAAGGATAATCCAAAGATCTTTTATAGGTATATTAAGAGCAAAAGGATTGTAAGGGATAATATTGGTCCTCTTGAAGATCAGAGTGGTCGGCTATGTGCAGAACCAGAAGAAATGGGGGAGATCTTAAATAGGTTTTTTGCGTCTGTATTTACTAAGGAAACTGACATGAAGTCTATGGAATTGAGGGAATCAAGTAGTGAGATCATGGAAACTGTACAGATTGAAAAGGAGGAGGTGCTTGCTATCTTGAGGCAAATTAAAGTGGATAAATCCCCAGGACCTGACAGGGTATTCCCTCGGACCGTGAAGGACACTAGTGTTGAAATTACAGGTTCCCTGGCAGATATATTTAAAATGTCGGTGTCTACGGGTGAGGTGCCAGAGGATTGGAGAATGGCTCATATTGTTCCATTGTTTAAAAAAGATTGAAAAGTAACCCAGGAAATAACAGGCCGGTAAATTTGACGTCGGTAGTGGTAAAGTTATTGGAGGGAGTACTAAGAGACAGAATCTACAAGCATTTGGACAGACAGCAACTTATTAGGGAGAGTCAACATGGCTTTGTGCGTGGTAGGTCATGTTTGACCAATCTATTGGAGTTTTTCGAGGAGTTTACCAGGAAAGTGGATGAAGGGAAGGCAGTGGATGTTGTCTACATGGACTTCAGTAAGGCCTTTGACAAGGTCCCGCATGGGAGGTTAGTTAGGAAAATTCAGTCGCTAGGTATACATGGAGAGGTGGTAAATTGGATTAGACATTGGCTCAATGGAAGAAGCCAAAGAGTGGTGGTAGAGAATTGCTCTCAGAGTGGAGGCTGAGACTAGTGGTGTGCCACAGGGATCAGTGCTGGGTCCATTGTTATTTGTCATCTATATCAATGATCTGGATGATAATGTGGTAAACTGAATCAGCAAATTTGCTGATGATACAAAGATTGGAGGTGTAGTGGACAGTGAGGAAGGTTTTCAAAGCTTGCAGAGGGATTTGGACCAGCTGGAAAAATGGGCTGAAAAAATGGGCTGAAAAATGGCAGATGGAGTTTAATACAGACAAGTGTGAGGTATTGCACTTTGGAAGGACAAACCAAGGTAGAACACACAAGGTAAATGGTAAGGCACTGAAGACTGCAGTAGAACAGAGGGATCTGGGAATACAGATACAAAATTCCCTAAAAGTGGCGTCACAGGTAGATAGGGTCATAAAGAGAGCTTTTGGTACATTGGCCTTTATTAATCAAAGTATTGAGTATAAGAGCTGGAATGTTATAATGAGGTTGTATAAGGCATTGGTGAGGCCGAATCTGGAGTATTGTGTTCAGTTTTGGTCACCAAATTACAGGAAGGATATTAATAAGGTTGAAAGAGTGCAGAGAAGGTTTACAAGGATGTTGCCGGGACTTGAAAAACTCAGTTACAGAGAAAGGTTGAATAGGTTAGGACTTTATTCCCCGGAGCGTAGAAGAATGAGGGAGATTTGATAGAGGTATATAAAATTATGATGGGTATAGATAGAGTGAATGCAAGCAGGCTTTTCCACTGAGGCAAGGGGAGAAAAAAACCCAGAGGACATGGGTTAAGGGTGAGGGGGGAAAAGTTTAAAGGGAATATTAGGGGGGGCTTCTTCACACAGAGAGTGGTGGGAGTGTGGAATGAGCTGCCAGACGAGGTGGTAAACGCGGGTTCCTTTTTAATATTTAAGAATAAAATGGACAGATACATGGATGGGAGGTTTATGTAGGGATATGGTCCGTGTGCATGTCAGTGGAACTAGGCAGAAAATGGTTCGGCACAGCCAAGAAGGACCAAAAGGCCTGTTTCTGTGATGTAGTTTTTCTATGGTTTCTATGGTTACAAGGAGCGACTGAAGCGACCCCAAGTGCAGGACACAGGCACGGAGATAGGGTTGAGAGGTGCTTGCACAATCGCAAACGTGGAACAGATAACCAGGAGGAATCTTGACACGGAGCTCTGATATAGAGTCTTGACACGGAGACCGGGTTTCCATAGAATAACTTGAAACTAGAGCTGAACTTAGAACTAATGGTTCTAAGTGGTCGAGAAACAAAGTTATCTCACGGGAATAGACCAGCGAACTGGCGACCCATGGTTGTGACGCCAGAGTTCTTATCTTGCAGTGTCTGATCGAAACCAGGTGTGCTGTAATTAAGTGAACTAGCAGCAATTGGGAATCTAACGACTGGAATTAAGGCATAATCAAGGAGATAGGAGCGAGATGGGGAACAGCCAGACGGGACCATGACAGGAAATAACATCAGTCTTAGGGTTCTCTGAGTTTTAAATTAGCTGGCTGAGTCGGCTATTTTAAAGTGATCATAAGACACGATAATGAGATAGTACTCAGTTCCAGACAACAGGACGCAAGTCACGGTCTCATTTGTGCCACCAGGGAGATTCCAGGAAAAGTATGAAGAACTTCTCATACAAGGACCAAATAAGTGATCTTGGCTGTGCACCACACAATGTTGTACTTGTGCGTGCTCCTCAGGTGTCCACTAACAGTACAGTTCAGTTTGGAAGTACGGCAGATTGAACATAGGACAGTGCAGCACAGGAACAGGCCATTCGGCCCACAATGTTGTACTGACCCCCAGTCAGGCTGCATCCGGAGTACCGCTTTCAATTCTGGTCACCCCATTATAAGAAGGATGTGGAGGCTTTGGAAAAGGTGCAGACGAGGTTTACCAGGATGTTGTCTGGATTAGAGGGCATGAGTTATAATAAATTAGTAATTAAATGGCCAACTAAACTAATCTCTTATGCTTACACTTTGTCCATATTCTTCCAGTGTCCTCATTTTCATCTGCCTACCTAAATGCCTCTTAGAAGTCCCTAATGTTTCTGCTTCTACACTCCAGGCACCTACCACTCTCTGTGTAAAATACGTGCCCATCACATTTATTTTGAAATTATTCCCTCTCACCTTAAATGCAAACTTTCTGGTATTAGACATTTTAACCCTGGAAAATAAGATAGCATCTGTCTATTGTATCTATGCTCTGATAATCTTATGAACCTCTGTTAGATCTCCCCTCCGTCCCCACTGCTCCAGAGAAAACAGCCTAAGTGTGTCCTACCTCTCATTATATCTCATGCCCACTAATCCACAGATTCTGCCCCATCTAAATCCTTGGCACTAAGAAAGTCCCACTCTGCATTAGGGAAGTTAAAAGTCCCCTCGTGACAACAACTCTACTGTTTTTGCACCTTTCCTTAATCTGCCTGCATATCTGTCCCTCAATATTCCAGTGGGTTTTGGAGGGTCTGTGGTATGATCCATCAGGGTGATTGTACCCTTCCTATTCCTGAGGTCATTTGTTGATTGATTGAGATACAGGGCAGAATAGGCCCTTCAAGCCACACCGCCTTGCAATCCCCCAATTTAATCTGAGCCTAATCATGGGACAATTAACCTACCAACCAGCACGCTTTTGGACTGTGAGAGGAAACCAGAGCACCCAGAGGAAACCAACATGGTCATGGGGAGAATGTACAAACTCTTAACAAGCAGCAGCGGGAATTGAACCCAGTTCATCTGTACTGTAAACGTTGTACTAACCACCACACTACCGTGCTGCCCAGCAACCCCCATTCTACCCAGAAAGACTCAGATAGACTTCATTATGTCCACTCTGAGTACATCTGAAACCTTCCTGGCTGTTCAAGGGACAGACTCCCCAAACACTGGCTGTTCAAGGGACAGACTCCCCAAACACCGGCTGTTCAAGGGACAGACTCTCCAAACACTGTATGTACATTGCAACAAAGCTCTGGAAAGCTGTATGTCATTCTATAAGTACAAGGCTGGCAATTAAGCAAAGAAAAACTTTAAGAAGATAAAAATTGGGAGAAAAATAGTCTATCAACATTAAGGTGCTAAGTATACCAATGAATGCTCTCCTCCCCCACCCCCCAGCTTCCCATTTCACCTCTTATTAAATTCGCAATCATGTACAAGATGCCGGTAAACTATACTAATAGGACATCTTGGTGACCTGGAGATGTGTTCTACTGTTCCTTTAGATCGCAGACTTCAGTCTCAACTGCTGGAACGATAGGCCAGTTCTTTAACAAAACAGAGAAATTCCAAGTGCCAACATCCAAAGTAGAAAGGTACAATATTTTTAAAACTCACATTCTTCAGCTAAACTGAGGCAGCCAACTCTTGTGCATAACTTCTATTCAGCATAAAGGGCGTATTGTCTTCCCGACAGAGTTTGGCACACATCTCATCCCGAAGTGTTGACAGTTTTGTAACTCATTATATCCTGAGAAATCTTACTGTGGAAAATGTGGTGTACTGGTCTCTGCCCCTGAGTCAAGTGACTTACAAGTCTAAATTATTTTAGAGCTGACTATGTGCATTTGAGGTGCCGCTGACAAAATTTTCACCGTGACAATGGCCAGGCCATCCGTGCAGCAACGTTTGTGGCCTGCTCTCCTCGGACATGGCGTTGTGTATTCACGTAGCTCCACCTGAAGGGAGTGGCAGTTTTTGGGTTTGATGCCTTCACTACAATTCACTCAAAACTCTAGATTGAGTGGACGTGAGAGGACAGTTTCATTAGTGCGAGAGTCTGGGATTAGAGGGCACAGCCTCAGAATAGGAGGACAGCCATTTAGAACAGAGATGAAGAGTTCTTTCTTTAGCCAGAGGTTAGTGAATGTGTGGGATTTATTGCCATGGATGGCCATGGAGGCCAGGTTATTTAGTATATTTCAAGCGGTGGTTGATAGTTTTTTTATTAGTGAGGATGTATAAGGGTACAGGAAAAAAGCAGGAGAATGGGATTGGGAGGGAAAATAAATGGGCTATAATCAATTGAAAGAGCAGATTCTATGAGCTGAATTGCCCAATTCTGTTCCTATTTCTTATTGTCTTAATATCCAAGTGCAGGTATGAATACCTATCCAATTAATTGGCTTTGATAAATCAAACTCCGGAACAAATGAACTGTGGAGGAACTTCTGATGTTCCGGTATCCATCTAGTTATCTAAGGCATGCTCTTTCAAAGTAGCAACATGGAAAACCTCCTTTCTCTCCTGTATTTGTCTGAAACCATAATTTGCCCCACACAAAATCCCAAGTCCTTGTCTACAGCACAGAAAGCACGCTGTCATCATAAGAGGCAGGCAGGAGAACTTGACTTGGAAATGTAGTCTAGTGCCAACTGGTAAAGCCAGACAGCCCAGCACACTGGACCTGAAGTCGACAATTTAGTCCCATATCCCTATTCATGAGACAGTGGCCTATTCGTGACCTAGTTTCCTACCTCCGCATTTGCCTAATAAGCATAAATATGTCTACTTAAAAAATAACATCTACTACTTAATATCAACAATTGACCTTGTAGGATCTGCCATTTGTGGAAGGTTTCCAAACTTCTATCACCTTCTGGAAGTGTTTCCTAATTCCCAAGATGCTTGAAATTAATTTTAGGCCAAATGCCCTACTCCTAGAATTAAAAAAAAATGAAATATTTTAACTCTATCTATCCTGTCAGCCACTCCTAATGCAACGAAAGCTTCAAAACAAGACGTCTCTTAATCTTCTAACTTCTTAGGGATTGCATCCCTATTCTCAACTCATTATTTAAATACTGGACAACTTGATCATATTGTCATACCCCTGCCAAGATTGATATATCCTATTTAAGATGGGGTATATAGAACTGGTTCCTTGAATTTGTCATAGTTGGGGGTGGTAATGGGGACAAACCCCACTACCTATTAAATGCTCCCAATGATGTGCACCTGAAATAGCCTCTGACAACCACGTCTATCTCCTGGTCTTCACTCGTGGCTGACCACTAAGCCTGATGAAACCGTTTCTACTGACAGGAAAGGGTGCAAAAGCGGTTTAGTGGCACCTTAAAACCAGTTGCTTCAGGCAGATGGGGCTCATCAGCCGTGGTTGGCAGCTTATCTAGGAGAAGGAAAACTCTGATCTCAAACCTGCACTGCCTTGTGGCTATACCCACTAATGGGGAAGGATTCTGGAGTAAACCCAGAGAGAGAAATCTGGAGCTAGAGTCCTAAGGCAGTCCTACATAGAGTTCAACACTGGCTACATTTGTGACGCTGCTGGTGCCAAACTATAGCAGTTTCTGCTGTTCCTTTGGGTTCATTAGATGCATGGAGAGGGGGAGCTTGCTACATGGACATCAGCTTGCTCTCCATATTGTACTGCCCAGGCTTTGCATAGACAGCAAGGATGCAGCATCCATGGCTGACCCTGACCGATGAAGGCCTCAGAGGGATATAGAACTGCTACCTCTTTTTGAACTGTAGTCTAAATGCGACTTTGTATGATAATAACCAAGCATCTACAATTTGGAATTCTTTCTCTGCTTCATCTGTTCCACTTCTTTCTTCAACTAAACTTGGGAGCTGAATTCTCCATTTGAAAGTTAAATCCAAAGTCACAGTTTGCTAGCAATAACCTGATTCAAATTTCATCCTGCTCCTAAATGGAGAGGACTGACACTGCAGGGCACCAAGTGATGCAATGTTGGCAAGTGAACAGACAAGAATAAGTCCTGCTGCAAAATAGCTGTAAAATCCCTGACCACTGATTGCCACACAAATAGTTTAGCACTGAACGACTTTGAACTTCAGCAAAACAATCACAAGTAAATGAATCAGCTAAATGTTAAAGAAATAAAATACTTTAAACCACCTTTGAACAATTAAAGTGTTGAAATAAATGTCATTAAATAAATACAATGGACCAATAAGCTTTCTCTCTTGCTGCTGATCCTCTCCACTGGGATGAATTAATTCACGGCTCCTCTTCCAGCAACTTTGCATTCCACCACGAACTTCACCAATTGTGCAACATCAGAGCACAGTCAAGTCATCACAAGCTAAATGAGGCTTCTAGTTTACTTTTAAATCACATTTAAATTAACTGTATTTGGATGTCAAAATATCTGCAAAAGAAAAACATTCCCTTTTCACTTTCTTTGCCTTGTAACACAAATTCTGCTCAGCTTTTCCATCATAGTGGACAGACACTTGACTACATCAAAACTCACCCCTTCTTCTTCCTAGGCAGAAATTGCTCAGCCCTTATCTTCTAGCCCACTAGCTTGTGCTCAACAGATCATCTTTCACAATTTGTACCAGTTCCAACAAGATTTCACTACCACAGACATATTCCACACCCTCTCCTTCCATTACTTCAGCGATTGCTCCCCTTGCAGCCCCTTGTCCTCTTTTTCACCACCACCTACCACTCATTGCCTGTTCACTTCTTCCACTCCCACCATCCAGGAACTACAGAGTCTTTACTGGTCAATACTGTACACTAGTCTTCTATCTAGCGTATTGCATTCAGCTTTCACTATGTGGCCTCCTATACACTGGGGATACCAAAAGCAAGTTAGTTTATCACTTTGTAGTTAATCTCTGCTGAGTTCACAGAAGTAACTGAGCACTTGATACCTGATACCTCAATTTACTATCCCATTCCCATTCTGATCTTCTGCACTATTGCAAGACTTAAGGATCAATGCCTCATCCTCTCTCTGGGCATGTTGCAGTCAGAACAACCTGGTACTAAATTCTCCAACTTCACACAACTCATTCTGCCTTCTTCTTTCAATAAGAATGGCCATTTTTGCCTACCATAACTTTGGCTCCTGTTTTTGTGATATTCTGTCCTACTGCACGTGCCCCATAGTCTTACTATTAACAACACACACACACACACCAAAGCTTAATCTAATTTTAACTGCCGTATTAAGTCATTCAGTCTGAGCCTATCAGTGAAATTCTCCTTTGCACCACCCAACTCCCACCCCTATCCCTATGCTCTAAAGAGAGGGGTGGTGAACATTTCTGAGAGTGTGTGCCCAAATTGGTGATAACCTTCTAAAAAAATACTCTTACGTGCCATGGTTATTTTGAGCCAAGATTATCACTGATTAATGAATTACAGACTTTTTAAAGAAAAATGATGAGTTCTGTTGCTTACTTATGTCTGATTAATCATTGTTTTACTATTAATAGAAGTGCATCACAGTTGGAAATAAAGGAAGCATTTTAGAAAACACGCTCAAAAATGCAACAGTAATTTTATAAAAAGATTGAAAAATAACACTATAGTATTGTTATTGTAACTGTTTACTATCCAAATACTGATGTATACACAAAGTCTGTGAGGATTTTAAAATGTATCATCCAGCATCACATGCTCTCTCCTCTACTGCCACAATGAAGCCACACTCAGGTTGGAGGAGCAAAACCTTATGTTCCATCTGGGTAGTCTCCAATCTGATGGCATCAACATCAATTTCTCAAAGTTCCAGTAATTCCACCTCCCCGCCCATTCACGTTTCCCCTTTTCACCTTAACTCCTTACCTGCCCATCACCTCCCTCTGGTGCTTGTCCCCCTTCTCTTTCTTCAATGGTCTTCTACCTACTATCAGATTCCCCCTTCCCCAGCCCTTTATCTCTTTCACCGATCAATGTCCCAGCTCTTTACTTCACCCCTCCCCCTTTCCCGGTTTCACCTATCACCTACCATCTTGTACTTCTTCCTCCCCTTCCCCTCCTTACTCTAACTTCTCTCTTTTATTTCCAGACCTGATGAAGGGTCTCAGCCTGGAATGTCAACTATACTCTTTTCTGTAGGTGCTGCCCGGCTTACAGAGTTCCTCCAGCATCTTGTGTGTTCCTGGGATTTCCAGCACCTGCAGATTTTATTGTCACGTAGTCTCACAACTGTCTAGCTGGAGTTAAGCTGGCATGAGGCGTTTCCTGTGAAAACACCTCATTGCTCTTGAGTTGTAGAAACTCATTTGCTACTTCATTAGGGAGCAAAGGTAACTATTATGCATCTTTCTATTACAGGTGGGGTTTAAAGAATCAAGGAGTGCCACTGTATGACACGTGCCAACAAAACCTTTCCTGTACTATCTTGGGCACGTATGCTATAGGTTTGCCATCCCTAATTAGCCTAGACTAAATTGCTTCACTCTTTCCCAGTTTTGACAAAGGGTCCCAGAGCCAATAGATTACTTGCTTTCCTTTCCACAGATGCGGCCTGACCCTGGGTGCTTCCAGCATTTTCTGTTTTGATTTCAGATTTCCAGTATCTGCAGTGCTATAGTTGTCATGTGTCACCCTTTCTGTACCTGAAGACAGGGAATCACACTGTGCTGTAACTCTAGGGGCACCAACAATCTCCCATTGTCTCATTCCAGTCCCCATTATTTATGCAAGTCCAAACACCAAGTATTGGCAGACAACTCAATCGTCTTCCACTGCATATCCCAAGTTTCTTTCTATGCTTGCCTACAGTGGTTTACTTTCTTTATAGAGCCATCAAAATTCAAGAAAAATGTCAGCTACCCAAAGGAAACAATTGCTACTGTTGCAGAGAATATCTTAATCAATGAAAATGAGATCTTCTGCAATTTATAAAACTACAGTAATAGCTAAGAATGTGGACACTCTGCTCTCCACTCAAGAATAGATCAGAGAACAGATTGAACATAATGACCTGTAGCATTCATGATCTGGTGATCAGAAGTGGGAACCTTCACAGTTTAAGGTTGTCTCCATCCTGTTGTGCTTCCCAGACCATTACCCAGTTAACTCTGCAGAGTATGTGGACCAGAACCTCCAGATCTGTACAATTCCTACCAGGCCAGGTGATATATTCACTGACTTGGGCCCTAAAGGATAGGTAGAGAAAGAGTGCTTTGTTTACAGCAATAACAATTTACAAGGATTTATTGCCTGTGCCAGCTTTTCGTCAATATACCACTAGCTTAATTTTCAAAAACATACAGAGTACTCCATGTAATTTTCAATATTGACACCATTACCCAATTTGTCTCAAATGAAACCTATTAAAACACTAAGCCCCCTTTCAGTTTATCCACATACAATTCAGGTTTTTTTGGCATTAATGAAAAGAACCTTCATGCTGCGAGAAACATTTAAAAAATATTTCTTTAAATTCTCAGAAATATGCATTAGTAACATCCAGCTTACTAATGGTGGCACATGAGTTAGCTCACATAATTGAAAAATGCATCATTTAATTATTCCATCATGTGCTCAATCCACAAAACTTTGCATGGTACAGTGGATTCCTGTTAATTGGGACACACTGGGACCAGTATATTTTGGCCCAATTAAGCAGCTGACCCAATCAGCCAAAGTTTTATGGAAGTAGTTAAAAAGGTTTAAAAAAGACAAACTACCAAACAAACTATGTACTTAAATGAAATTCAGAACAAATAAGAACACTAGCAATACTACTACATTACTATAAAACTTTGTGTTAGTTCTTAATAGTTATCAACGGATGCATTCATCTGAGTTGCGTTTGTTTGACTGTAAATGAACAAAATCACCATAGACACCTAGTGCAGATAATGGACTGTCTTCATACAATGCTTTTGATGATTGCATCTTCCAAATCTTCATTTTCATTGTAGCATTCAAGGTGATTGCTAATACCTTCAAATTCTTTGAAGTTCTTAACTTGTTGAAGTGGTGAAATCATTTCATATTTCCTCTGGCCTTCTTGGCATCTCCAAGCCTAAATGCTTGAAATCACAGTCAGCAAAATAGTTGCCTTACTGCTTATTTTTCGTCAACTATCAATGACAAAAATCATTGCTTTTTGAAGACAAACACACTCAACTGAAGCTATTTAAAATCTTCACTCAAAGCACCATGTCATGTCTAGTGGCTACGCAAGTGCACATGACTGATTCTAATTAAAAACTGTTCAGCAACAGTCTCTTGCCCTAATTAAGTGGCATTGTATTCCAAACAAACAAAGGGAACCCCAGCTATTTGCTTGATTATTTTTTGTTCTTTAAGTTGTTCCAATTAACCGATGGCCTAATTAACTGGAATTCACTGTATTCAGTGCACACAGTAAAAATTATAAAATAATGAAGTATTTGAGCACTTTAAAGTCAAGCTTTTTTTTCCTATGGTGTCAGTGAGAAATCAGACTAAAAGATGAAATTCCTACAGAAAGTGAAGCCTTAGTTTGCTTCATTACAACAAACAACTTAAAAAAATACAATATTTTTTCTCTGAAACCAAAACCATACTGAGGATTTGTTTATGGGTCTGATGTGGCAAAACACAGCAGTGAGGTCAGGAAACGATCTGTACTTTCTGCTCTCTTTTTCTTACCACAAGGGTGCGCTGTTGAAGGCAACCATTTGTATTCCTCCTGCCACTCCCATGCTATAATTAGAAACCAGGAGATACAGAAGCAATGTCAGCATTCTTCCAAGCCCTCCTAAAAGTGAGTAAACACTACATATGGAAAGATATACTGTTGACAGGTTTGCAGGACAAACATCTCTGACATTCCAACCTGCAACTCTTGGGTAGAGTTAGCTCTCTGATTGAACTGCAAGGCAGCAAGCTCTCTTGCCTTTGCATTACGCAAATACTGTCTGCTGCCAATTCAAAAGAACTTCTCCAAGGTTATTGCTCATTTTCCTCTGGCAAAATTCATCTTTTATCCATGTTTTTTCAAAATATTGTCTAGACTATGTGTTTGTTTACTAAAGTCACATACTGTAAGCTTGTTAAAGTATCTTTGAAAGTTGTCAAATTCATTGTTGAAGCGGATGACAAAATCTCTAATCACTGGAATTAAACACAGTATGTGACAGTGCTAAATTGGAACCAACAGTGACACTTGGTGACCAGCAGAGTCAAGAGTACTTCTAAATGGATCAGTCTTCCATTATTTTCAAAATTATAATTATTTATATCAAATATTCCTGCACAGTATAAAGTCACCCTTTCAAAACATTAATATGCTACCACTACATAATTTTTTCCAAATATTAAAATTTAGGCTAAGAGCAGCTTCCAAACATTTGGCCATATCAATCACTGTATCATGGACTGTATGACAGCATTCCCACTATAAATGTTTAGCATGAATAAAGACCATTTCACAGCAAAGCAAATCAATTGTACAACAGATGGAAGGTCTCACCATCAAAAATGTTTGAATCCACACTGCAACCTGCTCTTACACTTGCAATAATGCATCAAACTTTGACAAACCATTCTTTCATAACTGACCACCTGTAGCCTTAAGAAAAATAAATCTGTACTCATATTGCATTCCAATTTGACCACTTAAAGGAAGCCAGTAATAGAAAAAACAAACAGTACTTCTCTTCAGTGGTACAATGGACTACTTTGTGGTTTCCACAAGTATGGGTAGAAATTTTACAAGCATGCTTGGCAGACGTTGTTACTCATTCCTCAACACCTCATTGTTGGTTTTGAGGGAAATGAAGAACAGTCACTGAAATGTCAAGTATGGTCTTGACTTTCTACTGATCTTTGACAGAAAAGCACGGTGTGTGCTACATGATTGAAAGAAAACACATTATCCGTTCAACACTGGACCCTCAATGCATGAGCTGTATCACACTCAACAAACTAGACCCTTGAGGTAATCTCCCATCTTACTGCATTCTTCTGGGTTACACCGTTACTTTAGTTGACGTGTACCCTATCACTTCTCCAAATCGTGAATGAGCTTTCAATGAAAAAGATGCAAAGGCACTGGAGAACACAGTAAAAATATCCAAACTGAATGCAAACAACAGGAATTCTGCAGATGCTGGAAATTCAAGCAACACACATCAAAGTTGCTGGTGAACGCAGCAGGCCAGACAGCATCTCTAGGAAGAGGTACAGTCAACGTTTCAGGCCGAGACCAGGTCCTGACGAAAGGTCTCGGCCTGAAACGTCGACTGTACCTCTTCCTAGAGATGCTGCCTGGCCTGCTGCGTTCATCAGCAACTTTGATGTGTGTTGTCCAAACTGAATGGTTGGTTTCTGTGCTATACCCAACTTTTAAGATACAGATGAACTCAATATTTCTTCGATAGTCTTCAGTCCTCTCCTATCAGATTCTCCCTTCTCCAGCCCTTTATCAATTTCACAAATCAACTTCCCAGCTCTTTATTTCATCCGCTTCCCCTCTCCTGGTTTCACCTATCACCTGCCACCTTGTACTTCCTCATCTCCCCCACCCCCCACCTTCTTACGCTGACTTCTCCCTTTCCTTTCCAGTCCTGAAGAAGAGTCTCGGCCCAAAACGTCGACTGTTTATTCATTCCATGGATGACGCCTGACCTGCTGAATTACCCCAGCATCGTGTGTGTGTGTGTGTGTGTGTGTGTGTGTGTGTGTGTGTGTCTGAGAGAGTGAATGTGTGTGTGTTGCTTTGAATATTTCATCCAGGCTGGATTGAAAGATGCTACTCAGAAGCTGAAAACGAATTATCAGCCCAAATAAAAGCTATGCAAAATGGGATTGTCCTCTGTAGCTGCCCAACCCTTTTCCATTTAGCCTGTACTCCTGCGGCCTTCTGTATATTGGCGAGACCCGACGCAGACTGGGAGACCGTTTCGCTGAACACCTACGCTCTGTCCGCCAGAGAAAGCAGGATCTCCCAGTAGCCACACATTTTAATTCCACATCCCATTCCCATTCTGATATGTCTATCCACGGCCTCCTCTACTGTAAAGATGAAGCCACACTCAGGTTGGAGGAACAACACCTTATATTCCGTCTGGGTAGCCTTCAACCTGATGGCATGAACATTGACTTCTCTAACTTCCGTTAATGCCCTACCTGCCCCTCGTACCCCATCCCTTATTGCCCATCCTCTGGGCTCCCCCCCCCCGTCTTTCTCCCTGGGCCTCCTGTTCCATGATCCTCTCATATCCCTTTTGCCAATCACCTGTCCAGCTCTTGGCTCCATCCCTCCCCCTTCTGTCTTCTCCTATCATTTTGGATCTCCCCCTCCCCCTCCCACTTTCAAATCTCTTACTAACTCTTCCTTCAGTTAGTCCTGACGAAGGGTCTCAGCCTGAAATGTCGACTGTACCTCTTCCTAGAGATGCTGCCTGGCCTGCTGCGTTCACCAGCAACTTTGATGTGCGTTGCTTGTATTAAGTAGATTATTTGTTGAAACTTTTCTATCATTCTGCTTCACCGCATATTTTAATTTGGTTCGATTTCTGCAGGTATTCCCCTGTTTAACCAAAGATGATGAGGTGATTTTATGGAGAGAGCAACTTTATGTTTCTAAAATATTTTAACAGCTGTTGGTTCTTGTAAGGTGCTAAGTTTCAGGCCACCATCATGACTAAAGATCCTATGTCAGAGTTATAGAGTCCTACAGCACAGAAACAGGCCCTTCAGATGTCGGATTTCAGGACAATCAGAAACACAGGTGCCAGAAACCTTCACAATCCTAACAAGAATGCTGAGCTGTTTGATCTACTTCACTTTGCAGCAGAATGTTACAGAATTGAATTGACTTTATTTCTTGCATCCTTCACATACATGAGGAGTAAAAATCTTTACGTTACATCTCCATCACAATCATAGTCATTTATAATAATTTATAACAAATAGAACAGTCAACGTAACATAGAAATACACTCAAATCAGCATGAGTTAATCAGTCTGGTGGCCTGGTGAAAGAAGCTGGTCCTGGCTTTTATGCTGCGGTACCATTCCCAGATGGTAAATATGAGATTGCTTTGGCAAGTAAGGTGAAGATAAATCCAAAAGGTTTCTACAGTTATATTAATAGCAAAAGGATAGTGAGGGATAAAATTGGTCCCTTACAGAATCAGAGTGGACGGCTATGTGCGGAGCCAAAAGAGATGGGGGAGATTTTGAACAATTTCTTTTCTTCGGTATTCACTAAGGAGAAAGATATTGAATTGTGTAACGTCAGGGAAACAAGTAGGGTAGTTATGGAAACTATGATTAAAGAAGAGATTACTGGCGCTTTTAAGGAATATAAAAGTGGATAAGTCTCCGGGTCCTGACAGGATATTCCCTAGGACCTTGAGGGAAGTTAGTGTAGAAATAGCAGGGGCTCTGACAGAAATATTTCAAATGTCATTAGAAACGGGGATGGTGCCGGAGGTTTGGCGTATTGCTCATGTTGTTCCATTCTTTAAGAAGGGTTCTAAGAGTAAACCTAGCAATTATCGGCCTGTGAGCTTGATGTCAGTGGTAGGTAAATTGATGGAAATTATTCTTAAAGATGGTATATATAATTATCTGGATAAACAGTCTGATTAGAAACAGTCAACACGGATTTGTGCATGGAAAGTCATGTTTGACAAAACTTACTGAATTTTTTTGAAGTGGTTACTAGGAAAGTTGACAAGGGTAAAGCGGTGGATGTTGTCTATATGAATTTCATTAAGGCCTTTGACAAGGTTCCACGAGGAAGTTTAGTTAGGAAGGTTCAATTGTTAGGTATTGATATTGAAGTAGTAAAATGGATTCAGCAGTGGCTGAGTGGGAGACGCCAGAGAGTAGTGGTGGATAACTGTGTGTCAGATTGGAGGCCGGTGACTAGTGGTGAGCCTCAGGGATTTGTACTGGGTCCAGTGTTGTTCGTCATATATATTAATGATCTGGATGATGGGGTGGTAAATTGGATTAGTGAGTACACAGATGATACTAAGATAGGTGGAGTTGTGGGTAGTGAAGTAGGTTTACAAAGCTTGCAGAGAGATTTAGGCCAGTTAGAAGAGTGGGCTGAAAGATGGCAGATGGAGTTTAATGCTGAAAAATGTGAGGTGGTACATTTTGGTAGGACTAATCAAAATAGGACATACATGGTAAATGGTAGGGCATTGAAGAATGCAGTAGAACAGAGGGAAGGTGGAATCTCACTTGGATAGGGTGGTGAAGAAAGCTTTTGGTATGCTGGTCTTTATAAATCAGAGCATTGAGTATAGGAGTTGGGATGTAATGGTGAAATTGTACAAGGCATTGGTAAGGCCAAATTTAGAGTATTGTGTACAGTTCTGGTCACCGAATTATAGGAAAGATGTCAACAACATTGAGAGAGTACAGAGAAGATTTACTAGAATGTTACCTAGGTTTCATCTCCTAAGTTACAGAGAAAGGTTGAGCAAGTTGGGTCTTTATTCTTTGGAGTATAGAAGGTTGAGGGGGGACTTGATAGAGGTATTTAAAATTATGAGGGGTATAGATAAGAGTTGACGTGGATAGGCTTTTTCTATTGAGAGTTGGGGAGATTCAAACAAAAGGACCTGAGTTGAGAGTTAAAGGGCAAAAGTTTAGGGGTAACATAAGGGGGAACATAAGGGGGAACTTCTTTACTCAGAGAGTGGTAGCTGTGTGGAACGAGCTTCCAGCAGAAGTGGTTGAGGCAGGTTCGATGTTGTCATTTAAAGTTAAATTGGATAAATATATGGACAGGAAAGGAATGGAGGGTTATGGGCTGAGTGCAGGTTGGTGGGACTAGGTGAGAGTAAGAGTTCGGCACAGACTAGAAGGGCCAAGATGGCCTGTTTCCGTGCTGTAATTGTTATATGGTTATATGTTATATGGTAGCAGCTGGAATAGATTGTGGTTGGGATGGCTTGGGTCCCCAATGATCCTACGGGCCCTTTTTACACACCTGTCCTTTGTAAATGTCCTGAATCATGGGAAGTTCACAACTACAGATGTGCTGGGCTGTCTGCACCACTCTCTGCAGAATCCTGCGATTAACGGAGGTACAGTTCCCATACCAGGCAGTGATGCAGCCAGTCAGGATGCTCTCAGTTGTGCCCCTGTAGAAAGTTCTTAGGATTTGGGGGCCCAGACCAAACATCCTCAACTGTCTAAGGTGAAAGAGGTGCTGTTGTGCTTTCTTCAGCACACAGCTGGTATGTACAGACCACATGAGGTCCTCGGTGATGTGGATGCTGAGGAACTTGAAGCTGTTTACCCTCTCAACCCCAGATGCATTGATGTCAATAGGGGTTAGCCAGTCTCCATTCTTCCTGTAATCCACAACCAGCTCCCTTGTTTTTGCGACATTGAGGGAGACGTTGTTTTCTTGACACCACTGCGTCAGAGAGATGACAATGTTGAAGTAACTCCGACAACCATAAGACATACAAGCAGAATTAGGCTCTTCCGCCCACAGAGTCTGCTCTGCCATTCCATCACGGTTAATTTATTTTTCCTCTCAACAGAATTCTCCTGCTTTCACCCCATTACCTTTGACACCCTTCCTAATTAAGAACATGTAAACCTCCACTTTAAACACACCCAGTCACTTGCTCCATTTTGTATTAAGATTCTTTGATATCCAAAATATTCAGCAGTTGGTTTGAAGTGTTTGCATCCACAGTAGAACGCGAGATCTACAGCATGTTGTATTTCGAAGCTTTGGCCAGGGTTTACATTTCACCTGAACAACAATAATCACATGGATACAAATGAAACTTCTGAACTCATTATTTCATCAGTTAATGATTCAAAGTATATAATAAATTTTTACGAACGGGTTTAGTATTTTTTCTCTTTTAAGTAGCACTGGCCAAAAGTAAACTTCAGATCACCAACTCCAAGCCTTGCTTTGGTTTTTAATAAGAGCACACATTTATTTTCACTTTGATGAAGCCATTAGATCTGATGGGAGCTCTGTACTCTGTGTACTTGGTTTCAAACAGCAAAGGCTGCTTGGAATGCTTCACTTTTCCAAGTTGGCAAACCATCTTTGCGCTTTGCGCAACAATTGCCAATTCTTGCAACGTGTACACAACAATAAATGCAGCAATCCAGAGGGTGTCATAGATGGTGATCCTAAAGGAAACCTGCAACTTCATGTCATATAATACATTACTTTCTATGAAATGTGTGTCTAATGAAGCTGGCATTAGGACAAATTCTGCTGTTATGCACATGAAAATCACTGATTGCATTCCACCTTAGTTTCAGTGTGAAATATCTGGAGAGAGAGTTACATATTAATAGATTTTGTGTGCCATTCAATAGCTCGATTTGCAGTCACTGACCACAATGAACCTTTAACACACCTTTTACTCTCAAAGTTTACAAGTCATCAACAAGCCTGTTCCTCCCACTTCCTTCAAGCATTTATTTGTTATAGTTCCACTCAAGTATTCTTTTCTAACCAACTCCAGCAAAGTAACACAACTCCCAATAACCTGGTCCACCTTACATGCTGCACACTGAAAGATTGTATTCCTTGAAACAGACCTGATTATAATAATTCTTATATCTTGAGAAATTTTAAAGCTAATTGCCAAATCAAACATTTATCTACATTCTTGCCTTAATGGAGCATGAGTTTGAAGAGAAAATAATGTGGAAATTTTAATCAGTTTTCACTACTTTTGATCAGAAAACACAAGAATGTTAGGGTAGGCAAAAGAACAGCCCTACACTCCTCCTCCTCCTCCTAATGGCCCTACATTCCTCCTCCTCCTCCCTCCTAATGGCCCTACACTCCTCCCCCTCCTCTGAACAACGCTATACTCCGCCTCCTAAAGGACCTACACTCTTCCTCCTCCTCCTAATAGTCCTATACTCCTCCTCCACCTCCTCCTAATGGCCTGACACTCCTCCTCTGAACGGCCCTATACTCCTCCTCCTGAAGGCCCTACACTCCTCCTACTAACGGCCCTATACTCGTCCTCCTCTGAATGTCCCTACTCTCCTCCTCCTAACAGTTCTACGCTCCTCCTACTACTAATGGCACATGCTCCTGACTAGATGAACAGTGACAAGGTCAAGAGTCCCTAGGAGTGAATCTCACTGGTAGCCTATCCTACTCCAGCCACATAGATGCCATGGTAAAGAAAGCTCACCAATATCTCTACTCTCTCAGGATGCTAAAGTATTTAGCATATCGCCTTTGACCGTCATCAATTTTTCTTGATGGCCCAAAGAAAGCTGGGTCTGAATGCATCATGGCTTGGTGTGGCTACTGCTCTGCCTGTGACTTCAGGGAACTGCAGAGTATTGTGGACACAGGGCAGAATGTCACAGAAACCAGCTACCCCTCTGTCTACACTTCTTTTAGCTGTAGTAGTCCTAAACAGGAATATTTGATGATTCCCATCCAAGCTGCATGCAAAGCAATGCCACTTATTGGTGCCATCTTGATCAGTTGCCTATAATTATAATAAAATCAACATGATCTCAGTCATTGTGTCCTACCACATACATACACTTCAACACATCCATGCCAACCATCATACACCTAAATACATTAATCCCATCTTTTCTCTCACATCCGCATGAACTCACTCCCTTTCCCCATTCTGATGCCACCAGAATAGTGGGAAGCAGTGGCCTTCAAACCTTGCCAGAGCTGGTGTGCATCCAATTCTGTCTCTAACCTGTTTTTTTCCACTCTTAAAATAGCCTTCCATAAGTTGTACTTCTTTGTATAGAAGTCCACCGAGGCTGTGTACTAGAAGGTCCAGAGTCACCTCTACTTTCCGAGGAGACTGAGGTTCTTTGGAGTATGCTGGCCTCTCCTTCACATGTTCTGCCAGTCTGTTGTGGCCAGTACAAACTTCTATGTGGTGGTGTGCTGGGGCAATGACATCAACATGGGTGATGCCAACAGGCTCAATGAACTGATTAGAAAGGCTGGCTCTGTTGCAGGGGTCAAACTGGACACACTGGAGGCTGTGGTAGAACAAAGGACCCTACAGAAAATACTGGCAATGGTGAACAATGTTTCTCACCCTCTGTATGCCACCTTGGCTGAACAGAGGAGCACTTTGAGTAACAGACTAAGACAACTGCACTGCTCCAAAGAGTGCTATATGAGGTCATTCTTACCCTCAGCCATTAGGCTCTATAATGAATCAACCTATAGCCAGGGAAGTGATGACTCCCTCAACTTATTTTTTTATTCTTTCTTACTTCTCTTCTACTATTGATATATTTGAATATCTGTGCACTTGTGATGCTATTGTAACGCTGTAACTTCCTTTGGGATCAATAAAGTATCTTTCTATCTTCTGCATCACTGATTTTGAATGCCATAGATCTAACAGATTACGAATCCTCCGGTTCATCCATGAGTTGCATATGCCTGGTTTGTTCTTGCAGGTACACAGGCATCCACACTTCACACCATGTCACTCTTTACGGAAGGACCGAGTTCGTGCAGCTGCTCTCTTCGTATACTGGCAGAAGGATGTTTTCAAAATCCTGAGATTTATGTGATTATTGGACTGTTCTTTATATTGGCCACCTTCAGTTTTTTGGCATTTTCTTTCTTGTGGCCAATCGGTGGGTGGGTGATCGGTTAGTTTATTGTGTGTGGGGGTTTTGATGCTGCTGTCACTGTTCTTAGTTGCGAGGGGGTCAAGGATTGTTATCGTTACTGTCTTATTTCTGTGGTGGAGGGGCTGGGGATTTGTTGCTATTGTCACTTTTTTATCCTGTGGGGGATTTTGGAGTTTGCAAGTTTTGTTTGTTTTTCCTTTTCATGCCTGTTGGGTGGGGGAGTTGATGTCTTTTCTTTCATCAACTCCTATCGTCTTTCTGTATTTCATGGCTATCTGGAGATGACAAATACCAGTACTGTATTATACATACATACTTCCACAACAAAATGAACCTTTGAACACAGGTCTTAATGAAGTCAGTGACAACTGAGAAATACTCATTCAGATTCAAAGATCCTGAAGAAGGGTCTTGGCCCGAAATGTCAACTGTTTATTCTTTTCCATAGATGCTGCCTGACCTGCTGAGATCCTCCAGTGTGTGTGTGTTGCTTTGAATTCCTGAATATTGTCCCGTCCAGTGACTTAAAGCAGTCCTGTAAATGCTCCTAAGGCATCCCTTGACCACATCTCTTGACGCTCAGCACTAGTGCTGAGGTCCTCAGTCTCTGCCCATACACAGGTATTGCCAGGTGATCAGACATTCCAACACGCAGGCATGGGATGGCACGGTAAGTGATGGTGGTGCAACAGTGATCAAGTGCATTGGCTCCTCTAGTTCCACAGACAATATGTTGATGGTAGTTGGTCAGAGGTTTCTTCAAGGTTAATGACTGGGAAGGCATCACGGTGTAGCTGTTTCATGACTGCTGATCAGTGCTCAGCTCCTCCAGTGTCTGCCTGACATTGGCTAGGGGTGGAACATGCACTGCTATCAGGATGACAGTGGAAAACCCCCTTGGCAAATAAAATTATTGACACTTGACCACTAGAGCAGGACTGAGAGAGAACTGCCACGTCTGTGCACCATGGTGAGCTCATCATGAACCATACTCTGCCTCCTCTACCTTTAAAAGACTAGCTGTGTTGTCTTTGTGATGGATGATGAATACCTTGGACTGCAGCACTGAGTTTGAAATGGTGGGGGTGAGCCATGTTTCCATTAAGTTCAGTGCACAGCAGTCTCTGATGTCCCTCTGGTACAGCAATCTTGCTTTGAGGTCTTCAATTTCATTTTCCAGAGACTGTACATTCAGCAGCAGGATAATAGGGAGTGGGGGGGGGGGGAAATCAAAGGGTTCTGCTCTTCAATCTTAACTGCAGCCCAGCATGCATTCCTCCCTTCCCTTTCCTTAAAGGGAAACTGCACTCGTGACCAGAATCTGCAATTTTCATGGTTGATAGATTCTTTTAAACATCTTAAAGCATTGCTGTTTACTGAAGCCATGCAATCATGGAAATATAGGGAATTAGGGGGCTAAAGGCGCAGTCTTGTGGGTCAACAGTGTGGAGAATAATTGTGGCAAAGGAGCAGACAGATGTGTTATGACTGATCTTTTGGGTCAGCATAACATTGTGGGCCAAAGGGCCTGTACTGTGCTGTACTATTCTATGTTCTATTATAAGAATGTGAGAAATAGGAGCAGGAATTGGCCATCTGGCCTGTCAAGCCTGCTCTGCCATAACATATGTTCATGGCTGTTCTGACCATGGACTAAGCTCCACCTACCTACCTTTTCCACATAACCCTTAATCCCCCTTCTATGAAAGGTAGGTGTCTTAAGTATATTTAATGAGATAGCCTCTACTGCTTCCCTGGGAAGAGAATTCCACAGAATCACTACTCTCTGGGAAAAGCAATTTCTCCTCATCTCCATCCTACACCTGTTCCCCCAAAATCTTGAGACTATGTCCCCTAGTTCTAGTCCCTAGCTCTATGATTTTAGTATGTGAGCAATGAACACTGAGGAAAGAGTTTCCCACCTGCCAAACTAAGCACTAGGAGAACTCAAAATCCCCCTAAGAAGCAGTACCAAAAAATTCAAATCAGCTACTTCAGTGGCAGACAAGCTTGAAGAAGTAGCACATTACTGCAGTGATTTAAAGTAATTAGGTTAATATTTCACTGGATAATACAAAACATCACTGATAACAGAGCTACATGCAGTGCTACAGACTACCTGGATTTGAATTAAGAGAAATTTAGTTTCTCATACTTTGAGGATACAGACTCAAAAACAGTAGCAAGAGGCACAGAAAGCTGGAACTCCACACTACTAAAATTTTGCAAATCTGATTTGAAGTCTTTACCTGACCAAGAGAGTACATACTGAGGCATATTCGCCTTTTAAAGCAACTTGCTACGATTGCACGCCATGAATTTGTGTTAGTGTAGACTTAGAGATACAATGGCCTACTTCACACCACAGTACTTTGCCGCATTGATGCTGCGCCAATAGCTGAAAAAGGAAAATTATAACTGTTTAAGTCCTTTCTTTGTATCTTACAATTAAATCTGAAATCCTATTTATAAAAATACTCTCTCAGGCAAATTATATTTTGTGTCCATGGTTTATTTTCTTGATCTGTTAGAGAAATGAGTTAATCCCACAAGAAGCCCAAACACTCTCTTGAGACAGGATTACATGACAAGGAATGCAGTATAAATCCACCTTCAAATCCACTGTTTTTATTTTTAAACATAAAACATATGTATACTGTCTTTATTTATATTACATAATATAAATGGCAACCTACAGCAATTTGCAGTATGGAGTCTAGAGTTACTACAACACCATGATAGAGAACGGACTGGAAAGGTGTAATAAGCTGACAAGCTAAGATAGTTGTGGACAGTGGAAATTTTGGTCTAACTGCAACCAGCAAATGGAGAGAAATTTTTTCATACATTTTAGATCAAGTACTGATTATTCCCTATTCATTCAGGGGATCTAAGCATCATTGTCAGTTTAGTATTTCTGTCTGAACGGTCCACTCAGCCTACTCAAAAGAAACTGAAAAATCAGCACCATTCTTTTGAAATGGAGCAAGACTTAGGCCAGAGCCAGGAAAAAAAAACATACCAGCTTTTTACTGATTTTTAAATCCAGATTTATTTAATTAGCTGAATTTAAAATTCCCAGCGGTTGCAATGATTTAACTCAACATTCTGGGCCTCTGGATTACCAGACCAATCACATACATGTTATGCTACCTTACCCGAGAATACCTACAAACATATCAATGGGACAAACTAATACATAACTGCTACCATGATCAATGTGTTGGACTAATTAGAATGTGTATTACAGCCATATTTTCCAAAGACAAATTATAACCCACTGTTTATCAATGGTACATAGAAGTTCAGATGTAGCACAGCAGCAGATTTTTATCCCAGCCCTTAAAAAGAAAACAAATGGTTAAAACTTTGCCATCAAACTAATGAAATATGAAGGAAAAAAGATGTGCTGGCATAACCGGAATATTTACAAAAAGAATGAATTAAGTTTAAATCATTGCAAATAAAAAACAGTAGTTAATCTGAATCAAAATAATCTATTCTTTTATATTATACAGATGTTCAAATTTCTCAGTTCATTTATAATCTTTCCATACGGACAGTGAAGCAAAATTTAAAAGTATTGGATTCTGACAAGGATTAATTCACCCCAAATAGCCTTAAATGTAATAAAACAGCCAAAGATACTTGACATAAACATTCAGATGTTCTGCATGCTGGGTCAAGTTGAGGAGATTCAGGAACAAGTGACCAAGAGCTTGATCGAAGAGGTAGGTTTAAAGATGAGAAAGGTAGAGACCGGAAGAAGATTATAGAGCTTGGTCATCTGTTGTAGAATGGTGAAAAACTGCAGTGAACAAGCCTCCAAGAAAAAAGGCACATTAAGAGCAGCAAGGACTTGGAAGGGCTCGAATGTGGTGATGAATTTAATTCTAAAGATCGAATCTTCTCCAATGCAAGCAAACGAGCCCAAGGTAAGAAGTGACTGGGACCAAGTTTGAGATAAGATACAGGCAGCAGAGTTTGCAAATGAAGGGAGAACAGAGGGGAGGGCACTGGAGGAAGGCAATGTGCAGGAGTTAACAAAAGCCTGGTTAGATGCTTGTGTAAAATATGATCAATTGTTCCCTCCTACCATTTCTGATTACACTTCATGTTCTCAATAAATAAAATAGAGCACCCAGTGTACCAAAAATAACAACAGGATGCAGTGATAACCTACAAAGAACAGTGTTTCCAGTTCAAGAATTAAATACTATTGCCAATTTTAAGTGGATAAAAAAATACAATTTATGAATTTGCAACTTTCATACAAGCATGTATTTGAGACTATTTTTGCAAATTTAGCACCTTTTTCTCATCACAGATGTTTATGATGCGTACCACTGTAAACATAATAAATGTTCAAAGAAGCCTACGTTGTTCATGATTCCGTAACTGTTTTCAAAATCATGGGCTTCACTGCAATGTCATAATATCTCAGATATATCAATAGCTCAGTTTTTGAGGGGGGGGGCCTAGAAACCCTACAAGTTAGACAGTTAATTATGGATTAAGATAATATTCTCTCAGCCAGTAATGTATTATAACTGACTCTATTGGGAAACGTAGGAACAGCAGTCTCTTCCACTGATGGGGCAGGCTGCAACAAGCCATTTCTTGTGTTTACAATGGGAGACCTGGGTGGGTAGCATGGGAAGTGAGCTTGGCCTCGAAGCTCTGAATATCATCACACATGCTCCCTTTCACCCTGAGGCACCTAAGATTCAGTGAGGGTATTGCATTTTAAGTGTGCTTTGAATATTTTTCTCTATCCAGCTGGTAATCCTCATCTTTAATGCTAGGAACAGAACAGTCTGATGTTTGGGCAACCAGGGCCTCAGTACTGCAGGCACTAGCCTCAGGGAAAGTACTGATGTTCACTTATCCTTCCAGGATTTAATTGCCACCTTCTACACAGCATCAACTACAGAATCCAACAGCAAAACACTACCAAGCTGTCCCAAGTCTTCGACTGAGCTTGAATTTAAACTCTTGAGTCAGTGGCAAGTAATACTGCACAAATCATAGCACATGCAGGAAAGGAACTGCAAATTTTAGGAAGGGAGCCTAAACAGTTTTATTTTTGCATGACAAGTTCATATTATTTACTTATGTAATTTACATAGCTGGCTGATATCCATACCTTCAATTCTCGTTAAATTTTACTGGTTATTCCAACCTCTGACTCAATTTTCAAGTTCTGTTTAATTGCTAAAGATAGAATCCCAGCAGTTTACAGAACTGGAGAAGGCCATTTGCCCCATCAGGCCACTGCTGGCTAAATATGTTGCAGCATTCCATTTATTTCTAAGATTAACTCTGCCACATCCCACTTTTCACCTGGTTGCTAGTATTTCTTTTAAAATGGAAATTGTTTTCTTTGACCTGTATACTTATTGACAAGAGGGCAGTGCACATTCGATGTGATTAACTTTTCCTTACAGTTCCATAAAGCAGGAAACAAGAAGTTAAGGGAATGAATGTTAATGACCAAATCTGAAAGCAATGAATTGAAAATGGTGAATTGAACAGGTAAATTAGGTGTGATTTGGTCAGAGGAGATTCCAACTAAAGCTTTACAGGACACATGACTCTTCTTGGGGGAAAAATAAACTTTTAGAAGACTGAACAAATAACTTTAAAAAATAAGATCACCAAGAAAATACTCAAAGTATTCAGCAGGTCAGGTCCATGTATGAAAAGAGAAAGAGAATTAAAGTTTCAGGTCAAAGACACTTTCCTTTAGAGAAAAACCTAAGAGACGCATGCTTAGCCCACTACTCTACTGACTCTACACCCATGACTGTGTGGCCAGGCACAGCTCAAAATTAATTTGCCAATGACACAACTATTATTGGCAGAATTTCAGATGGTGGATGAGGAAGAGCACAGGAGCGAGATTTATCAGCTGGTTGAGTGGAGTCGCAACAACAACCTTGCACTCAACGTCAGTAAGACCAAGGAATTGATTGTAGACTTCCAAAAAGTGAAATCGAGGGAACACACATCAGTCTTCATCAAAAAATCAGCAATGAAAAGTGTGAGCAGTTTCAAGTTCCTTGTTAACATCTCTGAAGATCTATCCTGGGTCCAATATATTGATGCAATTATAAAGAAGGCACACCAGTGGCTATACTTCATTAGCAGTTTAAGGAGACTTGGTATAACACCAAAGATTCATGCAAGTTACCACAGAAGTATCATGGAGAGAATTCCAAGTGGTTTCATTACCATCTAGGATCGGAAAAGGCTGCAGAATGTTGTAAACTTAGCCAGCTTCATCATGGGCACTAGCATCGAGAACACCTTCAAAAGGTGATGCCTCAAAAAGGCAGCATCCATCATAAAGGACTCCCGTCACCCAAGACGGGCCCTCTTCTCATTGCTACCATCAGGGAGCTGGTACTTCCCTTCCACCATTAGATTTCTGAATGGACAATAAACCCACATACGCTACGTCACTACTTTTCCCTTTTCGCACTACTTATTTAATTCTAATATACATTTCATATTGTACTTCATAGTTTTCTATTATGTATCATAATGCACTGTTGCCGCAAAGCACCAAATTACAAGACATATGCTTGTGTTATTAAACTTGATTCGGATTCTGATTCAGGTCTTCTCAAAAGCCAGGCTTCAGTCATTTTCAAGTCACAGAAGATCTTTGCATGGCCGAACTGCATCAAAGAGTATCAGGTTTCTTAAGCCTGAGGTGGCAAAGATAATGTTATAATGTTAAACAATTTCTTAGCTAAGACTTTGCTGCTAATTTTATACGCAGTAATATAAAACCCACAGCAGAATGTTTTCCTACTTACACACATTGTCAAGCTTGAGAAAAAATAAAGACCATAGGACATAGGAGCAGAATTAGGCCATTTGGCCCATCAAGCCTGCTCCGCCATTTGACCATGGCTGATTCATTTTTCCTCTCAATCTCATTCCCCTGCCTTCTCTCCAAAACCTTTGACATTGTTACTATCCAGAAATATATGTCCAGTAGGCGTGTTTTCTTTACTGTATAAAGGTTCACAATAAAAAGAGCAAACAATTACAGACCAGTGAAAGGAAAAATGCCAGAGTTGATTAAGAAGGTGAAAACAAGGTATTTGAAAGTGATCAATAGGATTGGGCAGAGAGAATATGGATTTATGAAAGGGAAATGATATATGACATACCTGTGAGTTTTTTTTCAGGTTGAAAAAGGTAAGAGGGAACAAGCACACTGTCATTGAGTCTCTGTACTGAGATACAGTGGAAAACATTCTGCCTGCATACAAAGGCACATCATGCCATATACTGAGGGAATAAAAGAAAGCAGGTGCTGAATATAGTGGGCAGCCATAGGGAGAGAGCAGTGCAGCTGAACAAATAAAGTACACAGGCCACAGCAAGGTAGAATGGGAGAACGGCGAATTCATCTTTAGCATATGAGAGCTTTGTCAAGCAGGAATGAAACTGTCCTCGAGTCTGATGGTACACGCATTCAAGCTTTTCTATCATCTGCCGAACACAGGAGAGGCTAGAAGTGGTGTATTCAAACTCTGAGGGCCTTTGATATAGAGATCCACAAGTGACTGAGATACAGCTCAGAAACACTGGGAATGTTCTGACCATCAAGCTCCTATTCAGAGGTCAAACTATATTTATCATGAAAGTTATTCAATAATAACCTACATTAACCCAAATGTCTCATTATCCCCAGATTCTGCATTCACCCTCACAGCTTATTAAACTGAAGCACATGAAATTAGGGGAAATACACTGAACTATGGATTAATTTATGGTTAGAAAACAGATGAGGAGCAAACAAGCCCATTTTCAAGTTGAGAGGGTGTCACCAGCTTTCACAGTTTAAACTGGTGATTCATTGAGAAAATCAAGTGTAATATATTCAAGATTGCTGAGTGAGAAAATACAGAGTCTGCTAGAGAAAATAGTGAATGGACAAAAACATGGTTAAAAAAATAGTAAAAGCAGAATATCAGAATCAGGATCAGGTTTAATATCACCAGTATATGTTGTGAAATTTGTTGTCTTTGTGGCACTAGTATAATACTAACCCTCATAATAAAGGAAGAGAACGTGAATTAAGTAAGTAGTGCAAAAATAGAAACAAAAAAAAGTGAGGCGGTGTCCATGAGTTCAATGTCCATTCAGAAATCTCCAACGGGATCCCGCCACCAAGCACATCTTTCCGTCCCCCCACTTTCTGCTCTTCACAGAGATCCTTCCTACGCGACTGCCATTCGTAATCCCCATGATCTCCCTCCTGGCACCTATCCTTGCAAGCGGTACAGGTGCTACACCTGCCCCTATACCTCCTCCCTCACCATCATTCAGGGCCACAAACAGTTCTTCCAGGTGAGGCTACACTTTATCTGTGAGTCTGTTGTGTCCAGTGCTCCCGGTATGGCCTCCTGTATATTCGCCAAGCACCTACGCTCTGTCCACCAGAAGATGCGGGATCTTCCAGTGGCCATTCATTTTAATTCCACTTCCCATTCCCATATATCAATCCACGGCCTCCTGTTGTGATGAGGCCACACGCAGGTTGGAGGAACACCACCTTATATTCCACCTGGGTAGCCTCCGACCTGATGGCATGAACATCAATTTCTCAAACTTCTGGTAATTCCGCCCCCCCCCACCCCTCCGTCACCATTCCCCATCCCCTTTTCCGTCTCTCATCTGATCTCCTTGCCCGCCCAAACAAGAGAAAATCTGCAAATGCTGGAAATCCAAGCAACACACACAAAATATTGGAGAACTCAGCAGTTGACGTTTTTCCACAGATGCTGCCTGGCCTGCCGAGTTCCTCCAGCATTTTGTGTGTGTTGCTCCTTGCCTGCCCATCGCTTCCCTCTGGTGCTCCTCCCCCCTTTTCTTTCTTCCATGGCCTTCTGTCCTCTCCTGTCAGGCTCCCCCTTCCCCAGCCCTTTATCTCTTTCACCAATCAACTTCCCAGCTCTTCACCATCCCTCCCCAGTCAGGTTTCACCCATCACCTTCTGCTTCGCTCTCCTCTCCCCACCCCCACCTTTTAAATCTACCCCTCAACTTTTTTCTCCAGTCCTGCTGAAGGGTCTCAGCCGGAAACATCAACTGTACTCTTTTCCATAGATGCTGCCTGACCTGCTGAGTTCCTCCAGCATTTTGTGTGTGTTGCTTGGATTTCCAGCATCTGCAGATTTTCTCTTGGTTGTGATTCCATTCAGGAATCATATGGTGGAGGGGAAGAAGCTGTTCCTGAATTGTTGAGTATATGCCTTCAGTCTTCTGTACTTGTTCCCTGATGGTAGCAATGAGAACAGGGCATGACCTGGGTGATGGGGGTCCTCAGTAATGGATGCCACCTTTCTGAGGCATCGCTCCTTGAAAATGTCCTGGGCACTGTGGAGGCTAGTGCCTATGATGGAGCTGACTAAGTTTACAACTCTCTGCAGCTTACTTCAATCCTGCCCCCTCATGATACAATGATGCAGTTAGTTATAATGGCTCCACAGTACATCTGTAGGAATTTGAGACTGTCCTTGGTGACACACTAAATCTCCTCAAACTCCAAATGAAATATAGCCACTATCATGTCTTTTTTTGTAGCTGCCATGATTTGTTGGGCCCAGAATAGATCCTTAGAAATATTGACACCCAAGAATTTCAAATTGTTCACTCTTTCCACTTCTGATCCCTCTACGACGGCTGGTGTGCATTCCCTCATCTTACCCTTCCTGAAGTCCACAATCAGTTCTTTGATCTTACTGACGTTCAGTGCAAGGTTGTTGCTGCAACATCACTCAACCAGCTGATATACCTCACTCCTGTACGCCCTCTCGTCACCAGCTGGTACACCTCACTCCTTTACGCCCTCTCGTCACCAGCTGACACACCTCACTTCTGTACGCCCTCTCGTCACCAGCTGGTACACCTCACTCCTGTACGCCCTCTCGTCACCAGCTGGTACACCTCACTCCTGTACACCCTCTCGTCACCAGCTGACACACCTCACTCCTGTACGCCCTCTCGTCACCAGCTGGTACACCTCACTCCTGTACGCCCTCTCGTCACCAGCTGACACACCTCACTCCTGTACGCCCTCCCGTCACCAGCTGAAATTCTGCCAACAATAGTTGTATCATCAGCAAATTTATAGATAGCATTTGAGCTGTGTATCTAGCCACATAGTCTAGAGGTGCAGTGGGCTAAGCATGCACCCCTGAGGTGCGCCAGTGTTGATTGTCAGCAAGGTGGCAACGTTACTTCCAATCCGCACAGATTGTGGTCTTCCAGTTAGGAGGCCGAGGTTCTGGTTGCAGAAGGAGGTACAGAGGCCCAGGTTCTGGAGCTTTTTGATCAGAACTGTAGGAATGATTGTGTTAAACACTGAGCTGTAGTCAATACTCAGCATCCTGACATGCGTATTAGTGTTGTCCAGGTGATCCAAGGCCCCATGAAGAGCCAATGAGATCACATCTGCAGTAGACCTACTGTGGTGATAGGCAAATTGAGTGGGTCCAGGTTCTTGCTGAGGCAGCAGTTAGTTCTAGCCATAAGCTGCCTCTCAAAGTATTTCATCACCATTTGTTTTTAAACAAGCAATTGACAAATATTGGCGCTGAGCAGCAGCTGGATATCCCTGTATATGAGTCACTGAGAGTTGGTATAGCAAGGCATTAAGATGGTAAATAATCCAACAACTTCTTTTGCAAGAGGGTTTGAGCACATTTGTCTTACTACAATTATACAGAGCATTGGGGAAATCACATCTACACTAATTTTGAACTGATCTGGGCTTTCTTCCAAAGGAAGGACATGAATGCAGTCACACTGCCACAAATGTTCTACAAGTCGATGTCTGGGGCAACATGGACTGTTCTACAGGGAGAGATTAAGCAGACTGAGCCTATGCACTCTAGTATACAGAGGAGTGAGAAGTAATCTAATAAAACATAACAATTATTGCGGTGCTTGACAGGGGAGTTGTTTCACCTGCCCAGAGTTATCATTTCATACTATGGGTTGCCCAGTTAGGGTGGAGATGAGAAGATTTCTTCACCAGGGTCTGGTAAATCTTTGTAATTCTCCTCCTTCCCCCTCTCCCAAGAGGGCTTAGTCATTGAGTGCTTTCAGCGCAAGGATCAGTAGATTTTTGGATACCAACAGAACCAAAGGACGTGTGGTTGGTGCTGGCAAATGCTGCTGAGGAAATAATCAGCCATGATCTTATTGAATGTGCAGCAATTGCAAGGGGCCAAAGGACCAAACAATGCTTGTGTCTTTGATGTTCTTGTAACTTTGTTCACATTGCTGGTAAGTAATCAAGGACTGCAGCTTTTCTTTATTCAACAGTGGTTACCTTTTAATTATTAAATCTGATTATACTCAAAACAGCAGTGAAGAAGACAGCATTCAAAAACATTCCTTATCCACTTGGAAAAAAATGAATCACACATCATTGTCAAAAAAGAAGAAAGTTATTTTGTCCACAAATCTGTTTTACTTTTAGCGGAGCCTGAAATGTTTCCAATATTCCCAGATCTCTCTAATCATTTCATTACTCACTTGGAGTTTGATTTGCTAAAAATCAGTTTAGAAGACCAAGGCACTAATTGACGCTCTTTAAATACTAACTAGATCCTCTGGAATGAGCAATAGATTAACTTTTTAAGAAAGAAACTTCTAAACAGATTTTGTTTGTATTTTTTTTAGAATTGCTGCTACCGTATTGGTTTTGTAGATTTTGTTTTACTTATTTTCATACCGCAAAGGTGCCCAAGGGTGTGGACCGAAATTGGGCTGAGATTTTTTAACTTCATTTTGTCAATTTTATTTTCATACCCTCTTTCTGCATTAAAACATCTAAAACAGATAAAGGAATTAAAGACCCAAAAAAGTGTTTGTTGTCCTGCGCATGTATTTTACCCCAGGCTACAAAATAACAATTTACAAGAATGATGCATTTAGTTGTTCATTAATGTTGCTTACCCTGAACAAAAACTGGAACATCGCATCATGTACTGGTGCTGAAAATGCAGAAAAACTGTTGCTATTGGAGATTACAATTTATATTCTGCACCAATGGTGATCTATAATACACCATTTTTTGTTAAAGCCATTTATTACCAGGACCTTAAATCTAATCTACTAAACTCCTCTATCCCACCTGCAGACAGAAAGTAATAAGATCGTGCATAGAAAAACTGAATCTTTAAGCAACACTCATCACCAAAGGATTGAATAGGCCAGAAGATGAGCACACATGCTTAAAGGGCAAGGCTTACCATGTCAAAGTGAAGCTCAGTGAAGGGCTATGAGAAATCCAAAACGTTAAAAAAAAATGAGAATTCACACTAGAAAAACCTGAACAAACAGCCATCTTATCACACTATTTCTGATAGGTTGAATACACCTGAAGCAATCTGTAATGTACATGATGGGCTGTAAACTTAGGTGGCTCCGGAAACACAGAGACCCAAAAGGATGCTCAGCAATCTATTCTTTGCTCTTCCTTTGAGATGGAATGCCATCAGTGGCCAGAACTCTGGGGCTCTATAGTAATAATAACCCAAAGACAATGCCAGGTATTGCCCTTTCTCAGCTCTGTCACCCTTCACACCAAATTTTAATCTGGCCTATTTATACAAAGCCTACACAAGAGTATTGTAGATCAGTTGCAGGCATATCTTATAAACAGAAATCTAATGTCGGCCAACAGCCAATGAAGTGAGGAAACACCTAATGGAGAAACTGCAGAAAGCTACTAAATGTGCTTTGCACAATGCAACAGGACAACCACATCTTCATTACATGGACCTTCAAACAAAAGGAAATTCCTGTGATCAACACTCAAATGTTAACAAAAGCGAAAAAGCAACAGTTGAAAATATTTTGCTGATACTGGATAAATTTCCCAAAGATCCAGAATATGACCCAAGAGCATGGTAGAAGAAGATGACAAAGAAACCTTTTTTTTTGCCTTGGGTGTGAATATCTTGAAGGCCATTTGTCATGGAGGCTTTCCTGCATACTAATGACAATATAGAATTATCTGCAGAGTTTGAAGGATTAAAGTTACACTGCCAATCTTCAAAAAGCTTTATCTTCGAAATTTAAAAAATTAACCATGTTGCAAATCTCTTCAGAATTTTATCATTTTCTGTTACTGTTTTAGAAGTGTTACTGGATATCCATAGTAATTAGAGTGTCTCAATGTAATAACCTGTCACAAAACAGTAGTCAAACCTTTCTGCCTGGATTTGAAAAATAGCCTTTAACAAGCTGTTAATTATAGACAGCAGGTCATCTGATAGTTTGTTGCTGAAATCTATTGCCCAAGTGATAGAGCAGTGTGTGGACTTTTTACGTCTGTAAGCACAACAGAACTCTACCATGGTGCTGATCCAATTTCATGGCTGCTCTGTACAGATGGCTGACAGTGACCACCGCTACTCCAATATCAAGTTGTTATATTTGAACTCAGACCTTCCATATAAGTGTGCTAGGCCAGACTATCTGGAGTCTGAGAAATATTCTGGCAGCAATATTTTTAAATCAGGTCTACGCTCTACTATATTTAGCAAATCTAATATTGATCCAGTTTATAAAACAAAGGGATAACCTAACTGTCTATTTATTTTAAAAACCCTAATAATCTCTTCAATGCAAAGCCAACACATACAGATTTGATTCAGGAGGATAAATTTATGTTCAACTTAATAAGTGAAATAGAAAAGATGAAATATATTCTGGGTTTTAAAAAAGATACAATCTAGAAATAAAGGTCTGTTTATCCAAACAGGCACAAGTCCACAGCTAATTAAAGATTGTATGTTAGGAGGAGGGAACCAAGTTGCTCAATGGGAAATCATTAATATATGGTACTAAGATTAACTAAACTACAAGTAGAAATATTTTAAATAGTAGGAAGTGGATTTTCATATCCAAATTTAACTTGCAAGACACATCTTTACTACCTAACACTTACTTACTCAAAGGAAAAAAGGTATTTAAAATTTGTGAAAGAGCAGATTGTTCAGAGAACATCAATGATGCAAATTCAAAGACTGCAATATGATGTTCTTTGTCAAGCATAACGAGATGTTTACAATGCTGGATTAAGACAGCAGCATTAGTTGCGAGTTCATGATAAGCTGTTCTGTCAAAAGGCTTTCACATATGCTGTTCTGCAAGTGCCAAAGCCAGAGTATTTTTAATTTGCTTGTGCTTTTCTGGATAAATAACAGTTTCTTCTTCTAGGATGAAGCTTATCAGCAGAAAACAGAATTCTGACTGATTGTAGACATTTAGTAGCAATTTATTTTGTGGTTAATTAATAGTGCAGAACATTAATTTACAGTTCACTTCACACATTTAATTTAAATTAATTTCCTAACAGGGAGATCCATTAAAATCTTTCCTCGAGAACTCAAATAATTGATTAATTATCAGCGTAACAATTGGCCTAAAGACTATTTTAAATTAGAATATCTATACAATGGACAATGTGCTTTGACAATTCTTTTAACATCCATACAGTCTACGTCAACAAATATAACCAGAATACTGACACCATTACAACAAATCAATACAAGACTAGAGTCTATCATCATTATGATAAATGTTAATATTATTGAACTAAATAGTTTGATGATTTTAATTTCAGAACCACCTACATTTGCCACTCTCCACAAACAGCTCAAAATAATACAAATAAACACTACCCACATAATGATATGAAAAGTAGTAAGAAAAACAGAATACTTTTCTTCTATTTTAAAATTTGTCTTTGAGACACATTTACATACTCTAGCATAACCTGCACTTTTGTAAGCCTGACATTATAATTTCTTTGACCAACTTATTGAATTAGCTTACCTTATACTCTTGTCCCCAAACATTTGCATTGGGTTCCTTGTTGCAGCTTCCAGTTATTTTCTCCTCTGAAACAAAGATTTTGTGTTCTGGTCTCGGGGCTACATGGATTTGTAGTTGAGGGTTCACAACTTTTGAACAGTAATGTCTCAGTCTCAAGTGATTACTAGAGACCATCTGGCAGGGAACCTCAAGTGAGTGGCTTCTTTGAAAGATGGGGCGTCTGCTTTGTCCATGTACATTTTCCCCCTCGATAACTCCATTATCATTTATTTGGCACTCCGAGTGTTTGAATGAAGGCAAACATACTGACGTGCTCCTTATTAATTTGATATCTTGATATCGTGTACACCCAGTATTTAAAGAGCTCTGTTTAAATTCCTTTACAAATGATTCATGGTATATCTGTCCTTCCTTGGTCTCTGTTCCCAATACAAGAGCTTTTTGGCAATTCAAATGCAGAATGTGATTCAAAGGTCTGTGCAGTTTCTTCACTTTTCCCTGGCACTCAGAATCTTCTTCACCACAATCTAGTGCTCGACTTTTACCAGACTGATGCCCGTTGCAGTAAAGTGGTTTAATGTCTCTAACTTCACTAGAATAGGTTGGATTCGACAGTCGCAGCCCATTAACTGCTGTTGCAACACAACAGGTACTTGCTTCTTTGGATTTTGAAACAATCCGATCTTCACTTTGAATTGGTTCTTGGGAGCAAGGAAGAAATCTACTTAGTGTGGAATTGCCACTTCGACCTGCAAAAGGATCTGGGCTGGTCAGTGTGGCTGGAGGAGTGTTGCAAGGACTCTGAGGAAATATCACCAGTGATGAGCAGCGCCTCAGTGGCACCTTTGATTTCCTCAACTTTGCTGATGTTTTGGCAGGCACCACCGTATGATCTAAGAGTTGTTGGTGAAAAGGTATATTGGTGCTACACAAAGCGCGTTCACAGCTGACACTGTTACCAGACTCACCGTGCCTACTCGACTGTTTGGACTGTAGTGATATCTGCAAAGTGGAACTCTTTCTGCGCAGTTGATCATTATTACTAACCTGCGGTATGAACAATGAAGAGCTACGTTGCAGTATGCATTCAGCCTGTGATACTGTTGGCATCACTACAGGCTCAGGCGTAGTCAATTGATTAACATTCTTTCTTGATAGAGTCTCAACTGTCATACAAATGTTACTCTCCAAGCTCTCCCCCGAAGCTTCAGACAGTGGGTCCGTGTTGCTCCTCCTGGTCGCAAAATGCAATCGCAAGTGGCGGGCCATTTTTTTAAAAATATAAAACAAATGTGGTCCTAGTTTGGAATGGATCCGAGCTGGTTAAAATCTCATAGTTTGCAGGAAAAGCTGAAGGCGAACATAGCAAGCACCACAACTTGGGATACAGTCACCATCAGTAGCTGTAGATAGGCAGAAATAGCTGATGTGACAAGCAGCATTCCAATCATTATTGAACCATAACTAGTAAGCCCAGGAAGTTAGAAATATAAAACAACAAAATCCTTGATCGTAGGAATACCTCCAAGAAGTCTGAAAATCCATGAATGTCTGCAAAGTGCAAGGAATAAAGGCACAGTCCTTTCCACAGCGCTGAAAATTCAGCAACCTTTACAAGGAGCTCAGCTGCTGCAGAGTTTGAATTCCAGCCAACCTTGCTTCAATTAAACTTCCTTGACTTGCATGAATGACTGAATCTGACCCAAAATAAACAATCTTCTTGCATGTCTGTCTCACATATTATATCTCATCCTCACCAAGCAGGGCAAGAATGTGGCACCACTCTAGACACTGTAGCTTTTACTGTTTCCCTTGCACTGAACCAACATCATATTTTTACCCCATAGTATTGCATTACAGGAAATTTCAGAGCGACATCCAGTACACTTCAGTACTGAAGGGGTTTCTGAGCACTACCACAATATTAAACTGCAGGGATATGGTAAATACACTGGAAACCTCTACTAACAACTGCGAGAGACTCCATAGCTATGCATTAATAGTTGAACACAATCTGCTTTTGTCAGTTCTTCAATGCAAGAATTGGCTCGTGATAGATATTAGACTCACATTTTCAGTTCTGTTAAAGCAGGACACATTGAAACCCAATCATCAAGAATAGATATGATTTTAAGTAAATCTTGTCAGGAAAAAAAACAAAAACAGAACTATTATTAGAATCCCTCTGGAGTGAAATGCTGCTGATAGTGGACTGCGAGTACTTTTCAAGCCTGTTCAGTGCAGCTAACTATGAAAAACCTTTCTCTTCACACACAGAAATGCCACATCCTGACATTTGAAACTCATGGCTGTGCCAAAAGAACTACATTCTTTTCTTCCTGTAGCTTTCTGATCAGCTGCAGAGATTTGAAAGCACTGAATAAGTAATTTATTTTTATGTAGAAGCATTTTTCAAATGCTCTGCCCTGCATGTAATAATCATGAAAAATAAGAACAATTATAACCCCAGAAATTATTCCTTTGGCACATATTCTTTATATGAACACTTCAGGCGAAGACCACAAATAGTTTGCAATAGGAAGGTAAAGCACAATTCTAAGATCAAAGTTTTACAAGAAAAAAAATACTGAGTAAGAACGTTACCTTGGGTTTAATGCGTGCAATTAGAATATAAATTTAGACACTTTCCATAATACCTTATTAACAGTATTCCAAAGCCCATAAGTTGCTATACAAAATAATAGTTTATTCAGCAAAGTTATCGAAATAAAATGTCAAACTTTTTTCAAAAAACAAAAACAAAGTGTTTGGTAATTCTATAATGACTATCCGAATATCCTTTGGGGATAAAAGTGGCTACACAAAGGAAAATGTGCTGCTTATAATCAAGCTGTAACAACTACACCATTTTAAACAGATGCCTTTTTATAAAGGTTTTCTACTACTGCACAGAAGTAGAACAGCCTGAATTGCAAATAAAAGTAAAAGTGGTCCTGTGAGCTTTTTATTTTGTACTCAGTCAGAAGGCACCAGCCTGACTGAATACAGCATGTGCTGCAGACAGAGGTTATTTCTTTAAAGGAAGGAATACTTGCTTAAATACTATTTTTTAATAGAAATATTCTGGCTGCAAAAAATACAGATGTTTGGAAAGAGCAAAACCTTCCCTAGAAAAGGACCTACAAATCCAGAATCGTCTCAGGTTTATTTTCCTGGAATTCTAGCCAGCCAAGCAGACTCAAATTTCTACGACAGACTAGCACAATTCTCTGATCATCAGACTGACAGAAAATATGAACAGCCTTCACTGTTTTTCTGTATTGCTTAACATTGCATTGTCCACGGCAAGGCATGCTTTTTTAAAAATGCCAACATGATTATTCATTAATATCCTTATTTAAGTACCAATTGCTAAAATTAAAAGTGATTCAAATGGAACAGCACTCCTACGATTATTGTCACCATTTTGAGAACTGACAGCTGAACAACTGCTTTGAAAGCAACAGAAATCCTAGATATAGGCAATTTTCAATTTCTAACAAGTTCATAGACAATGATGAGCATAAAACTCACATAAATTCAACATTGATAGTTGAATAATCAATGAGAATGTCTCAATTGTGATGTAGTTCCAAACCGAGTAAAGGAAAATAGATCTAATATTTCATTTATTAAAAAAAACTGGAGTTCAAGTCACCCAGTCCAATTAGCATCTCACTCAGCTAGCACAGGTGAAGATCTTCAGCATACTTTCGACCTGAGCAGGTAACCAGCACAGGAACACTGACTGAAACTTAAACTATATAATGGGTTAGCATTGCCTTTATCACTAATCAAAGGTATTTAACTGTAAAAATAGAAAGTGCTGGAAACACTTAGTAGACCGAGGACACCTCTGGAAAGAGAAATGGAATGAATATTTCATTAGAACTGAGCTATTGAGTGTTTCCAGCATTTTTAGTTCATGTTCAGCAACAACAGAGAACTGGAGAACCATCTTCTCTATAGCAAACCTACTGCTATGAGACAACGCAGGACTGACAATGTTCCACTCCATTTTAAAGCAAACTACCATTATGGCTTATACTCATAGTAAGTAGACACCATAGCAAACTTTCGTATTTGACTCAAGCCTGAAAAGAAACCTTTTATTGCTTCTTTTTCCAAACATTTCATGTAAAAGTGAAACAAGATTTTCTTCAGACATGAACTGCATTGGAACTGGTTTATTATTGTCACATGTACCAAGATACAGTGAAAAGCTTGTCTTGCAAAATGTTTATACAGATGAAATCATTACACAGTGCATTGAGCTCGAATAAGGTTAAACAATAACAATGCATAATGAAGTATAAAATCAACCAAAACAGAGCAGTACAGATAAACAATGAAGTGCAAGATCATAACAAGGTAGAAACCAAGCGTCCATCTTATCGTACAAGAGATCCATTCAAGGCAACATTGAAAATGAAAGCCGGTTTTATCTACATTACATATGGCAACATTTATGTTACTGTGGAGCAATTATTCCTGGTCGATACGGATTGTAAGAACTCACCAAGCGGTTTTCATCAAACACTTCAAAGAGAATCCGATGCTGTCTTGGCTGAACCTAGCAAATGGTACAAGTATAAAAATAATACACTCATTAAAAAGTACAGGAGTTTTTTTTATATAACATTGTCTGCCCAAATGACAATATAAAATAAACACGATGGCTTCTCAGGTTTTGCTACTCAAAACGGCATTCATGCGCTTTCTCTATTGTTCAGAAAACATGCAAAGTATATACAGCAAAAAGAGTGCTTTACCCCCCAGTAACCACCAACACAGCCCACCAGGCACCCCCGTCCCACATGGAGGGAAGTCTGCAGATCTGACATTGGCCTGGTCAGTCACTGCAGAACTTACAGCATTGAGCAGTCACCTCAATCACAAGGGGATATGAAGCAGAAGGTGGCAACAAGGACCTTCTCAATTTCTGCCTCATGCCAAACTACTGCAATATCATGAGAACACTGCTAAAAATACTTCATCTATTCTTCAGAAAGTAGAAGGCTCAATAAATTATATTATTACAAGGCATTTTCAGTAACTAATTGATTTAAAGCAAAGCAACAGTAACACCAATAAGAAAACAATTATCTTCAACCACATCAGATATAATGTGCTCTTGACATCATTCTCAGAAAGGTTGAAGATGACAACAGATTCATAAAATCATTCCAGAAGTATCGAACACTTAAGCAATTAAAGATGAAAGGAACTGCAATTGTACTTGACTATTGGTAGTCTTAACAAACTCTTCTCAAATTGTCAGTCATAACTTTTAACTGGAAATCTGTTCTTCAAGCTTCCATGTACTCTTCCCCAAAATACAGACTTCCTTGTAATTAACTTTGCAGTTACGTTGGCACCAAAAATGTGTGGCAACACTTATAGGCTTTTATTTTTAATGTTGCCTCGAATGGACCCCAGCACATCTTCAAATTGCGTTGGTTGTTAATGCAAACGACATATTTTACAGTATGTTTCAATGCACATCTGTAGTAAGTGTCCATCTTACCTATTCATAGAAAGCCGCTCCCCCATGCTTACTAGGGATTGGCCCGTTTAAGGCGCACTGCAGACCCCCACTGACTGCTGTTTGATACCTGCACCAGCTGATGACATTGCGGCACAGGTAGAGTATAAATCTAGTGTGCTGAAAACACCTGGTCTCTTTTACTCTCTGGGCACTGTGGACCAGGTGCCATGGAAACAGCGGAAGTGTGCTGCAGTAAGAAGGCGCCTGGGCACACACTTCACTAAGTGTTTGCAACTGAAACCTGAATGGTTTACTGAACACTTAGTGGTTGTCTTGTTCTATAAATAAATGGGTAACTTACTCGTAGTGAGTGTCTTTTATCCCCACTCACTGAACCCGCGAACCTGATTTCACACAATTGGTGCTGTGAGCAAGATTCGGTGATTGAACAGAAGATTAATGTGTAAAAGGAAATATAAGAGGGGGAACCCCTATGTGAGAAGTGCTGAGTTTCGGGGTGGACCGACAACAGTGCAGGATTTGGAAGCTTAGCAATCTACTGGCGGGCCACAGGATGCTAGTAGACTGGTCAGACAAGCTAGACTCCCATGGGAGAAAAATGGGACACCATATTGTGTCTACATTTAATGAGGTAGGGTTTCCTGAGAGAAAGGGAAGCCAGAGGGATGCTTTCTGGTTGCCTGGCAGCCACAGCAAAGGAGAAGTACAAGACAATCTCACAGAAGAAGAAAGAGATATACAACTTGAGAAACCAAGTGGAACTGTGATATCAGCATGGTTTCATCATGGGGGAGGCTGCCCAGTCAGCTTAGACTCAGGCTAGAGAGTTAGAGGATGGGAGTACAGAGATGGCCTGTTGGCTAGTAAAAGTGCAGCAGTTAGAAGGTGCCCACAGGGATAACTGGCAACTGGAAGCCGTTAAAGTCTAAGCCTGGATGTTGAGCGCAGGTGACCCCAGCATTGATGGGGTGATGGAGACAATTGGTTAGATAGTAAGGATGGGGAAGAGAGTTTAGAAGAGAGCCTGGGGGTTCCCCCTCCAACTGAGTGCATTTCCCCCTATGCAGCCATGGTCACACAGTCCCAGAGCTGACAAAGCCCCCCCCCCAACCTCCATGGAACAGGAGGCTGGGGGAGAAGAGCTGCATGAGGGAGAGGGACCTGGGAAGGATTACGTAATGTATCTCACTGAAACAATTATCATCAGGCAGCTCTCTGCTAAGGAACTGGCAGATTTGGGAGACAGGTATAGGCTGAAGAAGAGGAACCTCTGCCCATGTGGTTGCTGAGGATCTGGTATGTAGGGAGGGGGTGCCAGAGTGAGTTTATCCAGCTGGGAGGTGGATGTTCATGGGGAGGGGGCACTGTTGGCCTAAAACAATGCCCTGATAACGCTGCCCACTTCCCTCAGTGGTGATGAATGGCTATGGGTATGAACGATAGCCTTGTAAGGAATGGAGCACAGGGGAAGAAGGGACCAGAACCCTTCGCCACTGGACTCTGATCACAGGGATCTATCATAACAGCGCCAACCCACTGGATAGTCATAGGTTAACTTTGACCATAGTGGGATATTAGTTAAAGCAGCAGTTTCCCACTTAAAGAGAGTGGCGCTGCCGCCATTGAGACCAGCGATTGAGGACACCGCCATCAAACTACTGTAGGGATTAGATACATGGGGAAAGGTTCTCATAAGTAGGTGCACAAATTAAACAAACAGGCTGGGGATGGATGGCCATGTGTGACCCATATGGAAAAGATTTTGGCATTGTTCACCTCGGGACACCTCGGAGTCCTGAGGGAATAGGGAAATGGGGTTCCTACTCATCTATACCACATGAAGGGTGCACTACCAGGGAAAGAGAGACAAGGAGGCCATTAAGGAAGAAGGGCCATTCTCCAAGACCTCCCCCAATTAGGGGTCCTTCTGTCCCTCAGAGGATTCCTCACATTCCACTCAGGGTTCCCTATATCCCTCAGTGGAAACTCCACTAAAGGTACTGGCACATCTTCAACAGCAGCAGTGGTTGGGCAATGGGTGATGCCTTCCACTCCACCCCTGTAGGGAGGGAGTCATTCACTCTGCACCCCCTATAATAAACAGTGAATGGTTTGAGTTAAAAAATTGTTATGTGAGGTGTGGCCACATATGAATTCAGTTGAGTGAGAGTGTGTATGCGTGTACTGTATAATGAGTAAGCACAAAGTCTGCCATGTGTTTGTTACCTCTGTAGTGGAAGGGTGTTTGAATTAATCTAAGAGGAAGATTTTCTTACTTTATGTAAAATAAATTTACAGAATGGCGTAGCTTAAGAAGTCCAAGAAATTGTGTAAGTGTGCATGCGTGGGAGGCCCCATCCTCTTCTTTCCTTTTCTTCTTTTCTGTGGAACGCATTTATTGTGTATTAAATATTTGTTCCAAGTATTTTTCAGTTTATTTGTGAAGTATCAGAAGGAAGAAAGGAGTAAGCATAGATTATTGTTTTGTCTTATCTGTGTTTTAAGTTTGTGTATACTTATTTCTTTGCTTTGGAATAGGTATTGGAGAGAGAGAGAAACCCAGATTTCACACTAGCCATGTGGAATCCAGGTTAACGTGATGGAAATGTGAATGTCTCTATTTCAGATATGAGATTCCCACATTCTAGAAAGAAATCAGCATTTTGGGAAATTGGTGATTTGTGTATACTCAAATTAAGAATTTGAAATATATCTTTTTGGAGGGAGATTGGAACACTTGGGGAGTGAATTGAAACATTTCTTTTCTTAAGAATAATGTTCCATAGGACAAAATATATATTGGGTAGTGTCAATGCACTGATTAAGTTTTAGTTCTTTCAGAAAGAACTTTGCAAAGTTGAGACAGAGTCACAGTGTATCTCATAAAATGCAAATGAGTAGCTAGGATTCAGGTCATTCCTGTCTCCTAGAATGCAGATATAGAATATAGTCCAGCATGTGTCGGGTAAAATACAAATCAGAGTTCACCACTGCTGACCAGAGAGAACCAGAGGGAGAAGGCAGACCAAGTGAGTCAACCCACTAACAACCCCATTACTGGAAATTAAACACTCACCATCAAGCTCCTGAATGAAGCAAACGTGCAATAGAAAAGGAATGGAAGTGGGAGTTCAGAAGACACAGAGAGCATGACGGCAAGCCATGAATGACCCATTAACATACAATGGTAATGGTACTTGGTAATGAAGGCTCGTTCTGAAAGGTAGATGATTAGTTACAGATTAGAATAGAAAGACATTGGAAAAATACATGGGAGATTTCCGAGTTGCAGCAGAAACATCAAGTTCCACAGCTTCGATGGCATGGCAACTGAAAAATAAACGAAATTGCAGACAGCATCTGAAGGCAGCCATCCCAGCCTGAATGGCAAGTGAACACAAATGAGCTGGGCCCTTTCAGTGATCGGGCCAGTGATCAGACTGGGGCGGGGGGGAGGGGGAGAGGGTGTCACCCGGGTGAGGTCCTTGGAGCCATTCAAGTAGAGACCACCCAAACCCTCCAGCAGATCGATCAAAGAGACAGAGAGATCGGTTGTCAAGATTATTCTGATAATAATAATGAATTGTGAACTTCTGCCTGTGAACCTGAAACAAAGTTACCTTGCTGTGACCCTGCCCACAGAGTAATTACTGAAAGCCACTAACGATAGGTTTAGCTATCAGAGATTGAGGGGAAGAAGAGAATATAATCAAATTTCTGCAATGTTCTATTGCCATCTCTGCTCAGTCTTGTAGATAGTCAATTAGGAATGTTAGATATCATAAATGTAGGTACACATAGGAACATGTTAGGTTAGTAATTGGGGAAGGAGTCCAAAGCGGAGGGCATTTTCACTGTCCTACTTAATTAGGTCCAAGAGGAGGGTATGTTACAGAGTATTACGAGTTATGTGAATGCAGCAGATATTAATTCAAGCAAGAACCAGACTCCAGTTTTCAATGTAGATTATAAATTGCAAGCAGTAAATTGAAGTTAAAAGTGCACCTTTCCAAAATGGTGACCATGTGCTTCACATATGCATCAGCCAAATGTTAAGACAATGGGGCACTGGGAGGTTGGTGGACTCTGTAACCCAGTGGGTACCAGCTGGTGGGCTGATATTTCTGGGTATCATTGTGTTATGTTTTGTATGTATAAACATAGCATAGTGGGGTGTCCATGGGGATTATACAAGCTTGTAGACTGGGTGTCACTGTGCCACGTCTATCATGGGGTGGTCTGTTGCAGTAAAGTGACCATTTTACCCGTTTATCAAAGGCCCGTGCAAGCTGGGGATTGGCCTGTTTAAGAAACATTACAGTCCTCCCACTGGCTGCCGTCTGGCTGATAATATCAAGGTGCAGGTAAAGTATAAAGCTAATTGGCTAAAACACCTGGTCTTAGTCACTGTGAACCAGGTCACAGATGATGCCATGGAAACAGTAAAAGTGAACTGTGGTAAGACTTTAGATAAGTACTTATAACTAAATGTAACTTGAATGGTTTATTGAATGTTTAGTGTTTGGCTTGTTCTCAAAATAAATGGGTAACCAGTAGTAAACGTCTTCTGTCCCCACTCACCGAATATCAGTGCTGATAGCAACACTGTCTTAGGCCAAATCAAAGGTGGTCCATTGCATAGTCTCCATAGCTTCTACATCCTTCCTATAATGAGGCAACCAGAAATGAAAGCAGTACTCCAAGTGTGGTTGTCCCAGAGTTTTATAATGCTGCAACACGACCTCATAGCTCTTGAACACAATTCGCACGAGTAATGAAGGACCACACCACACAGCTTCCTAACGAACTCATCAACTGCATGGCAACTTTGAGGGATTTACGTACATGATCCAAAGACCCCTCTATTCCTCCACACTGCTAAGAATCTTTGTAATAAGCTTTCAAGTTTGACCTTCCAAAGTGAAACACTTTACACTTCTCCAGACTGAACTCCATCTGCCCCTTCTTAACGCAGTTCTGCAATTTGTCTATATCCTGTTGTAACCTACAACAACCTTGCACACTTTTCACAACACCACCAAACTTCAAGTCATCTGCAAACTTACTAATTCACCTCTCCACTTCCTCAATCAGGTAATTTACTAAAAAAAACACAAAGAGTAGGGGTACCAGAACAGATCCCTGTTGAACACCACTAGTCACTTATATCCAGGCACAACATGCTCTATCTACTACCGCCCTCCGCTTTCTGTGGGCAAGCCAATTCTGAATCCACACTGCCAGGTTTCCATGGATCCCGTGCCTCATGGCTTTCCAGAGGAGCCTTCCATCAAAGGTCTTCATGTATACCACACTGCCTTCATCAATTTATTTTGTCACCTCCTCAAGGTTCATAAGGCATATTCTGTACTTCACAAATGCTGACTGTCCCTAATAAGACTCGCTTCTCCAAATGCTTGTAAATCCTGTCCCTGAGAATTCTCTCCATTAATTTGCCCACCACTGACATAAGACTTAAGGCTGATTTATACTTGTGCGTCAAATGTACGCCGTAGGTGCGGCATAGCTGCATACCCTATGCTGTACTCTACGTTAACCCTACGCTGTAGCCTACAGTGCACCTCTCCCAAAATGTAACTATGCGACGCAGACCTCAACAACTGTGATTGGTCCGCTTGGTAGCATCACATTTCCTCCTACACTGCAATACCTTACCATTGGGCGACTGAAGGGCAGAGAAGGAACTCTGGCTGCAATGCTTTCCATAAAGCTTTACAGACCTCCAAAATTATGGAGGACCCTGTGCTTGACGCCAGTTTGTAGCTAGCTGCTACAGCCTGTTGACTTCCACCTAAAGCTAAAACTCGAAAAGTGATTGCCAGTCTCTGAATATACTGTGTGTACACTGATGCGATATTAACGGTTGAAGACAATGAACCAAATTGTCAAATCTACCTGCCGACATCCGAAAGTATTTGAAATGCATTTCCTCATCCATGTCTCTCAGTGGCCGGACAAGCACAGAAAATTCACCCTCCTTCAGTTTCAGTTGCCATTGTTTGAAGTTTGAGTTTCTTCGTGTTGAGTTTCAACAGGAAGAAACTCAACACAGTGGCATAGAAACCCCACCGCCAACTAGCATTTTGGTGGTGAATTGCAGAGCAAAGGAACACACCACACGCACAAGTATAAATGCTAACAACAGCGTAGCCCACTTGCATAAGCTATGGCGCAAGCTAGTACACACAGGTATAAATCAGCCTTTACGGGTCTATAATTCTCAGTTATCCCTATTATTTTTTGAACATTTCAAGGCATTCATTTCAAGGGGAATAGAATATAAAAACAAGGAGATAATACTGAGGCTTTATAAGACACTAGTCAGGCCACACTTGGAGTATTGTCAACAGTTTTGGACTCCATAAGTCAGAAAGGATGTGTTGTCATTGGAGAGAGTCCGGAGGAGGTTCATTAGCATGAAGGGGTTAACATATGAGAACCATGTGGCAGCAATGAGCCTGTACTCACTGGAACTTAGAAGAATGCAGGGGGATCTCACTGAAACCTACTGAATGTTGTAAGGACTAGATAAGGTGGATGTGGAGAGGATGTTTCCTGTGGTGGGAGAACTAGAGGACACAGCCTCAAAATTGAGGGCTGACCCTTTGAAACAGAGGTAAGGAGAAATTGTTTTAGCCAGAGAGTAATGAATCTGTGAAATGTTCTGCCACAGACAGCTGTGGAGGCCAAGACCGTCAGTATATTTAATGTGGAAATTGATCACTTCCTGATTAGTCGGGGCATCAAGGATTATGGCGAAAAAGCAGGTGTATGGAGTTGAATGGGATCTGGGATCAGCCATAATGAGATGGCAGCGCAGACTCTATGAGATGAATGGCCTAATTTTCTTCCTATGTCTTGGTCTTATCATCTAACAAAGGTGTATTTGCCATCCTCCAATCGCCTGGAACTACACTTGTGGCCAATGAGGACAGAAAGATCACCTTAACTGCCTCAGCAATTTCTTCCTTCACTTTCTGTAGTATGCTGGAGTATACCTCATTCAGCCTATCTATCTTAATATTTTAATAAAGCTCCAACACTGCCTCTTCCTTCATGTTAACTGATGGAATGCAGGGTAGGGAAGTGTAGGGTCATGCACTTTGGGAGAAGGAATAAATGTGTAGACTATTTTCTAAACAGGAAGCACGTTCAAAATTGAAGGTGCAAAGGGAGCACAATTCCCAAAAAATTAAATTGCAGGTCAATGCTGTAGTAAGGAGGGCAAATGCAGTGTTAGCATTCACTTCAAGAGGACTAGTATTGCCAAGGCTTTATCTGAACACATCTGGAATATTGTGAGCACTTTGGGGACCCATATCAAAGCAAAGATGTATTAGCATTGGAGAGGGTCCAAAGGAGATTCACAAGAATGATCCCAGAAATCAAAGGGTTAACTTATGAGTGTTTGAGGGCTCTTGACTTGTTCTCACTGGAGTTTAGAAGAATAAAGGGGGATCTCATTGAAACCTATCAAATAGTGAAAGCAATGGATAGAGTGGATGTGGAGAGGATGTTTCCAATAGTAGGAGAATCTGACACCAGAGGGCACAGCCTCAAAATACAAGACATCGATTTAGAACAGAGATGAGGTGGAATTTCTTTAGGCAGAGGGTGGTAAATATGTGGAATTCACTGCTCCAGGCATCTGTGGAGACTAAGTCATTAGATATATTTAAAGCAGAAGCTGATAGATTATTAATAGGTAAGGGTGTCAAAGAGAAGGCAGAAGAATGGGGTTGAGAGAGGAAATAAATCAACCATGATCAAATGGCTGAGCAGACTCGATGAGCCGAATGACATTATTCTGCCCCTGTATCTGGTCTACCTCCTCTGATTCCAGGCATATGAATCGAGATGTAAACAGAACGGCCATTGTGCAAGAAGTGGGTAACCCTGGTTAGAGTGGTCCAGCATTGGCTCAACATGCTTAGGTGAGAATAGGCTTCAGCAAGCACAGACAGAGGTTCTAAATAAGTTTCTAGTAATTTTACTTTCCTGTGAGTACAGAGTTAATATGCTGAAAATGTGTCCGGAGGTAGTGGTATGTTCTTCGTGTAATACGTGGGATCTTTGGGAGACCTCCAGTCTCCCTTAAAACTATGTTGGCATTAAGTGCATCAAGCTGAAGCTCTTTAGAGACCACATTCAGGAACTGGAGCTGCAGCTCGGTGATCATTAGCTTATATAGGAAATTGAGGAGATGAACGATAGGAGCTGCAGGGATGTAGTCACCTCTAAGTTGCAAGAGGCAAGTATATGGGTGAGAGGGAAAGGGAATAGGCTGCCTGTGCAGAACATTCCTGTGGCCATACTGCTTTGGATACTGTTGGGTGGATAACCTACCAGGAGGAAGCCACAGTGACCAGGTCTCTGGCACTGAGTCTGGCTCTGTGGCTCAGAAGGGAAGTGGGGAGGAGTGCAATGGTGATAGGGGATTCAGTAGTTGGAGGAGCAGAAACAAGATTCTATGGATGTGAAAGAGAAACCCGGATGGTATGTTGTCTCCCAGGTGCCAGGGTCAGGGATGTCTTGAATTGGGTCAATGCATTCTAGAGGGGGAGGGTGAACAGCCAGAAATCATGGTACATATTGGTACCAATGACATAGGTAGGAAAAGGAATAAGGTTGTGAGGGAGTTAGGCAGAAAGCTGAAGAGCAGGATCTCCAGGGTAGTAATCTCTGCCTGTGCCATGTGTCAATGAGGGCAAGATTAGGATGATTTGGCAGATGAATGTATGGCTGAAGAAATGGTGCAGGATGCAGGGTTTCAGATTTCTGGATCTCTTCTGCAGAATGTATGAACTGCACAAAAAGGACAGGTTACAGATGAACCTGAAGGGAACCAATACCCTTGCAGGCAGGCTTGATAGAGCTGTTGGGGAGTGTTTAATCTAATTTGACAGGGAATGGGAACCACAGTGATAGGGCTGAGGATAGGGCAGTTGGTTTACAAGTAGGTGCAGTGTTTAGTGAGACTGGGGGAAGGGACAGGCAGGTAGGCAGAGAGGTTGGTGTGGCTCAGTTGGTAAAAAATGAAATCAAGTCCTTAGAAAGAAATGACATCGGATCGGAAGATGTAGTATCATTTTGGGTGGAGTTAAGAAATTGCAAAGCTGAGAAAAACCCTGTTGGGAGTTAAATACAGGCCTCCAAACAGTAGCCAAGATGTGGACTACAAATTACAACAGGAGATAGAAAAGGCATGTCAAAGGGCAATGTTATGATGATCAGGGGGGATTTCGATATGCAGGTAGATTGAGAAAATCAGCCAATGTCCACATTTCTGCTGTGTACATTCCCTGAGGGGATCCAATCATGCATCATTAAAAGGAAGACATCGACTGCAGATAGTGAAACCTGAAGCAAAAATGAGCTGCTGAAGGAACCCAGTGGTTCAGATTGCATTGGCGGAGGAACTCAGTCGCTCAGTTTGTGTTGGCAGAGGAACTGAGTGGTGCAGATTGTGTTGGCGGAGGAACTGAGTGGTGCAGATTGTGTTGGCGGAGGAACTGAGTGGTGCAGATTGTGTTGGCGGAGGAAATGAGTGGTGCAGATTGCATTAGTGCATTGGCGGAGGAACTCAGTCGCTCAGTTTGTATTGGCAGAGGAACTGAGTGGTGCAGATTGTGTTGGCGGAGGAAATGAGTGGTGCAGATTGTGTTGGCGGAGGAAATGAGTGGTGCAGATTGTGTTGGCGGAGGAACTGAGTGGTTCAGATTGCATTAGTGCATTGGCGGAGGAACTCAGTCGCTCAGATTGCATTGGTGGAGGAAACCTGACCAGTCAACTGCTCAGGTAGAAACCCTTCAACGGGACTGAAAGAACAGATGAGAGATCGCCAACATAATGATATGAGAGAGCAGAGTGGCACAAGAGATTTCAAGAAATAGGTGTATCCAGCTGAGGAGGGACTGTCTGGCGCAAGTCAGGTGGAAATAGCGATAGGTGATGGATGGAGGCAAAGGGCTATAGATGATGGAATCTGACAGAAAAGGAATGTGGAATATGGAACCAAATAAGTGAGTTGGATAAATATCTGACAGGAAAGAATTTGTAGGACAGGGGTGTGAACTAACTAAGTCATGTAAAACTTGAGTTGTTAAGAGTTCAAAAGCTAAACAACCTCTTTGTAGGCTGAAACCATTCTGTAAAAGGTAGTCAGTCATACCTCCAAAAATACTTCCACTTTGCATACATCACTGCATTTCTCTGTCAAATATCCTCCCTGGGATCCAACAACAGCCTTTCCTCTAAGAAGCATTTCTATTCATTCCACATCTAGAATCCCCTGGCATCTTTGGAGCTTGTCAGTGTATCCAACATTAAATACCTGTCAGCATCACTGTTCTACTTAGACAATCCTGCCCACTATTTCACTCCTCAAATAGCAACATCGCAAATTTGATGCTTATTTAGTATTTGTGAGTTCTTTAGTGAAATCACTTTTACTGAAAGCAGCAACTAAACTGAAGTTTCTCTTCACCAATGTGTCAAAGTCATACTACATGGTGCATACTCCATGCAGGCACCTTCTCAGTGACAGTCAACAAAATTCTCACTGCATCTGTCTTTCTAAGAGCCTTCAGAATCTTAATTGCTTCATTACAATCAGAATTCATTCTTACAAAATTTTGTACTGTCTTTCTCCCTGCATCCAAGCAACCTTCACTGCATTGCTTCTTGAGTTTTCTTCCTAAAATATAGACCACAGCCTCCCAAATGCAATCACACCAAAATTTCCTCCAGTCCTCCCTCCACACTGCAGAAAAGGCAACACTCCATCACTCCTGCTATTTACCCTGTGATGGACCCCTGTGCTACCGCTGCTGCCTGCAAGGAGTTTGTGCGTTCTGCCCATGACCGCATAGGTTTCCTCCGGGTGCTCTGGTTTCCACCCACAGTCCAAAGCAGTACCGGCTGGTAGATTAATTGGTCATTATATGTTGTCCTGTGATTAAATTGGGGGCTTGCTGAGCAGCACAGCTCAAGAGCCAGAAGACCTACTCTGCGTTTTAGCTCAATGAATAAAATAAACAAATAAATATTCCTTCAACTGCAATACATATATAAGATTTTGGTTATCTATTCTTCTTACTAAAGTGGATATCTTCCCATTCTCCCTGTTACATTCCAATGACCATCTTTTTTGTCCGCTCACAAGCAGTCAAATCTCGTTGAAGGACTGTGTACAGATTACTTTCACACTTACCTTTGCCTTTGAACTAACTGTCATTGATCTTAAACACGAGGAATTCTGCAGATGCTGGAAATTCAAGCAGCACACATCAAAGTTGCTGGTGAACGCAGCAGGCCAGGCAGCATCTCTAGGAAGAGGCACTCTTGCTATCCCTTCAGTTAGTCCTGACAAAGGGTCTCGGCCCAAAACGTTGACTGTACCTCTTCCTAGAGATGCTGCCTGGCCTACTGCGTTCACCAGCAACTTTGATGTGTGTTGCTTGTCATTGATCTTTTCCAATTATCATGCTTAACTTTTAAGTGTTCTGCTGGAATTACTTTCATATACTTCTATCAAGTCTGTGTGGTTATATTATCTCAACACAGAAAACACAAATCTCTATGGCCTTTGCTCTGTGTTCAGAAGATCCAGATATCCATTAGATGGCAATCCTTGTAATAGCTTTGCTAGGTCCCTACAATCTCTTTAGCCAGAACTGGCACTCTATTCCAAGTATGATTGTTCTGAATTGAACTTCCCACAATCTACAATCTGACCAAATAACTCAGTGGTCTTAAACTTAAAATTTCTCTTTGGCAGTGATGTGTAAACATTATGCACATATTTTGCAATAATAGATATTGAAGTAGCTGAAAATTGCAATCCTAACACCTTTCATATTCCTCTGCAGTTATACCAACTTTCAGTTCATTAGCCTGAAACTGCCAATGTCTCACTATCTTCTCACAGTTGATAGAAATGTATTGAGGATAACTCTGTACTTATACTTCCCCCATCTGGCAATGCCTGTAACTTCTATTTTGGGCACATAACCTGCTCCTTGAATCGAGCCATAAGAGACCACAGATGCTGGAATCTAGAGCAAAGGAACCCAGCAGATCAGGAGACATCTGTAGAAGGAAATGGACAGCTAATGTTTTGGAGTAGAAAACAGAGCGGAGGAGGTCAGTATAAAGGGGTGATGGGAACCACAGCACCCTTCTGCAGGCTATGTACAATACTTCTAAATATACCTCTTTTGAATTACTCCCCCTGCAATCTGCAGCGTATTATTTCCCTTTAAGCAATGTACTTTTAAATCGACTTAATGCACTACAGATTTCACAATCTTCTGAAGGACTTTGGGGATCAAGCAAGTAAGGCACCTTAAGTGGATGAAAGTGCATTGCCATGGCTGGAAGCAAGGCAGGAGGGGGGAGGAACTCCAAACCAGAATGAAACGCAGAGAGATGAGGCCCTCTCCACCCAGCATCTTGTTAGCAGATGTGCAGTCGCTGGAGAACAAAACTAACGACCTGAGGGAAGATTGCTGTATCAGAGGGAAATGAGAGATTGTTGTGTTCTACATCTGAGCGAGATGTGGCTTTCTATGGCATACCAGGTACAGCAGTCAGACCTAAAGGGCTCTCAAGTTACAGAATGGACCGAACTGCTGAATCGGAAAAGGCGAAAGGTGGCAGAGTGTGTTCCATGAAAAACTCTCAGTGGTGCTCCCATGTGGTGGCTTTGTTAAATTTGTGTACCACTGACCTTGAACACCTAATGATCAAATGCCATCCTTTCCTTTACATAGGGAGTTCTCCTCTAAAACCTGACCACAGTTTACATACCACCAACGGCCAACTATAATCAAGCGCTTCAGATGCTTCAAGATGCCGTCTCCAAACAAGAAATAGTCCATCCTGACACATTTCAAATCATAGTCAGTGACTGTAACCAGGCTTGTTTGAAAAAAACACTGCCCAATTACCATCAGCCCACACTAGACCACTGTTATACTATGATAAGGAGTGCCTACCGCTCCATGCCCAGACCACATTTCGGGAAATTAAATCACTTGGCTGTCCTTCTACTGCATACAGGCAGAGGCTAAAGAGCAAAGCTCCAGAGATTAGGACAATAAAGAGGTGGTCGCAGGAGGCAGGGGAGCTACAGAATTGCTTCGAGCCATGTTCAAGGACTCATTTGTGGACCTGAATGAATACACCATGTTTGTCAGCAATTTTATTAAAATAGATGAGTGTGTCCCCACAATATCTTTCAGAACCTTCCCCAACCAGAAGCCCAGGATGAACCATGAGATCTGCAATCAGCTGAGAGCCAGATTAGAGGCATTCAGGTGCAGTGACCAAGAAAGTTACAAGAGGTCCAGGTACGATCTCTGGAAGGCCATCTCACGGGCGAAGTGACAATTCTGGACTAAACTTGAAGCAACGAAGATGAGAAAATCTGCAGATGCTGGAAATCCAAAGCAACACACACAAAATGCTGAAGGAACTCAGCAAGGTAGGCAGCATCTATGGAAAAGAGTAAACAGTCAAATGTTTTGGACTGAGCCCCTTTATCAGGAGACTTCATCCAAAAGCCCTGGATGAACTATGGGATCCGCTATTTGCTGAGGACCAGATGAAGGGTCTTGGACCAAAACTTCGACCGTTTATTCTTTTCCATAGATGCTACCTGGCCTGCTGAATTCCTCCAGCATTTTGTACGCGCTGAATCAATAAAGGATCCTTGACAACTGTGGCAGGGTTTGAATACCATCACCCCTTTTAAAGTTAAATCAAGAAACATAGGTGACAACAGGCTTCAGTTCCAGATGAGCACAATCCCCTCTGTGCTCGCTTTGACCATCAAAGCATGAAGGAACCACCACAACTTCCAGCAACTCCCGATGATCCTGTGATTTCAGTCACTGAAGGCTGACACCTAAGCAGCCTTCAGGAGGGTAAACCCTCAAAAAGCATCTGGCACAGACACAATATCTGGCCAAATACTAAAAACGTGTGTTAATCAACTGGCTGGAGTGTTGACTGAGATCTTTAACCTCTCACTTCAGCAGTCTGAGATACCTGCCTGCTTCAAGCGGGCTTCAATTATAACAGTGCCGAGGAAGAACATGGTGGCCTGCCTCAATGACTATTATCCAGCAGCACCTACATCCACAATGATGAAATGTTTTTAGGGGGTGGCGATGAGCCGTATCAACTCCTGCCTGAGAAATGACTTGGATCCGCTCCAATTTGCCTAGCAAAGCAACAGGTCCAGAGCAAATGCCATTTCATTGGCTCCTCACTCAACCCTGGAACATCTGGACAACAAAGATGCATACATCAGGATGCTCTTTATCAACTATAGCTCACATTCATTACCATCATCTCCTCAAATCTAATCAATAAGCTTCAAGACCTTGGCCTCAGTCCCTCCTTGTGCAACTGGATCCTTGATTTCCTCACTTGCAGACCCCAATCAGTTTGGATTGGCAACAACATCTCCTCCACAATCACCATAAGAACAGATGCACCAAAAGGCTGTGTGCTTAGCCCCCTGCTCTACTCACTTTACACCTATGACTGTGTGGCTAAGCAAGCTCCAAAGCCATATTCAAGTCGGCTGACAACACTACCGTCGTAGGCCGAATCAAAGGTGGTGATGAATCAGCATATAGGAGGGAGATTGAAAATCTGGTTGAGTGATGGCACAACAACAACCTCTTACTCAATGTCAGCAACAACTAAGAGCTGATTATTGACTTTAGGAGAAAGAAACTGATGGTCCATGAGCTCAGCATGCAAGTGCAATTACGAAGAAAGCATTGCAGTGCCTCTACTTCCTTAGGAGTTTGTGCAGATTTGACATGACATCTACAACTTTGATAAACTTCTATAGATGTGTAGTGAAGAATTAATTGACTGACTGCATCACAACCTGGTGAGAAAACACCAATGCCCTTGAACGGAAAATTCTACAAAAAAATAATGGATACGTCCCAGCCCATCACGGGTATAAACTCTCCCCACCACTGAGCACATCTATACAAAATATCACAGGAAAGCAGCGTACATCATCAGGAACCCCCACCACCCAGGGCATGCTCTCTTCTCGCTACAGCCATCAGGAAGGAGGTATAGGAGCTTCAGAACTCACACCACCAGGTTCAGGAATAGTTATTATCCCTCAATCATCAGGCTCTTGATTCAAACGGGATAACTTCACTCGCCCCATCATTGAACCATTCCCATATCATATGAACTCACCTTTAAAGGACTCTTCACCTTATGTTCTCCATATGCTTATTTATTTATTATTTCTTTCTTTTTGTATTTTGCGAGTTCGCTGTCTTTGCACACTGGCTGAATCCCAGGTTGGTGCGGTCTTTCATTGAGTCCATTATGGTCATTTTTCTATTAAGGATTTATTGAGTATGCCCATAAAAAAATGAATCCCAGGGCTGTATATGGTGACATATATGTACTTTAATAACAAATTTACTTTGGAAGGCACAGAACAAGAGCTGCTGGCGGTAGGTGAACCCAGGTGATGATGAAAAGGAAAGCAATGATGGACTGGAATCTGATAGAAGGGGAAGGTGATGCAGGGAACCAAGTAAGGGAGGTGGGGTAGGCAGGTAGGGATAGAAGTGGGACTTGGTTTGATCTTTGTATATGATTCTAAGCTAAAATTATGTTCTCACAAATAACCTTCCATAACACTGGACAACAAAGATTTTGCTTCCTGAATACCTTTAGGTGTATCTTGTGAATTTTGTGCTGCTGATCATGAAAATCATGAAATTTCTCTATCACACACCATTTTTTAAAAACATGCTTATTATTCCAATTCATAATTCAAGTCAATTAAAATGTTGCCTACAATGTAAGCTGGAAAGTTTCCTATCTTGTCCAGGCATGCTTGGGCATGCTTAGGCAGCACGGCTGCTGCATGGCAGGACAGGTTTTAGTAACAATTATTGGGTTCAGGACTGTAAGGATGGAATTTGCTATCACCAGGCACAAAAATTTCAATGAAGGATTTTGATATTTGAGACAGATGCTTCCCAGAATAACTGATGCCAAGATTAAGGAAAGCAGTTTTGTTGGTCCATAAATCAAACAGGTCATCAATGACAGGCAATTTGAAGAATTTCTAGTGGGACCGGAGAAAATCACATGGAAGGCATTCAAGGAAGCTGTTGAAATTTTTCTCGGCATCTACAGAGCACCAAACTACATGCAGCTGGTTGAAAGCATGCTTCAAGCATATAAAACCATGAAATGCAACATGTGACTAAAGATTCATTTTCTGCATTCCCATTTAGACTTCTTCCCTACAAATCTTGGTGCTGTTAGTGACGAGCATGGTGAAAGGTTTCACCAGGACATTGCGGTCATGGAGAAAAGATACCAGGGCAACTGGAATCCATCAATGCTGGCGACTTATTGTTGGACACTTAAGTGAGAAGCCTCAGACACTGAGTACAAATGAAAATCATTAACAAAGTATTTTTAACTTAGTTGAATTATTGCAAAGCATCAGCACCATTATGCAATTAAACTCATTATATTCAATAAAAGTTAATTTGTTGTTTCTCCAAATTCCTACGTGATACAAGTAATCTTAAATTATATTTGAGTTCATCTTCAAGCAGTCTATCATAAACAAAAAAAAATTCTAGGGAAGCAACACTTCTGAAAAAATTTGTTGTCCAGTGCTACATTTTGCAATGATTTTACGGGAATCACTGATTTTTATTCAGTTTAATCAGTTCTATAAAAATATTCATAAATCTGAACTTAGTTATTTAAATAATTCTCCTCCTGTTCATTGTTTTGATGCATTTACAACAAGAGGAACATCAACAGGTTTAAAGCTGCTTTTGTATTGGGTTAAATGTCATCAGCTACCAACAAGTGGGATTCAAATCAGATAGCCACAAGCTCACAGAAATTGAGCCCAAATTGCCCAACCAGCCAGTCAGAGGTACGCCTGCCTTTAAAACAAGCCCCCTTTGGCAGTTTGCCAAATCTGATAGATTCCTTAAGATTGCTCCCACCTGGGAAAAGTGAACAGAACTAGGCTTATCTATAATACTTTCCTGCACTCAAATCATCTACTGATGCTTACTTCAGAGTTCACATAAGAACAACATTTCATGAAATCATATTCCATGAGTACTGATTGCCATCTACAGAAGAGATAAAAATTTACACGGGAGCACACAGAAAAAAAATGGAGGCTCTCCATGAGCAACTCTAAGAGGCAGCCTCTTCAATTTCAAGGTGTTCTGCATTAATTGCTCGTAAAATGTTGTCTGTTCTTCACCTAAGTCACAATAATAGACAAACACTATCTGCCTGAACTAATAACACTTAAGCAATTGTACTTTTCATGTCTTTATTGAACATAAAGGGGTAGGAAGTTCAAGGGGGATATTAGAGGAGAGTGGTTGGTGCGTGGAATGCACTGCCTGAGTCAGTGGTGGAGGCAGATACACTAGTGAAATTTAAGAGACTACTAGACAGGTATATGGAGGAATTTAAAGTGGAGGTTATATGGGAGGCAGGGTTTAAGGGTTGGCACAACATTGTGGGCCGAAGTGCTGTACTATTCTATGTTCTATGTTCGATACTGTTTAATCATTCATAGTTCAGGCTGGAAAATGTATATGGATCCTTGTATTTAATATCTGGTAGAACCTCCTTTAGCCTCCATCAAACACTTCCTGTACCTGCTTATCAGACTTGCACAATAGCGAAGAATTTTAGACTATTCCTCCATACAAAACTGTTTCAGTTCATCAATATTGCTGGGATACCTTACACGAACAGCCTTTTACAGGTCATGCCACAGCATTTCAATTGGGTCTGGACTCTGACTTGGCCATTCCAAAACACAATCTTTTTTCTTTTTAAATCATTCTGTTGTTGATTTACTCGTATTTCAAGCCATTGTCTTGATACATCTATTAAGCTTCAGGTGATGGATCGCAACCTTGATATTCTCCCATAAAATGTCTTGATAGTATTTTGAATTCATTGTTCCCTCAATGATTGCAAGCTGACCAGGCCCTGAGGCAACAAAGCAGCCCCAAACCATGTTGTTCCTTCTACCATGCTTCACTGTTAGGATGAGGTTTTAGTGTTAGTGTGCTGTGCCCTTTTTCCTCCCAAGATAGAAGTGTGCATTTCTACCAAAATATACAAAATCACAGAACATTGTCCCAGAAGCATTCTGGAACATCCAGGTGGTCTTTTGCAAACTTAAGATGATCAACAACTTATTTTGATGAGCAGTGGTTTCCTCCATGATGTCCTTCCATGAACACCATTCTTGTTCAGTGTTTTTCTCATAGTGGACACATGAACAGAGACTTTAGCAAGTTCTAGAGATTTCTGTAGGTCTTTTGCTGTTACCCTTGGGTTCTTTTTCACTTCCTTTAGCATTGCACATTGTGCTGTTGGTGTGATCTTTACAGGATGCCCGTTCCTAAGGATAGTAGCAACAGTACTGAGTTTCCTCCATTTGCAGACAGTTGTTTCTCTTACTGGTTTCTTACTGTGGACTGATGAACATTCAGGTCTTTAAAATGCTTTTGTAGCCTTTTCCAGCTTCGTGCATCTCTACAATTCTTCCTCTAACGTCATCTGAAAGTTGTTTTGATTGAGGCATGGAGTATCTTTCTTGAGAAGAGCAGGCTCTGAGAGTAACCTGACTATGTGTCCTTTCTTTTCTATAGGGCAGGACACCTCTACAACCCACACCTCCAATCTCATCTCATTGATTGGAACACCTGACTCCAAATAGCTTTTGCAAGGCATTACCCCAAAGGTTCACATACATTTTTGAACCCAGACGGTGATTGTTTACATGGTGTACTCAATATTGATGTGAGGAAGTATAATTGTTTGTGTTTTATTATTTTAGGTAGATTGTGTTTGTCTATTATTGTGACTTAGATGAAGATCAGACCACATTTTATGAGTAATTAATGCAGAAAACCAGGTAATTGCAAAGGGTTCACAAACTTCTTCTTGCAACTGTTGCAAAAAGCTTCATTCACAAAGGAAAACCGTTCTTTAATTCATAACTACGCTCATAATCGGGTTCAACGTTTTATCAGAAGGGAGTGAGCTCTGATGTATAAATTGTCCAAAGAAGGAAAATGCAGGTATCAAAATGCAAGACAGACTTGACTCTACTATCACTTTAGCAGTAATAAAATGCATGTTCCTCTTCAATTTCAGAATTCTCCCAGCCCCAGACCTCCCGGAAGATTCAAACAACACACACAAAATGCTGGTGGAATGCAGCAGGCCAGACAGCATCCATAGGAAGAGGTACAGTCGACGTTTCAGGTCGAGACCCTTCATCAGGACTAACTGAAAGAAGAGATAGTAAGAGATTTGAAAGTGGGAGGGGGAGGGGGAGATCCGAAATGATAGGAGAAGACAGGAGGGGGAGGGATGAAGCCAAGAGCTGGACAGGTGATTGTCAAAAGGGATACAAGGCTGGAGAAGGGGGAGTATCATGGGACGGAAGGCCTTGGAAGAAAGAAAGGGGGAGGGGTGCACCAGAGGAAGATGGAGAATAGGCAAGGAGTAATTGTGAGAGGGAAAGAGAGAGAGAAATAAATAAATAAATAGGGATGGGGTAAGAAGGGTAGGAGGGGCATTAACGGAAGTTAGAGAAATCAATGTTCATGCCATCAGGTTGGAGGCTACCCAGATGGAATACAAGGTATGAAGACAAGAGGAACCCTATCCCTAGTGGGGTGGCGGGAGGATCAGGTGAGAGCAGGTGTGCGTGAAATGAGAGAGATATGTTTGAGGGCAGAGTTGATGGTGGAGGAAGGGAAGCCCCTTTCTTTAAAAAAGGAAGACATCTCCTTTGCCCTGGAATGAAAAGCCTCATTCTGCGAGCAGATGCAGCAGAGACGGAGGAACTGAGAGAAGGGTTTGGCATTTTTACAAGTAACAAGGTGGGAAGTGGAATAGTCCAGGTAGCTGTGAGAGTCCGTGGGCTTAGAGTAGACATCAGTAGATAAGCTGCTTCCAGAGATAGAGACAGAGAGATCAAGGAATTAGCTTTCTCAATGAAGCATGTTTCTCAAAATGAACATTCATTAATCTTAACTCACTGAATCCTTTCGGAGGCCTATAAGTCAAAAGGTGGAACACTGGCAAATACCATAATGGCCCTAGTCATCAGGATCTTTGTGATCTGACCTATCACTGACAATTGACTGGGGGCAGGGCTATACTAGTCAGGTAGCTTCCTTTCCTTATGCATGCCTTCTTTTCCTTTTGTGTGAAATATTTCCCATCAAACAAGCATCCCTCACAAAACACCATGCAAATGCAAGTTTCATTCTACAGAGATTGGTTTATTTGGACAGATGGTGGAACTCCAATATTTGTGTTGTGCCACTTGAAAAAACTTTAATTCTTGTTCACACTTTGCATAAGAATAAACACAAGAAAAAGGAGCAGATGGAACCACAATAACATTTTCCTGTTTTCATCACATACCTCTCCATTCCTGTTAAATGTCTGTCAATTGCTACCTCAAGTATATTCAATGCCTCCGCTGCTTCCTGGGGTCAAAAGATTTCCCATATGAAAATGTCACTCTCTGTTTAGACATTACCTGATCCATGCCAATGTATTACCCACACCCTCTTGCATAGTACCATTTTGTGGGTATCTTAGCAAAGGCTACCAGGAAATATCTAATATCTCAGACTCCAGTAATTTTGTCAAATACTATTTCCTTTTCATCCTCCTGTACATCCTCCATGATGGTAGCAATGAGAAGAGGGCATGTCTTGGGTGATAGGGGATTTTAATGATTGATGCTGCCTTTTTGAGGCATCGCTCATTGAAGTTGTCCGGGATGCTGGGGAGGCTAGTGCCCACGATGGAGCTGACTAAGTTTACAACTCTCTGCAGCTTATTTCAACCTTGTGCGGTAACCACCCCCCCCCACTCCCCCTCTTACAGCACGGTGATACAGCCAGTTAGAGTGCTCTCCGTGGCAGATCTGTAGAAATCAGTGAGTATCTGTGGTAACATACAAAATCTCCCCAAACTCCTAATGAAGTATAGCTGCTGTCATGCCTTCTTTTTAACTGCATCGATATGATAGGCCCAGGATAGATCCTCAGAGATGTTGACACCCAGATACTTGAAATTGCTCACTTTCTCCACTTCTGAGCCTCTATGAAGACTGATGTGTGTTCTCTTGTCTTACCCTTTCTTAAGTCTACAATCAACTCTGGGATCTTACTGACGTTGAGTGCCAGGTTGTTGCTGCAACACCACTCAACCAGCTGACATAGCTCACTCCTGTACACCCGCTCGTCACCATCTGAAATCCTGCCAACAATAGTTATGTCGTCACATAGAGGCCGAGCGTGGAAAAATGGAACTAGCTTTAATGGGTATTTTGGTTGACGTAGACTAGTTGGGCAAATGGCCTGTTTCTGTTCTGTACAGCTCTATGACTGTACAGAGCAGACCAGTTAAAATTGGTTGAATTAAAATTAGCACAAACGATTAGCATTGGGAATAATTCATTCACAAGATGAAACTTCTGTTACAATATGCAGTATGTCCTGGTTGTGTGGAAGCTAGATTCCGGATGATAAAACTGAATACAACATGGCCAAAATTAAAATCTTGCATTAAATTATCAAAATAGCAACCTTAACACACAACATGAAAGCAACACGCACAAAATGCTGGAGGAACTCAGCAGGCTGGGCAGCACCGATGGGAATGAGTAAACAGTTGAAGTTTCAGTCCAAACCTTTCCTGAAGACTGGAAAAAAGGATTAGAAGTCAAGAGTAAGAAGGTGGGGGAAGGAGAGGAGGAAGAAGTACAAGCCATCGGTGATGGGTGGAACCGGGAGAAGAGGAGGGGTGAAGTAAAGAGCTAGGAAGCCAATTGGTGAAACAGATAAAGGGCTGGAGAAGGGGTCATCTGACAGGACAGGACAGAAGGTCATGGAAGAAAGGGAAGGGGGAGGAACACCAAAGGGAAGTGATGGGTAGATAAGGAGATAACATGAGAGGGGGAAATGGGAATGGGAAATTAAGGGGTGGGGGGAGCAATTACTGCAGGCGGTGAAAAAGGCGAATGGTATGCTGGCATTTATAGCAAGAGGATTCGAGTACAGGAGCAGGGAGGTACTACTACAGTTGTACAAGGCCTTGGTGAGACCACACCTGGAATATTGTGTGCAGTTTTGGTCCCCTAATCTGAGGAAAGACATCCTTGCCATAGAGGGAGTACAAAGAAGGTTCACCAGATTGATTCCTGGGATGGCAGGATATGATGAAAGACTGGATAAACTAGGCTTACACTCGTTGGAATTTAGAAGATTGAGGGGGGATCTGATTGAAACGTATAAAATCCTGAGGATGGGCAAGAGGTATATTCAGAGGGACAGAGGGAGAAAAAGGAGAGTGAGAGAAAGAATGTGTGCATAAAAATAAGTAACAGATGGGGTACGAGGGGGAGGTGGGGCCTAGCGGAAGTTAGAGAAGTCTATGTTCATGCCATCAGGTTGGAGGCTACCTAGACGGAATATAAGGTGTTGTTCCTCCAACCTGAGTGTGGCTTCATCTTTACAGTAGAGGAGGCCGTGGATAGACATGTCAGAATGGGAATGGGATGTGGAATTAAAATGTGTGGCCACTGGGAGATCCTGCTTTCTCTGGCGGACAGAGCGTAGATGTTCAGCAAAGCAGTCTCCCAGTCTGCGTCGGGTCTCGCCAATATATAAAAGGCCACATCGGGAGCACCGGACGCAGTATATCACCCCAGTCGATTCACAGGTGAAGTGTTGCCTCACCTGGAAGGTCTGTTTGGGGCCCTGAATGGTGGTAAGGGAGGAAGTGTAAGGGCATGTGTAGCACTTGTTCTGCTTACACGGATAAGTGCCAGGAGGGAGATCAGTGGGGAGGGATGGGGGGGACGAATGGACAAGGGAGTTGTGTAGGGAGCGATCCCTGCGGAATGCAGAGAGAGGGGGGGAGGGAAAGATGTGCTTAGTGGTGGGATCCCGTTGGAGGTGGTGGAAGTTACGGAGAATAATATGTTGGACCCGGAGGCTGGTGGGGTGGTAGGTGAGGACCAGGGGAACCCTATTCCTAGTGGGGTGGCGGGAGGATGGAGTGAGAGCAGATGTATGTAAAATGGGGGAGATGCGTTTAAGAGCAGAGTTGATAGTGGAGGAAGGGAAGCCCCTTTCTTTAAAAAAGGAAGACATCTCCCTCGTCCTAGAATGAAAAGCCTCATCCTGAGAGCAGATGCGGCAGAGACGGAGGAATTGCGAGAAGGGGTTGGCGTTTTTGCAAGAGACAGGGTGAGAAGAGGAATAGTCCAGATAGCTGTGAGAGTCAGTAGGCTTATAGTAGACATCAGCGGATAAGCTGTCTCCAGAGACAGAGACAGAAAGATCTAGAAAGGGGAGGGAGGTGTCGGAAATGGACCAGGTAAACTTGAGGGCAGGGTGAAAGTTGGAGGCAAAGTTAATAAAGTCAACGAGTTCTGCATGCGTGCAGGAAGCAGCGCCAATGCAGTCGTCGATGTAGCGAAGGAAAAGTGGGGGACAGATACCAGAATAGGCACAGAACATAGATTGTTCCACAAACCCAACAAAAAGGCAGGTGTAGCTATGGGCACCCGTATGGTGCCCATAGCTTGGAGGAAGTGGGAGGAGCCAAAGGAGAAATTATTAAGAGCAAGGACTAATTCCGCTAGACAGAGCAGAGTGGTGGTAGAGGGGAACTGATTAGGTCTGGAATCCAAAAAGAAGCATAGAGCTTTGAGACCTTTCTGATGGGGGAAGTCCAAATCGTATAATAGTATAAAAATAGTATAAAATCCTAAAGGGATTGGACAGGCTAGATGCAAGAAGATTGTTCCTGATGTTGGGGAAGTCCAGAACGAGGGGTCACAGTTTGAGGATAAAGGGGAAGTCTTTTAGGACCGAGATTAGAAAAAACTTCTTCACACAGAGAGTGGTGAATCTGTGGAATTCTCTGCCACAGGAAACAGTTGAGGCCAGTTCATTGGCTATATTTAAGAGGGAGTTAGATATGGCCTTTGTGGCTGAAGGGATCAGGGGATATGGAGGGAAAGCTGGTACAGGGTTCTGAGTTGGATGATCAGCCATGATCATACTGAATGGCGGTGCAGGCTCGAAGGGCCGAATGGCCTACTCCTGCACCTATTTTCTATGTTTCTATGTAAGTTTGAGAAATCAGGTTGGAGGCTACCCAGACGGAATACAGGGTGTTGCTCCTCCAACCTGAGTGTGACCTCATCATGGCAGTAGAGGAGGCCATGGGCTGACATGTTGTAATGGGAATGGGAAGAAATGAAATGGGTGGCCACCAGGAGATCCCACCTTTTCCAGCAGATGAAGCTTATGTGCTCAGTGGTGCGGTCTCCCAATCTATGTCAGGTCTCACCGATATACAGGAGGCCAAATTGGGAGCGTCAGATAGAGTAGATAACCTCAACAAACTCACAGGTGAAGTGTTGCCTCACCTAGAAGGACTGTTTGGGACCCTGAATGGTCGTGAGGGAGGTGGTATAGGGGCAGGCGTGTTAGTGTTCCACAAGCAAGGATAAGTACCAGGAACAAGATCAGTAGAGAGGGACCAACAGACAAGAGAGTCGCATAGGGAGAGATCCCTGCAGAAAGTTGGGGGGGGGGGAGGGAAAGATAGTGGTGGGATCCCATTGGGGACGGCAGAAGTTATGGAGAATTACATGCTGAATGCAGACATGGATGGGTGATTGGTGATGAATACCCAGTTGATATTTTCTCTCCACAAAAACTCTGGTAAACAACAGCTTTGGATGTATTCAAAATGAAAAGTTTTGGGATCTTATTAACAATGACAAGCTTTCCTGAATTTCTCATGGTACCAACTGTACAAAATAGTCTCATTGTTTTCGGTTATAGTATTTTTTCATAAGGTTTTCCATGAGACAGTTAATTTATTCCCCAGTTTATAACAAACCATTTACTACTTTTTATTTGTAAGTCACAATTCTCTAGCAGGGACTTCGTTGTGGAAATGTTTCCTCTTTTCACAAAAATCCTTCAACAAAATTAAGAAGATGGGACTTGTACATATTAACTAGAGCCCTTTATGGACAACCATACCAGAGGGCATTTTTGGAACATGCTTGGTCAGAGAATTCCTTCCTCGCAGTGCTTCAGGACTGCCTTGGCAAAAGATTACTTTTAAATGGTGAAACGGAATGTTTTAACACTATATGGAATACGCCATTAATTTGTACTTTAGCACAATCCAGCCTCAAAATGTACTATTGTTCACGTATGACTACTTAAATTTCATTAACTTTGTTTACTGCACTTTCACTGCACAAGAATATAGCCATATTATGGGGCTTTATATGAACCTTGGTCTATTAAGCACTCACAACTAATTTTCATTTCATTATTTTTCACTAATTAATTTTAAATAAATTGTAGGCAGTCAACTAAGTCACTGATTTGGAAACACACACACACAAAATTCAATATCCATCTGCTTTAAGCTGCTATGCAAGTTATTTACCATACATCATGCCAAACCATTTCATTCCAAAATGGTGCATTATTTTCTAGTTCAGTTTACACAAGTTCATATTTACACAGTGGAAAGTCTACTGAAAGTCTTCAGAAAAATAGGCGGCCAGATAGTTAGAAGATCCACACAAAGTTTGTCAACTCAGTGAAATATGAGTCTGTATCCCCACTAACTACAGCTAAAAACAACACATCACCACCCAAAAGCAAAATATTGCAGATGCTGAAATCTAAAATTAAAATAAAATACTAGGAATACTCTACAGGCATGGAGAAAGGCAGAGCTAGCTTGGAGAGAAGGAGAGTTAGTTCTTCGAGGAAGGGACATCAATATGAAACCAGAATATCTTTGAGGTAAAAATTACTAATGGTCAGAAGCAGGGGTGAGAAGGGAAGTCGAGAATTCTTAAAACTTCGACATTTATTTCAAATGTTCTGCTCAAAGACAAGGGATGAAGATCCTTTCGGGCAATAGCCAAATAATATCACTCAAATCAACCTCAGGAGGCACTTCTTTTGTATTAGAGCAAAACATTCTTTGTTAAATTATATTTAATCACATTTACATTCCTTCCTTCCAATCTTCAAAAAAATCAATTAGATCCTTCTATAATTTTTGTTATTTTCAATGAACATTTGTATTAATTCTACTAAAGGGATAATTTCCAATACCTTTAAAATAATTGAATGACATCTCCGTACACAAATCAATTATCTAATGTTTAGTAAAAGAATCTCTTATCTATTTGTCTGTCAATGGAGAATTAGCTGCAGCCAATTGTCGAGGCATCTTGAAATATGCACAAGAACAAAGCTTACTCTACAGAATTGTAGGGGATATCTCAAACAGGTATTTTATATAAACACTTTCTATTCATTTTCTAAACCAAGAAAGGCTTTTAAACCTAATTATTTCAGCTACTTACTTAAAGCAAAATAATAGATTCATTTTTAAATACAAAATTGCAGACATTCGGCAATCCATTAACTTGACCTCAGTTAATTGGAGCATCAATTTTTAAAACCCCTTACACATTTTAGAGTTTCTGTGTTTTAACTTTTAAGGATTTTATTTTTATGATTTGATTTATTTTAAACAGATTTTCAATGTTGCTAATGATCATAGACATCAGAGAAAAAGAACATCAATGAATATAAAGTAACTTCAGATGCTGGGATCTGGAGCTAACAAACTACTGGAGAAACTCAGCAGATCAGGCAGTATCTGTGAAGGGAAATGGGCAGTTCAGATGAAGGGTCTCAACCTGAAACATTGACCATCCATTTCAGGCATGAGAAACAACCCATGGTTTTTTTATAACCAGTTCTAACAGGCAGCAGAGTAGGGCAAACATAGTTTAGCCAACGTCAATTGCCTTACAGCATTTCTAGGATGCTGTAAAAGAGAGGTGAGAGTGGATATTGGCCCGCTGGAAAATGATTCTCGAGAGGTAGTGATGGGGGAGAAGAAAATGGCAGATGAACTGAAAAAGTATTTTGCATCAGTGCTCACTGTGGAAGACACTAACAGTGCAGTGGAAGTTCCAGGTGTCAGGGGTCATGAAGTATGGGAAGTTTATATTACTAGGGAGAAGGTTCTTGGGAAATTGAAAGGTCTGAAGGGAGACATGGTGCAGGCATTAGAAATGATCTTTCAAGAATCACTAGATTCTGGAATGGTTCTAGAAGACTGGAAAACTGCAAACGTCACTGCATTCTTCAAGAAGGGAGAGAGGCAGAAGACAGGAAACTATAGGCCAGATAGTCTGACCTTAGTGGTTGGGAAGAGGTTGGTGTCAATTATTAAGGATGAAGTCTCAGGATACTTGGAGCACATGATAAAATAGGCCACATTCAGCATGGTTTTCTCAAGGGAAAATTTTGTCTGACAAATCTGTTGGAATTCTTTGAAGAAATAACAAGCAGAATAGAAAAAGGAAAATTAGTTAATGTGTGTACTTGGATTTTCTGAAGGCCTTTGACAAGGTACCACGCATAAGGCTGCTTAAAAAATTAAGAGCCTGTGGTATTACAGGAAAGATAAAGTAGTAGCTGATTGGCAGGAGGCAAAAAGTGGGAATAAAGAGAGCCTTTTCAGGTTGGTTTCTGGTGACTAATGGTGCTCCATAAGGGTCTGTGTTGGGATTGATTTTTTTTATGTTATATGTTAATTAATATGGATTAAGGAATTGATGGCTTTGTTGCAATATTTGCAGACAATATAAAGATAAGCAGAGGGGCAGGTTGTTTTGAGGAAGTAGAGAGGCTATAGAAGGACTTAGCAGATTAGAAGAATGGGTAAAGAAGTGGCAGATGGAATACAGTGTCAGGAAGTGTATGGTCATGCACTTTGGCAGAAAAAATAAAAGGGTTGACTATTTTCTGAATGGAGAGAAAATACAAATAAACTGAGGTGTAAGGGGACTTGGGAGTCCTTGTGCGGGATTCCCTGAAGGTTAATTTGCAGGTCGAGTCTGCAGTGAGGAAAGCAAATGCAATGTTTGCATTCATTTCAAGAGGATCAGAATATAAAAGCAAGGATGTAACATTGAGACTTGATAAAGCACTGGTGAGCCCTCACTTGGAGTATTGTGAGCATGTCTCAATCCCTTACCTTAGAAAGGATGTGCTGAAACTGGAGAGGGTTCAAAGGAGATTCATGAAAATGATTCTAAGTTTGAACAGCTTGTCATATGAACAGCATTTGATGACTCTGGGCCTGTATTCACTGGAATTCAGAAGAATAAGGGGGTAACCTCATTGAAATCTATCAAATGGTGAAAGGCCTTGATAGAGTGGATGTGGAGAGGATGTTTCCTATGGTGAGAGAGTCTAAGACCAAAGGACTTAGAGGAGTGTCCTTTTTAGAATATAGTTGAAGAGGAATTTCTTTAGCCAGGGAGTGGTGAATCTATGGAACTTGTTGCCATTTATGTGGAAGCAGAGGTTGATAGATTCTTGATTAGTCAGGGCATGAAGGGCAGGAGAGAAGGCAAGAGATTGGGGCTGCGAGGAAAAACAGATCAGCAATGATAAAATGGTGGAGCAGACTCGATGGGCCAAAGAGCCTAATTCTGCTCGTATATCTTATGGTCTTATTTCTGTAGGTGGGTGTACGCTGGTCTATCAGATGATAGAATTTGCATCCTGGAAGGTCCTCTGTTAACCAGGACTCCAGTTATGATAACCAAGATATCTTCTGCAAAGAAATTCTTGGTAGAGTATTCATGTAAGCCAAAGATGGACTTAGCAATTATATGGGTGGTGAGCAGTTTGACATTCCCTCCCAGTGCCAACTAATTCTGAGATTTTAAAGTTTTTGACAAGGATCTGCATTATTCATTATATATCCACAAAATACTAAGAAATACCCAGGCTGGAGACTGATCATAGAATATATATAGCAGGTTTGGATTATATCAGTATTTTTTACCTTTGCCTTAAGAACTTTGTCTTGATCCTAAGGACTTTCTACAGGGGCACAAATGAGAGCATCCTGACAGTCTGCATCACTGCCTGGTATGAGAACTGTATCTCCCTCGATCGTAGGATTCCTCAGAGAGTGGTGTGGATAGCCCAGCGCATCTATAGTTGTGAACTTCCCATGATTCAGGACATTTACAAAGACAGGTGTGTAGAAAGGGCCTGAAGGATCATGGAGACCCCAGTCACCCAAACCACAATCTATTCCAGCTGCTACCATCCGGGAAACGGTATCGCAGTATAAAAGCCAGGACCAAGGGGCTCTGGGACAGCTTCTTCCACCAGGACATCAGACTGATTAACTCACACTGATTTGAGTGTACTTCACATTATGTTACATTAACTGTTCTATTTATTATAAATTACTATGATGGCACATTGCATATTTAGACGGAGACATAACGTAAAGATTTTTACTCCTCATGTATGTGAAGGATGCAAGAAATAAAGTCAATTCAATTCAATATATTTAACTGCTTCAAATGGGCAGCAAATTATACCAGTGCCCAAGAAGAGCCGAGTGAGCTGCCCCGATGACCGTCATCCAGTAGTACTCACAACTACGGTGACAAAGTGCTTTTTCAGGTTGGTCACAGCTGGAATTATCTCCAGTCTCAGCAAAGACCTGGACCCAATGCAATTTGCCACAATAAGTCTAAGGCGATCGCAATTTCATTGGCCTTCACTTGGCCTTGGTTCTCCTAGACAATGCAAATACCCATGTCAGGACGCTGTTCATTGACTACAGCTCAGCATTTAACACCATCATTCCCACAGTTCTGATCTAAAAGCTCCACAACCTGGACTTCTGTACCTCTCTCTCTGCAACTGGATCCTCAACTTCCTAACCAGCAGAGTGCAATCTGTGCGGATCGGAAAGAGCATCGCCACCCTGCTGACAATCAACACTAGTGCATCTCAGCCCACTGCTCTTCTCACTCTACACCCATGACTGTGTGGCTAGGCACAGCTCAAATGCCATCTCTGACAATATAACCATGGTTGGCAGAATTTCAGATGGTACAGGAGTGAGATATATCAGCTGGTTGAGTGGTGTCGCAGCAAGAACCTTGCATTCAACGTCAGTAAAACCAAAGGACTGATTGTGGACTTCAGAAAGGGTAAGACGAAGGAAGTCTGGGTTCTGATGAAGGGTCTCGGTCCCAAACGTCAACTGTTTACCCTTTTCCATAGATGCTGCCTGGCCTGCTGAATTCCTCCAGCATTTTGTGTGTGTTACTTTGACTTCCAGCATCTGCAGATTTTCATTTGTTTGAAATACTTGATGCTATTAACTTAGAAGTTACAAATCTCAACTGGATTTTCACATCCAAGGTAAAGCATTAATAATTTACAGAGTATGGTACACTCCTTTCATTCAACTTGGCAAACTCAATAATATGCCAGATCGTAAAGATCGATGGGGGGTGGGGGGGGTCAGGGCCAGAGGCAAGGGACAGGCTGGTTCAGCTCACTGCTCAGCGATCTGTCGCCTGCAACAACAGACTCCTGAATTGGCTGCAGTGATCCCTCGCTTCATGTCTGCAACTCACTTTCATGAATTTCAGTTCTGAATACTATTTGCTTACTTTTATTGCTTGCGCGATTTGTTCCTTTTCTGCACATTGGGTGTTTTAACAGCCTTCTTTTTTAATGGGTTCTATTGGGTTTCTTTGTTTTGGGGCTACCTGTAAGGAGATAAATCTCAAGGTTGCATAAAGTATACAAACTTTGACAATAAATGTACCTGTACTTTGAACTTTGATGAAATTCAAGATAGCACCAGTTAAAGAAATTACATTAAATTAATTTTAGTTTAACAAAACATTTAATCCAGTCATATTTTAAAGGTATTAAAATCTCACCAGAACAAAATAGTCTTTTTAATTGATGGAAACTCCAGGAAATAAATATTGCTCAAAGGTTACACCACTTAAGATTTTCCCAAGATAATATCAATACTAGATGAAAAAGTAGACCAGAGAATTGTTATATTGTGTAGAACAGGAAGGGAGAAATTGCCCACAATGCTCTTGCATTCTAATTGAAAAATGCATCCTTTTAGTTGAACCTACTATGTATTTTGTTTCCTAATGCTACAACAGAACCACATTGTTAGTAATAAAAAAAAAATCACAGGTTGTGAAGAGCTTTGCTATTTCCTGAGGTTACATTAAGAACATTTTTCCCTCCCTTTTCTCCCCACCCTTTGTTTCTCTGTACAAGTTTCTCATGGAGGGATTTGACAGCAACAGCTCTATGAGTGAAATCACAGTGTCTTGTGTTAGAGGTTACGATAGAATCGCCGTTGATCCAAAGTGAGCATATGGGCCATCACAGACTGAAGTGGCATTAAATGTTACGACATAGAATTGATTCAGTGGCATTGAACTAGATTCTCCTTTAATTGTTCTTACAGTTGTAGTTCATCAGCTTGGACAGGCTTTTGCTCCCACTGTAAAAACAGCATGAAAACTAAAATACAGATCAAAGTTCTGCTCTTTGCACTCAAAACCTGAAAGCATTTTCAAAACTCATGTTTCACAACCTGCAGCAATTCATCACACCACCTTTAATTATGTGTTTCAATAAACAGACACCAAATTGTTGAAAGTGTACAATGCCAAGGACAAAACCCAATTGTAATCATTTGTACCAGGCACGCATCACTTTGAGAAGAGTTCCAAAGATTACTTGCACTATTTCAAATGCAGTCTTATTAGTTATTAGTTCACCAAATACCTTCCAATAAATGAGTAACTGAGCCCTTTACATTTGCTAGCAAATAACAGCTCATTTCCAATATATTATTCTTGGCATTTATTCAAGTTTAAGACCTTAGTGTGTTCAACTTTGCAATATTCCCTTTGAGCATCAGTGCCAAGATTTGTAGCATCTTTAAAGCTTTAGAAAAACCAGACTGATAGCCCCTTTATCAGGGAGTTAATGAATAACATTAAGGGTGGCACCGTAGTGTAGTGGTTAGCACAACACTTTACGGTACAGGCAACCTGGGTTCAATTCCCACTGCTGCCTGTAGGGGAATTTATACATTCTCCCTGTGACTGCATGCATTTCCCCCAGGTGCTCCACATTTTAAAGACATACCAATTGGTACATTAAATGGTCATTGTAAATTGTCCCATGATTAGGTCAGAATTAAAAACAGGGAAAATTGCAGGGCAGCAAAAGCCTAGTCTGCACTGTATCCCAAAACCTCATTCTTAATAATGAACTCCAACATCTTCCCAACCACTGAAGTTAGGCTAACTGGTCTAAAATTTCTATTCTTCTGCTTCCTTCCCTTCTTAATGAATAGAACAACATTTGGAAATTTTCATTCCTCCAGAACCATTCCAGAATCTAGTGATTCTTAAAAAAATTATTTCTCATGCCTCTACATTTCCTTCAGCCACCTCTTTTAGAACCCTGGGGTGCAGTCCGTCAGGTCCAGGTGACTTATCTACCTTCAGACCTTCCAGCTTCCCAAGCACCTTCTCCTTAGTAAAAGCACTACACTAACTTTTCAAAACTCTCAAGATCCTGGCATATGCTGGTGCTTTCTACAATGATGCAAAATCCTGATTAAGTTTGTCCACCATTTCTCTGTCCCCCATTACTACCTCTCCAGCATCGTTTTCCAGCGGTCCAATATCCGCTCTCACCTCTCTTTTACTCTCTATTTATCTGATAAAACCATTTGTATCCTCTTTTATATTATTGGCTAGCTTACCTTCACATTTCATCCTTTCTCTTCTAAAGGCTTTTTAGTCGCCTTCTGTTGGCTTTTAAAAGCTTCCCAATCCTCTAAGTTCCCACTAATTTTTGCTCTATGATACGTCGTCTGCTTTTATGCTGCCTTTGACTTCACTTGTCAGCCACGATTGTGTCACCCTGCCTGAAGCCTGCAGTTCTGGTCACCACACACCACAGGAATGATGTGATTGTGCTGTCGATGGCGCAAAGGAGATTCACCAGGATGTTTCCTGGACAATTACGAAACAGTACAGGCTGGATTTGTTTTTCTTGGAGTGGAGGAGCTGGAGGGATCACCTGATAGATAAATATAAAATTAACTGAGGGATTCATAGGGTAGACAGTAAAAATATTTCCCCCGATGGAGGTGCCCAAAACAAGGGGGGACAGATCCTGACGAAGGGTCCCGGCCTGAAACATCGACTGTACCTCTTCCTAGAGATGCTGCCTGGCCTGCTGCATTCACCAGCAACTTTCATGTGTGTTGCGGGGACAGATTTAAGCTGAGAGGTAGAGGCACCAAAGGGAATATTTTCCACACAAGAGGGTAGTTGTAGTCTGAAGTCTGTTATCTGAAGGTGGTAGAGGCAGCAAGTCACTGATTTATTAAGTACCTAGCCAAATACTCAAAGACTAAGGCCTAAGGCAGCAAGGTTCCCTCTAATTTGTAAAGACCAGTGTGCACAAAAATCTTGTGCTGTGCAATTTTTTGCCTAGTGACAACAAGATGTGCACACTGAATAATTTCTTCAATAAAAACACTATAAATAAGCCAGTTCTAAAATCTGCAGGCAAATCTTTGCAAAGTTCACGGTGCCAACACCATCCACATCAGAAACTGGAAAAGGAAACATGATTGTGTACAATCATGAAATATAATTAACATGCTGATGAGGTAGAGGGTGACAACCTTTTGTGCACAGCTTAAATTCCTTTGTGTGAGTAGCAAAAGATGTGTGCATCCACACATCCACACACCTTAGAGGGAACATTGTAATGCAGGTAAATAGGATTAGTGCAGGTAAGTAGGTGGAATACGAATCAACATGGCTTCCACTGCTATATTTCCAAATCTGATTATTCATCTGAAAAAGTATACTCATCTAAAAACAAGCTCTATTGAGCAATGTACTTAGTCTTTCCACTGACGAAAGCTCACCTACAAATGCCTTTTCAAAAAAAGTTTTATAATTAATGGACATATAAATGGATAGTGAGAGAATAATAAAAATTCACCCACAATTCTAAAAGATTTTGCTGTCCAAATATCAAAACACTACTGGTGAGTTCGGAGACCTTTCCAATGCCAATGAAACAAAAGGTCACCCACTCCTCAAAATCCCAAATCCAAAACAAATGGCAGCCCCAAAAAATTAATCACACCAGACAAAAGTCTTGCAAGAACAATCATGATGCAAGTGAAGAGCAAAATGTCACTGACATTACTTTCAGGACTTGCCGAGCATTGCTTTATTGCACAGAGTGGCAAAAGGGATACAAGGCTGGAGAAGGGAGAGGATCATGGGATGGGAGGCCTAGGGCGAAAGAAAGGGGGAGGGGAGCATCACAGGAAGATATAGTGAGAGGGACAGAGGGAGGAAAAAAAGAGAAAGAAAGGGGAAATACCACATCCCTTATTTATTTATTATTTTTTCCCCTTTCTTTCTCTTTTTTCTCCCTCTGTCCCTCTCACTATATCTTCCTCTGATGCTCCCCTCCCCCTTTCTTTCTTCCTGGGCCTCCCGTTCCCATGATCCTCTCATATCCCTTTTGCCAATCAACTGTCCAGCTCTTAGCTCCATCCCACCCCCTCCTGTCTTCCTGTCTTCTCCTATCATTTCGGATCTCCCCCTCCCCCTCTCAAATCTCTTACTAGCTCTTCTTTCAGTTAGTCCTGACGAAGAGTCCCGGCCTGAAATGTCATCTGTACCTCTTCCTAGAGATGCTGCCTTGTCTGCTGCGTTCCACCAGCATTTTGTGTGTGTAACCTGATTCTGATATGGGTCTCTATTGTGGATTGAGAGTGGGAAAGGGGCAGGAAGAGGGGAACCATGGGTGGGAAAAGATGAAGGGAGAGGGGAGAGAGCAGGAAGCACCAGAGAGACATTCTATAATGATCAATAAACCAATTGTTTGGAATCTAATGACCTTGCCTGGTGTCTCAGGGCTGGGTGTGTCTGCAGCCAGGCCACCCCCTGCCCCTGGCACTCCTTCTCTGCCACCTGCCCCACAAATCTCCTGCGACACTCCACCCTCACCACTCCAAACGTCCTTTGCTCATGCCAGACTTACAAACTCGCTCTCTGCTGACAAATACAGTATTGTGCAAACGTCTCAGGCACTCTAGCTATATATACCTACCTAGGACATATGTACAGTTCTGTACATTTTTAAGTTTGGAGTGTATTATTTGCTTCTTGACGGGCTCATTGCCTCCAGTATCAAAAAAAACAGATTTCAAGACTACCTTCAATATTACTGTTTCCATTAGTTTTCTCCATTGGTGAACCTGTTAACAGCATCGCAAGTTAATAAGCGATTCGGATTAACTTTCCTCTCTTTGATTGTAATCAATCAGGAGTCATTGAAAACAGTATGTTTAATAATCATTAATTTAATCCTAACTTAATTCAGTTTATTATGAGGGCTAAAATGGGAGGTCAAATAGAATGAAAATGTGAAATGCTTTGCTCCTGGAAATCTATAATTAAATACTGCTAGACAGAAGCAGGCGGCACTCAGTACTGGAGTAATGTACAGTGCAGAAATTACAATGAAACATCAAACAACTGGTTTATGACAACATTCTTGTTCAGCAACAGTGTTAAAAATAATCCAACGCTGTGACTGGGGACCTGATGTTTTGATTTCTGGCTACAAGCACGTATGACACTGCAGAAATAAACAGGTAAAGCATTTTATGGTAAAATTGCGAGAACTCTCAGTGGACATGTAATCGATTGCAAGTGTAACCCTTCATATTTAATGGACTAGCAACCCAACAATCTGAAGTAAATAACTTTAACCTCCCTACATACAAGCATCTTCCTTCTGCTCTCTCCAACGCAAAGAGAATGTGTGCTCTTTGAGGTTTTAAATTTCTAATCTACAAAAGTGAAACAAATAAATATACTCACTCTGAAATAAAATTCTTCATTCCACTTGGGATCTAAAGTCTGAAAGAAGAAAGCATTTGGTAGGTGAATATGATGATTTTCTTTTCCAAAAAAAAAAATCACAGCATTTCCCAAACAATATAAAAATAGTGTGCTTTCCAAAAGTCAGAGAAAATGTCAAAAGCATTCAGGAAGGTCAAGCAGCACCCTTGGACAGAGGAAACATTTCAGATTAAGGGAACTTGATGGTGCTTTATTACAGTGGTTCTCATTGTGACTCTCCCCCCAGGGGCCAGGAAACTGGGGGCCATAGGAGCTTCTGAATGGGTACTGTTCTAATGAAATATTACTAAATCATACAAAATAAGAAAAAAATGAATGTGTGTAATTTAATTAGAACCCTAAATGAAATGAATGGAAAAATAAGCTAAATGAGGCAGCAAACAGCTTAGCGGGTGTGTGTATCAGGCCGGTGGTGGGGGCTGGGGGTGGCACATCAGTCGTTATCTCTGCTCCTGCTACCTGAGCCCCGCACCACACCTGCCCCCAAATCAGTGATGACACAGTGAGCAGGTGGGCATGACCCAGCAGGATACACTGCAACATGCTCCACCAGCTACAGGCACACACACAAAATGCTGGAGGAACCCAGCAGGCCAGGCAGAATCTATGGAAAATAATTGCAGTCAGCAAGACCGAAGGGTCACGGCCCAAAACATCGACTGTTTACTCTTTTCCATAGATGCTGCCTGGCCTGCTGAGTTCCTCCGGCATTTTGTGTGTGTGTTGCTTTGGATTTCCAGCATCTGCAGATTTTCTCATGTTTGCCACCAGCTGTAACTCACTTTGTTATAGATAATTACTTGTTTATCGAGAACGATCCGCATCTAACTCCAACTCAAAGACTGTCAGAAGTTGCACACATCAAAGTTGCTGGTGAACGCAGCAGGCCAGGCAGCATCTCTAGGAAGACGTACAGTCGACCTTTCAGGCCAAGACCCTTCGTCAGAAGTTGCCTCGTTTTCCAAATCAAAACCCTTATCAGAAGGGGATTAACATGGAGAGCCTTGCATGGCCTGTGTTCTAGTAATCTAATTAAACTGGTTATGAGTATCCCAAACAAACGGGAGACTGGGCAGGAGGGTCAATCAGCAAGCAGGAAGCTGGTTCTGTATTCGAGCCATCCTCCTGATCAACCCATCGGTATCAATTCGTACTGATAAAATTTCTGATGACTTGGAATCAGAATCAGATTTAATATCACTGGCATATTGTGAAATTTGTTAACTTTGTAGTAGCAGTACAATGGAATACATGATAGAGAGAAAAAAAAACTGAATTACAGTAAGTATATACACATATTAAATAGTTAAATTAAATAACTAGTGCAAAAAATAGGAATTTTTTTCAAGTAGGGGATCGTGCACAATTCTGATTTGATGGAGACAGAGGTGAGAGCATGGAGGAACATCTGGAAAACTTCTGAAATGCCCACTTTGGGGCCACTGCTACTGTGTGGTAACCGGAATCTCTGGAGCTGAAGGCCCCAAAATCCTCGGCTTTATGTGTTTCAGCAGCCAGGGAGAGGTCGAAGGCGCTCGGCAGAGGATGGCGCTCAGCAGGCTGTATCGGAGAGGCTGGTCGGAAGCTCGAAGTTTTCAGACAGTGTCAGCTGTGGTCGGCTGCTTCCAAGGCATCCGCAAGTTGACGATGCCTGGAGGTTTATGGCAGGGAGTTTCTCCCTTTTGCCGCCTGCTGTCAGGGACTCGGGAGTCGATCGCCTCAGGACTTTGAGACTTTTTTTTTTACTGTGCCCATGGTCTGTTCTTCATCAAATTACGGTATTGCTTTGCACTGATGTAACTATATGTTATAATTATGTGGTTCTGTCAGTGTTAGTCTTTGGTTTGTCCTGTTTTCTGTGATATCACTCCGGAGAAACATTGAATCATTTCTTAATGCATGTATGCATTTCTAAATGACAATAAAAGGAGGAGTGAGTATTCTCATAATCTAAACTAAAAATTAAAAAAATAGTGAGGTAGTGTTCATGGATTCAATGTCCTATCAGAATTCGATGGCAGAGAGGAAGAAGCTGTTCCTGAATCGCTGAGTGTGTGTCTTCTGGTTTCTGTACCTCCGACCTCATGGTTGCAATGAGAACAGGGCATGTCCTGGGTGGTGGTGAAGGTCCTTAATGATAGACGCCACATCTCTGAGGCACTGTTCCTTAAAGATGACCTGGAAACTATGGAGGCTAGTACAGTACCCATGATGGAAGCTGGCTTATTCTACATCTCTCAGCAGTTTACTTCAAATGCTGTGCAGTAGCCCACCAACACCTCTCCCCACACCAGATGGTAATGCAGCCAGTAAGAATGCTCTCCACAGTATATCTGCAGAAATTTGCAAGTGTTTTTGGAGACATACTAAATCTCAAACTTCCAATGAAATGTAGCTGCTGTCATGCCTTCTTAATAGCTCAATTGATACGTTGGGTCCATGTTAGGTCCTCAGAGATATTGACATGCAAGATCTTGAAATTGCTCACTTCTGATCCCTCTATGAGGACTGCTGTCAGTTCCCTCATCTTACCCTTCCTGAAGTCCACAATCAGTTCTTTGATCTTACTGACGTTCAGTGCAAGGTTGTTGCTGCAACATCACTCAACCAGCTGATACACCTCACTCCTGTACGCCCTCTCGTCACCAGCTGATACACCTCACTCCTGTACGCCCTCTCGTCACCAGCTGATACACCTCACTCCTGTACGCCCACTCGTCACCAGCTGATATACCTCACTCCTGTACACCCTCTCGTCACCATCTGAAATTCTACTAACTATAGTTGTATCATCAGTAAATTTACAGATGGCAATTGAGCTGTGCCTAGACACAAAGTCGTGGATATAGAGGTAGAGCAGTAGGCCAAGCACATATCCCTGAGGATTGACAATGTTGATTGCCAGCGAGATGTTGATGTTATTTCCAATCTGCACCGATAGTGGTCTTCCAGTTAAGAAGTTGAGGGTCCAGTTGCAGAGGGAGGTACAGAGGTCCAGTTTTTGATCAGAATTGGAGGAATGATGGTGTTAAGTGCTCAGCTATAGTCAATAAACAGCTTCATGACATAGGTATGGGGAAAATCAATGAGTTGCACAACTGCATGTTTTAGAAGTTTGATCTGTAAATTGATGAAAGCACATTATGATATTGAAATCCTTCTGATGATGTACAATTCCAAGAAAAAGTTTGTGAATCCTTTGCAATTTCCTGGTTTTCTACATTAATTACTCATAAAATGTGGTTTAACCTTCATCTGAGTCACAATAATAGACAAACACAATCTGCCTAAACTAATAAAACACAAATAATTTTACTTCGCATGTCTTTATTGAACACATCGCTTAATCATTCACAGTCCAGGCTAAGAAAAGTACATGAACCCTTGTATTTAATAACTGGTAGAACCTTCTTTATCAGCAATAACCTTCACCAAACATTTCCTGTAGTTGTGATCAGACTTACACAATAGCAAGGAGGAATTTTAGACTGTTCCTCCATGCAAAACTGTTCCAGTTTATCAATATTTCTGCGATACCTTGCATGAACAGCCCTCTTCAGGTCGTGCCACAGCATTTCAATTATGCTAATGTTAGGACTCTGACTCCGCCATTCCAAAGCACGAGTTTTCTTCTTTTTAAACCATTCTATGTTGATTTACTCTTGTGTTTCGGATCATTGTCTTGTTGCATCATCCAACATCTATTAAGCTTCAGGCAATGCTCCGCATTGCAGGAGACATTCTCCTGTAAAATGTCTTGATACAATTTTGAATTCATTGTTCCCTCAATGATTGCAAGCTATCCAGACCCTGAGGCAGCAAAGCAGCCACAAGCCATGATGCTCCTTCCACCATGCTTCAGAGTTGGGATGAGGTTTTGATGTTAGTGTGTAGTGCCTTTTTTCCTCCAAACATAGCAGTGTGCATCTCTGCCAAAAAGTTCAACTTCTGCCTCATCTGTCCACAGAACATTGTCCTGGAAGTGTTGTGGAACATCCAGGTGGCCTTTTGCAAACTTGAGACGTGCAGCATTTTTGTTTTTTGGGGAGCACTGAATCCTTCCGTGGTATCCTTCCACGAATACTATTCTTGTTCAGTGTTTTTCATATAGTGGACACATGAACAGAGACTTTAGCAAGTTGTAGAGATTTCTGCAGGTCTTTTGCTGTTACCCTTGGGTTCTTTTTCACCTCCTTCAACATTGCACAATGTGCTCTTGGTGTAATCTTTGCAGGATGCCATCTCCAAAGGGGAGTAGCAACAGTACTGAGTTTCCACCATTTGTAGACAATTTCTCTTTCTGTGGACTGTTGAACACTCAGATCTTTAGAAATGCTTTTGTAGGCTTTTCCAGCTTCATGCTTCTCTACAATTCTTCTTCTAAGGACCTCTGAAAACTGAATTAATCAAGGCATGGCGCACATAAACAGACCTTTCTGGAGAAGAGCAGGCTCTGAAAGTAACCCGATTTCGTGTGTCTTTTTTATAGGGCAGAGCACCTCTACAACCCACATGTCCACTTTCGTCTCATTGATTGGAACACCTGACTCTAAATCACTTTTGTAGAAGGTATTACCCCAGAGGTTCACATACTTTCTTGAATCCAGACTGTGATTGTAAGTGGAGTACTCAGTACTGATGAGAAGTAGTACAATTGTTTGTGTGTTAATAGTTGAGGAAGATTGTGTTTAGTCTATTACTGTGACTTAGATGAAGATCACACCACATTTTATAAGTAATTGATTCAGAAAAACAGGTAGCATTCACAAACTTTTTCTTGCAACTGTATGTTAGGTTTTTGAATGATGATCAGGCCAGTGAGGAAATGATTTTTGCCAAAAGCTTAAGACAGATGTGAAAGGTGAAACTACTTTTTTTGAAGAAATCGAGTCCTATTTCTTGGAAAACAAAATTCCACTGGAAAATTTAATGGCTTTTGCAAAAGATGGCGGTGCTTTGATGATAGGAAGAACGAGGATTCATTGCTCATTTAAATAATCATGTGCCTGACATTTTTTGCACACACTGTGCCATCCAGCATCAACTTTTGGTTGCAAAAAATTTGGGAGGACATTTGCATGACACCTTGCTGCTGTAATAATGGCTGTCAACGTTATCAAATCAAAAGCACTCCAAGATAGTCCTTTTCAAGAACTTTGCGGGGAAAACAAAGATGATTCAGAGGTCCACACATAAAAGTTGCTGGTGAACGCAGCAGGCCAGGCAGCATCTCTAGGAAGAGGTCTTCCTAGAGATGCTGCCTGGCCTGCTGCGTTCACCAGCAACTTTTATGTGTGTTGCTTGAATTTCCAGCATCTGCAGAATTCCTGTTGATACAGAGGTCCGATGGTTATCATAAGGTAATTGTCTTCATCGCTTTGTTGCACTTTGGGATAGTATCATAGCACTTCTAGGTGATAAGCAGCTTGGTGAACAATTTGCCACTGCTAAGTCTGATATATTTTACCCGTCAGATATATTTGAAAAACTGAATTTATTAAACAAACTGATACAAGGAAAAAAACCTGCAATCTCACATCATGCAAGAAAGGCTATTGCCACTTCCCTTGGAAAAGTCAAACTTTTTAGCAGCAGTATTGGACATTGTGAGTTTATGCAGTTACCATCAGAATCAGATTTAATATCACCAGCACGTGTCATGAAATTCATTAACTTTACAGCAGCAGTACATGGAAAAGGCTTTAAGTAAATATAGAGCAAAAATGAATTACAATAGGTACAATATGCACCTATTAAACAGTTAAGTTAAAATTAGTAGTACAAAAAAAGCAGATGAAAAGGAAGTGAGGTGGTGTTCATGAGCTCAATGTCCATTTAGAAATCGGGTGGCAGAGGTTAAGAAACCGTTCCTGAATTGTTGAGTGTGTACCTTCTCAATTGCAACAATGAAAAAAAGGGCATGTCCTGAGAGGTGGGGGTCCACAATGATGGCCACCACCTTCCTAAGTTCCTCTAGAGGTTAGTATCCATGATGGAGCTGACTAATTTTATGTTTCTGCAAATTTCTTCAATCTTGTGCAGGGGTCCCCCATAAGAGATAATAAGAATGCTGTCCATGCTATATTGTTGAAATGTTTAATGTTTTAGTTGACAAACCAAATCTTCTCAATCTCTGATTGAAATGTTGCCACTGTCTTCCCTTCTTTATAGCTGCATCAATATGTTGCATCCAGGTTAGATCCTCAGAGATATTGACACCTTGGAACTTGAAACTGCTCACTCTCTCCACTTCTGATTCCTCTAGGAAGATTGGTTTGTTCCCTCGTCTTACCCTTCCTGAAGTCCACAATCAGCTGTTTGGTTTTGTTGACTTTGAATAGAAAGTTGTTGTTGTAACACCACTCAGCTAGTTTGGTATATCTCACTCCTGTACACCCTTTCGTCACCAGCTGAAATTCTGCCAACAATGGTTGTATCATCAGCAAATTTATAGATGGCATCTGAGTTGTGCCTAGCCACACAGTCATGGGTATATAGAGAATAGAGCAATGGGCTAAGCACACACTCTGTGAAGATGTTATTTCCAATCTGCACAGATTTCGGACTTCCAGTTATGAAGTTGAGGATTCAGTCGTAGAGGGAGTACAATGGCCTATGTTCTGTAGCCTTTCAATCAGGACAGTAGGACTCTTAAAATAGAATTGTAAGATAATGATCTAATTGTATATCTTGATCATTTGAAACAGCTCCACACTGATATGGAATTTCGGTTCAGAGATCTGCTGGAGATGCATAATTCAGATTGGGTGATGGATCCATTTGGAGTGAATAGGAACAATACTGGCACCACATTGCAAAGATGTCTTATTGAGCTGCAGAATGATAAAACAACTCAAGCAAAATTCAAACAGAGCAGGCAAAATTTCTTTATAACTAATGATATTCAAAATAAGTTTCCCCAGCTCAAAGAAATCTAATTGCTTTCAATTGCATTTCCCACCTCTTATCTAATTGAATATGGTTTTAGTCAAGCTTGTCACCTGCTATCAAAAGTCTGTAACCATCTTGATGTTGTGAAAAGAGGTGATCTTTGATTATCTTTAACCAAGTTGCAACCAGATACTCAAAAACTCACCAGCTTGCATCAGTCACAAGGATTTCACTAAATACCCAAAATAAAATACATTGCGCTTGTTCATTACTGGTTGGAAGAATATTAGATATACTGTAACTAAATATCCAATTCAGAGCTTAGAAATAGTTTTTTTTATTTTATTTTTATTTGGATAAGGAATTCACAAGTATCATGTACTTTTTCCACACTTACAATCTTTTCCATTTTTTTGTATGTATAAAACTATAATTATTTATACATTCTTAAGAACACATTGAGATGATATAAAAGGAAATTAGACACTTAAATAGATAATTATGTACAGTGGTAATTCTAATCTATTAGGCTAAGTAATGGTATTAGTTGTTAAGAAACGTAGTAACAATAGTTTCCATAAATCTCTTCTGGACTATTTCTTTGGTCCAAAATGTTGTATGTAAGCCTATGTAACAACCATTATAGGTGTTTATATCCTAACTTGTTCATGCTTGCTCCTGCCCCCAGACATAATTATCCAATCCCTATGTACTTATTTACTTAATTTTATCATTTTTTATCCCTTTCCCAAATCTTTTCCTTTACTTGTATTAATTCTCTATTTTCCAAAAGAAAACAATAACAGTAAACATTTAGACTAGGGGTGCTTACGTTAGCAATATTACTGTGTTGATGAGAAGAGCAGTATAAATCATTAGGAGAGTCATCTAAAGTCTGCTCGCATTGGGGTTATATATTCGATCCATTTATTCCAGATTTGATAAAATTTTTCTTTTTGAATTCTCAGGGAGTAAGTCAACTTTTCCATTTTAAACATTTCCAAGATAATTTTGTACCAATCTTCTAATGTAGGTGGTATTGGATTTAGCCACTTTCTAGTGATTGATTTCTTACTTGCCGCTAAGAGGGCCTGCAGCAACTTTATATCTTCCTTCTGTTCAAGAAACAATACATGCCCCAAATAGAGCGTCTCAAAGTTCAGAGGTATCTGGGACCTAAGTACCTTAACTAATGTTCTATGAATACTTTCCCAATATATACTTAATTTAGGGCAATCCCAGAAAATATGAAAATGATTTGCCTCCTTGGAGCCGCACCTTCTCCAACACGTCACATTTGTATCTTTATATTTTTCCTGATATGGGGTCTTGAAGTATCTTATAATATTTTTCCAACAGTGTTCTCTCCAAGTCAAAGAATTAGTCGAGGACCACTGAAAGCTGCATATTTTCCCCCAAGCCTCCTCTGAAAGTACTAACCCCGCTTTTTTCTCCCACTTCTCTTTCATATACAATGTGTTTACATTTTTAGCATGGGAGAGTGCATTATATAATCGAGAAACTGATTTACTAGGTATTGAACTGCAAGCCGAATTCAGGATCTTGAAAAATTCTAATTCTACTGTTGATAGGTCTGTATATCTACAACTCTGGTTAACCTAGTGTCGTACTTGAAGGTACCTAAAAAAGTCATTGTGTTCCAGGCCATGTTTGTCCTGCAGGATTTGGAAACTTTGTAATACTCTTTTATCTATAAATGAGAGGTAGGTTGTAAGACCTTTCTTTATCCATAATTTAAATCTTTTATCTCCTCTGTTGGGAAGGGATTCGGTATCATATGCACACCATCTGAAGAGTTTTAACATGTTATTAATTCCACACGAATTAATCACCTTCTGCCATACTTTTAATGTAAGATTTATCCAGCTGTTTCTAAATTTTTCCAATTGGGCCATCAATCCTTTGTCAGCTATTGAGGCCTATAGAGGAAAACTGTCAACTAATCCAAATTCTATTTCCTTCCATCTAGCCTTATATTCCCTATTACACCAATATAATAGAGGGGTTATCTGTGAGGCATAAAAATAATTTCTCAGGCAAGGAAGAACCATATCTCCTCCTTCTTTCCCTAACTGTAATGTGTTATATCAAATTCTAGGTTTCTTTCCTTGCCAAATGAAGCGGGAAATCCATTTGTCCCATTCCCTGAATTGATTATCATCCACCTCCACAGGTAAAGTACAGAAAAGGTACAGTAACCGAGGAAGAATATTCATTTTTATAGTATTTATCCTTGAATTTAAACTTAAAAAGGGGATAAGATTCCATCTATGCATATCTGCTTTTATCTCTGAGATTGATGGCCCATAATTTACCTGTGACAGCGTTGAAAGATCCTTCGGCAGGGTTATTCCTAAATATTTTAATGATTTAGCTTCCCACTTAAGATCGTATCTATCCTGCAATTTTTTGGATGGTGTATAACTTAGGGACATAACCTGCGTTTTCTTTACATTTATTTTATAACCTGATATTTTCCCAAAGTCATCCAACAGTGTAAACAATCCTATAAATGATTTTTCTGGTTCACCCAGATAAACCAAAACATCATCTGCGAATAACGCCACTTTCTGTTCAATCCCTGCCACCTTGATACCCTTTACGATTTCGCTCTGTCTTATTAGTTGGGCAAGCGGTTCAATATATAGCGCAAAAAGGAGAGGAGAAATTGGGCATCCCTGTCTAGTGCCTCTCTCTAAGATGAAAGAGTCAGAGAGGTCCCCATTTATCTCAATTCGGGCTGTAGGGCTGTCATATAGGAGTCTGTATTACTTTAGTAAACTTTTCTTGAAAGCCGAATCTTCCCAACACTCTGTATAGGAATGCCCAACTAACCGAATCAAAAGCTTTCTCAGCATCTAATCCTACTACCATTGTCTCTGTCTCGTTCTTATTAACCTGTTCTAATATGTGTAGAGTTGTCCTTATGTTGTCCTGTGTTTGTCTTTGTTGAATAAATCCAGTCTGGTCTAAATGGATTAGGCCAGGTAAAAGCTTTTCCAATCTGCGCGCTAATATAGATGTAAATAGTTTGTAATCTAAATTAAGAACACTAATTGGCCGATAATTGCCACATTCTAGTTTATCTTTACCCTCTTTAGGAATAACTGAAATAATCGCTTCTCTCCAGGAAGGTGGAGTTTCTCCTCTCTGCAAGATCCAATTAAAGGTGTTAAGTAGTAATGGGGCTAACTGTGACTTCAGGGATTTGTACCACTCTGAGGTAAACCCATCTGAACCAGGGGACTTTCCAGCCTTTAACCTAGAGATGGCCACGTTCAGTTCTTTGGCAGTTACTGGTTCTAATAAACTTTCATTTTGTAAATCTGTAAATTTAGGTAGATCTAAAGAATTCAATAAACTGTCTATATAGGGCTCATTGGGGGCCCGGGGTTGGGAGTACAGCTCTCGATAATATGTTTCAAAACTCTCTTGAATTTTCCCTATTGTACTCTCCGCAAACTTTGTCTTTGGATTCTTTATCTTATGAATTGTATTGTCTGCTTGTTGTTTTCGTAATTTATATGCTAATAATCTAGCTGATTTACCTCCTACTTCATAATTCTTTTGTCTCAGGTAAAGAAAATTTCTTTGAGTTTCCACTGTATAAATATCGTCAATTTCACTTTGCAATTTCCTAATTTCCTGTTTTAGATTTGAATTACTTTTGTTGCTATCTACAACTTGAAGTTGTTTTAATTTCCCTTGAAGGTCTGCTAATTTTTGTGCATTGATTTTTTTCATGTGAGTGGTAATGGAAATAATTTTCCCTCTCAGTACAGCTTTCAATGTATCCCATAAGATCACTGGTGATGTTTCTCCCGTGTCATTAAGGTCTAGATATTCTTTGATTTTCTCCCCTTAATCTCTCCATTACTTTTTGGGTTATTGAGTATATGTGAGTTCAGCCTCCATAGTGTTTTCCTCATTTTCCTTTCCAGTATTAGAGACATAGAGACTGGGCTATGATCCGACAGATCAATTGTTGCAATATTACAGTTTTTTATCCTGAGTCTATCTGTATTAAAGATAAAGAAATAGTCTATCCTTGAATAGGCTGAATGAGGGAAAGAGTCATGTGTATAATCTTTACTAGTGGGGTGTAATTCCCTCCACACATCTATAACTCCCAACTCCTCCATCAATAAATTCATTTTCCGAGTCAGAAGTTTATTCTGAGTAACTATTCTTGAAGAATCTAATACAGGATTTAATCTAATATTAAAATCCCCTCCACAAATTACTACCCGTTGAGAACTGACCATTATGTCAAAAATATGTCTATAAAATGACCATTCACTACCTGGAGGAGCATAAACATTCAGCAATGTTATTTCTGTACCATCTATTCTTCCTGTAATTTTTACAAACCATCCATCTTTGTCTTTAGTCTCTGAGATATGTTCATATTTAAGAGTACTTGATATTAAAGTAGCTACCCCTCTTTTGTGACTCAATTTATATGATGAATAAAATACATGCTTAAAGCCCATTCTTTTTAATTTTCCATGTTCAGATTGGCTCATGTGTGTTTCCTGGAGGAAAGCTATTTGTGCCCTCTCTTTTTTCAATTTAGACATAATCTTATTTCTTTTAATTGTATTCAAAACCCCATTAACATTATAGGAAATTATTTTTACCAATTCAGTTTGCATTTTTCTCTGGTAGAAAAAAACTCTCCTTTTCTAACCAAACAGTAAGCAATCCCTTCTCAACAGTAAACCAAAATATATAACCACACCCTAGACATTTTTGAACGTATAACATTTGAAAATTTTTCCCGACTTCCCACAGTGAGGCCTGAGCACCGACCCGCCTCAGTTCAGAGGGATAACCTCTATCTTCACCCTGTGTTAGAGGGCCCTCGGCAGTTTGAATAATCATAGAGAATTTTCTCCTATTTATGTCTTGACCATATTGCTATCATTCAAGTTATTCCACCTAGTTTATTTTCAGATACCAGCTTTCATTTTACCTTTAAGTCCGAATTGCTCTTTTCAGTCATTTCTCTTAATTAATCTGTGTTCTCTGTACATTCGCGTCTGAATATTTGCAGCTTTTCCTTGTAGTTTGACACTCTGGTTCGAGTGGAGCGTCCTCACCCCACTAACTGCCACGACTTCTGTTGAATCCTCTCCAGTAGCGACTCCGGTTGGGTGATAACTTTAATAGGTAGTCACCGGTCCGCCAGGTCCAACGTTGCCTCCTCCACTGTAGAGTAAGTTTTTGTCCCTTCGTCGTAAAAGACTCTCAGCCGAGCTGGATACAGGGTCTGGAATCTGATGTTGTTTTCCTTCAGGACCCTCCGTGTTTCCGCATATTCCTTCCATCTGGCAAGGATCCCCGGTGCGTAATCGTGGTCTAAACTGATTTTACAGTTGCTCCACATGAAACCTTTCTTTTGCCATGCCCGTTTAAGCACCTGTTCCTTCGTTCTGTAACTGAGAAATCTGACCAGAATCGATCTGGGCTGGGTGCCTGCCGGAGGCTGTGGTGCCAACGTGCGGTGAACCCTTTCTATCTGTAGGTCTTTTGCGGCCGGTATATCAAGGTTCTCTCTAAGCAACTTCTCCACGAAGGGAATCATTAACCCGGGTTTACCTTCAGTTCCTTCAGGAACTCCGTAGATCCTCACATTTTCCCTTCTCAAGCGGCCTTCTTGATCTATTAGTTTCCACTGGAGATGGTCTTGCAGCTTCAGCATTTCTGCTATCACTTCCTCGGCATTTTGTAGCTTCTCTTCAATTCCAACAATCCTCGCTTCGGCTTCATCTATCCGCGAGTTAGTTTTTACTATTTCTCCTTTAATATCTTCCAGCTGTTTGCTGTTATCTTGTCGGAACTTGCAAATCTCTTCGAGAATCAAAGACAGAGTCACCGATTCCCCCTCATTCTCTCCGTCCTGGCTTGCCGTGGGGGAGCTAGGCCCGCCGCCTTGCTGTATCTCTTTGTGTTTATCAGCCTTCGGAGCGGACTTTTTAATCTTGTTCTTAGACATCATCCTTGCCCCTTTTATTAATATAGTTAGCAATACTAAGTATTTGTCTAAATTCGATTTTGGGGCAGTTTACCTTCTTTTTTGTTGAAGAACCTTTTCCTTATGCCGCCATTCCCTTGATGACCCGGAAGTCCACCCCAGAATTAGTTTTTTTTATATGCACCTGTAACATTATACTTAACATATAATATCTATAACCCATTAAATGCATAAATATTGACTGTATATTAGAATGATTAGTACAGTTGACCAAAATAAACATTGACAACGAACAGAGGCTATAGAGGGTGGGGACCAGAGGTAAGTAAAAGTCAGAAGTGGGATATAAGCAGAGAAAGGTTGCGAACTACTGCTTTATTATAACCAGGAAATAATCATTTTCTTCAGTTTCAGGTAATCATCATACCCAAAGTCAGAGCCTGTTCTAGTTAATAGCACATTATTTTCCAAATTTTTCAAGAAATTGAATCTTATTTTCCTATCATTTCAGTTCATATTCAATAGTAAAGTCCCATGGTCAATTGGACTGCAGATTAGTTGTTGGAGTTCCTCTATCCAAGCTGGGAGGTGTTAAAATGAGTTATGTCATGAAAAGATAAATTATACCATGGTTTGTGTATAGTTTGTGTAGACCGTTACCATTGTAATGTGCTCACAGGAAAATTTAGGGAAAAATGAAACAGGCAAGTATACACAAATATAAAATAAAAATATACAAAACAATCATTAATTTCCAATAATCAAAAATTTTTAGTCAAGTACCTTCCCTTATGTTCACAAAGTGAATGTAATGCTTTCTTGCAAACATTGTTAATGATGGAAACATTAATACATTCACTTTATTGACTAAGTTTTCAGCAGCTGTTCAAAAAAACTAAACATGTTCTCAATGAATCATTAAACTGCTAAACTTCAAGCTCAGTCAGACCAGGACTCATGAAAACTAGTCTTTTACACATAGAATTTTATTAGACCATAAGGCATAGGAGTAGAATTAGGCATTTGGCCCATTGAGCCTGCTCTGCCATTCCGTCATGGCTGATTTATTATACCCCTCAATCCCATTCTCCTGCCATCTCTCCATAACCTTCGATGCGCTGACTATTTAAGAACCTATCGACCTCCATGTTAAATATACTCAATAACTTGACCTGTGGCAATGAATTACACAAATTCACCATCCTCTGTGAAGTTCCTCCACATCTCTGGACATCCCACTATTCTCAGGCTGAGCCCTCTGGTCGTAGCCTCATCCACTATAGGAAACATTTCCCCACATCCACTCTACTCAGGCCTTTCAATATTGGATAAGTTTCAACGAGATTCCCCCTCATTCTTCTGAACTCCAGTGAGTACAGGCCCAGAGCATCAAATTTTCCTCATAGTTAACCAGAAATCATTCACATGAACCTCTTCTGGACCCTCTCCAATGCCAGCACATCTTTTCTTAGATATGGGGTCCAAAACTGCTCACAATTCTCCAAGTACGGTTTGTCTATTGGTTTATGAGCCACAGCATCATATCCTTGTTCTTATATTCTAATCCTATTCTGGAAAAATGAATGCTAACATTGCATTTGCCTTCCTTACCACTGACTCAACCTGCAAGTTAACCTTTAAGGTATCTACACAAGGACTCCCAAATCCCTTTGCAACTCAGCTTTTTGAGTTTTCTCCCCATTTAGAAATTGACTACACCTTTATTCCTTCTACCATACACTTCCCTACACTCTATTCCATCTGCCACTTCTTTGCTCATTCTTCCAGTTTAAGTGCTTCTGCAGTCCTGCCCCTCCTCCCATCTTCATATCTTTTGTAAACTCAGCCACAAAGCCACGAATTCCATCACCTAAATCATTGATATATAATGTGAAAAGAAGTAGTTCTAACACTGACCCCTGCAGACCATCACTAGTCAACAGCAGCAAACCAGAGAAGGCTTCCTTTATTCCCACTCTTTACCTCCTACCAGTCAGCTAAACTTCTATTCATGCTAGTACCTTTTCTGTAATACTAAGGGCTCTTAGCATGTTAAGCAGGTCAAATGTGGCACCTTGTCAAAGGTCTTCTGAAATTCCAAGTAAACAACATCCACTAACTCTCCTTAGTCTTGCCTGCTTGTTATTTTCTCAAAGAATTCCAACAGATCTGTCAGGCAAAATTTCCTCTTAAGGAACCATGCTGACTTTTGCCTATTTTATCATGTGCCTCAAAGTACCTCAAAACCTCATCCTTAATGGACTGCAACATCACTGAGGTCCTTTCCTTTCCTCCCACTGATGCTATTCAGTGTGCTAATTTCCTCAAACAGGTTGTTGATCCACAAACATCTAGAGTAACAGATCAAAAATTTTGGGATGCTGATCAGTAATGAGGAATCTGACAAACCTCCCCCATCTTGAGCGAGGAACTTCGACGCATCTTAAACAGTCAGATAACTTTTGGGAAATCAAAGTCCAGGAAAGATTATGGATCACCCTCACTTCAATAGGCACTTTAAGCATGTTATATCTTTATTTTGCACATGCGTAAAGACATTCTGCACATACAGTATACACCAGAACAGTGGACAACTGTCCTTAAGTGTTTGATCCACTGGGCAACATTATCAGATGCATACTCAGCTAATTTTAGTAGTACTATCATTTTTTGGTAGCGAGTTTAAACTTTAGGTAGAATATACAGGGTAAATGGTAAGGCACTGAGGAGCGCATTAGAACAGAGGGATCTGGGAATACAAATACAAAATTTCCTAAAAGTGGCGTCGCAGGTAGATAGGGTCGTAAAGAGAGCTTTTGATACATTGGCCTTTATTAATCAAAGTATTGAGTATAAGAGCTGGAGTGTTATGATGAGGTTGTATAAGGCATTGGTGAGGCCGAATCTGGAGTATTGTGTTCAGTTTTGGTCACCAAATTACAGGAAGGATATTAATAAGGTTGAAAGAGTGTAGAAGGTTTACAAGGATGTCGCCGGGACTTGAGAAACTCAGTTACAGAGGAAGGTTGAATAGGTTAGGACTTTATTCCCCGGAGCGTAGAGGAATGAGGGGAGATTTGATAGAGGTATATAAAATTATGATGGGTATAGATAGAGTGAATGCAAGCAGGCTTCTTTCACTGAGGCAAGAGGAGAAAAAAACCAGAGGACATGGGTTAAGGGTGAGGGGGGAAAAGTTTAAAGGGAACAATAGTGGGGGCTTCTTCACACAGAGAGTGGTGGGAGTATGGAATGAGCTGCCAGACGAGGTGGTAAATGCTGGTTCATTTTTAACATTTAGGAATAAATTGGACAGATACATGGATGGGAGGTGTATGGAGGGATATGGTCCGTGTGCAGGTCAGTGGGACTAGGCAGAAAATAGTTTGGCACAGTCAAGAAGGACCAAAAGGCCTGTTTCTGTGCTGTAGTTTTTCTATGGTTTCTATCACATTTTGCACCCACTCACCTTCTTTATGGTTTTGGTTTGGAGACTGTTGAGTTCTCCTTTTACTGGATCGTACAGAGTCACTTTAGCATACGGATCACTGCAAGAAAGTGAAAAAAGTGAATATTTCTCATGCACTAGCAACAGATTACATAGTTCTTTGTGCCGCAGATAATCAATTTCTGCTCTGTACTAAAGTACCAGCTCTAGAGTGATCTTAGCCCAAAGCATGCTGAACGTTTTGTACAAGTAATTACAGTGACATGGAGAATTCAATACACAGAGTACAATAAACATTCATTCTTCCATGCTGTAAATGGTGGACATGCTGTAAATAATACTGTTCTCCATCACACTATAAGCACCTCAATTACTTAACTGAATCATATAATTAAACTCTTGTGTGTCCTAATTACACAAGAAAAACATATGATACAGGAGCGGGATTAAACCATCTGGCCTGTTAGGCCTGCTCTAATATTTATTAAAATCGTGGCTGATCTGACCATGAACTCAGCTCCACTTACCAGACTTTTCCTCGTCACCCTTCATGGACCTATTATGACACAATTGTGTCATAGAGTCCCAGAGAACTACAGCATAGAAACAGGCCCCTTGGCCAAAATGTTTTTCAGCCCCATTGACGTGCACCAGGAAAATAGCCCTGCGCACCCTTCCCATCCTTGTACTTACCCAAACAATTTGTAAGCGTTGAAATTGAACCCACTTCCACCATTTCTGCTGGCACCCTTATCACATACTTGCACCACCCTCTGAGTAAAGAGATGTCTCCTCAGGTTCTCCTTAAATATTCCAGCTTTTACCCTCAACTTATGACCTCTAACTCTAGTCTCAACCAACTTCAGCGGAAAAGTCTGCTGCCTTCGTGACCTTCATAATTTTGTACACTTCTGTTAAATCTCCCCTCATTCTCCTACACTCCAGGGAATAAATTACTAACCTATTCAATCTTAATGAGATAGCTTCTACTGTTTCCTGGCAGAGAATTCAGCAGAAATATAACTCTCTGGGATAAACAGTTCCGCCTCACCTCTGCCCTAAGTTTACTACCTTGAATCCTGAAGTCATACCCTTCATTTCTAGTCTCATCTACCATTCAAAATAACTTTCCTGCCTTCATCTTATATGTCCCTTTCATAATTTTATACGTTTCTACAAGATCCGGTCTCATTCTTCTAAATTTCAGTAGGTACAATCCCAAGCAACTCAATCTCTCCTCACAGGCTAATCTCCTCTTCCTTGAACCTCCCCTACACCACCTCTAGAGTTAGTCTGGCTTATCTTAAGTAAGGACCAGAACTGCACTCACTAGTTCAGGTGCAGCCTCACCAGTACTGTCTACATTTGCAGCATATCCTCCCTGCTCTAAAATTTAATTGCTCTAGCAATTAAGGCCAATATCAATAGGATGCAAAACTGAGCTGAGAAGTGGCAGATGGAGTTCAACCCAGATAAGTGTGAGATGGTTCATTTTGGTAGGTCAAATATGATGGCAGGATATAGTACTAACGGTAAGACTCTTGGCAGTGTGGAGGATCAGAGGGATCCTGGGGCCCAAGTCCATAGGACACTCAAAGCTGCTGCGCAGGTTGACTCTGTGGTTAAGAAAGCAAACGGTGCATTGGCCTTCATCAATCGTGGGATTGAGTTTAGGAGCCCAGAGGTAATGTCACAGCTATATAGGACCCTGGTCAAACCCCACTTGGAGTACTGTGCTCAGCTCTGGTTGCCTCACTACAAGAAGGATGTGGAAACCATAGAAAGGGTGCAGAGGAGATTTACAAGGATGTTGCCTGGATTGGGGAGCATGCCTTATGAGAATAGGTTGAGTGAACTCGGCCTTCTTTCCTTGGAGTGACAGAGGATGAGCGGTGACCTGATAGAGGTGTATAAGATGATGAGAGGCATTGATTGTGTGGATAGTCAGAGGCTTTTTCCCAGGGCTGAAATGGCTAGCATGAGAGGGCATAGTTTTAGGGTGCTTGGAAGTAGGTACAGAGATGTCAGGGGTAAGTTGTTTTTTTTTTACGTACAGAGTGTGAGTGTGTGGAATGGGCTGCCGGCAGCGGTGGTGGAGGTGGATACGATAGGGTCTTTTAAGAGACTCCTGGACAAGTACATGGAACTTAGAAAAATAGAGGGCTATGGGTAACCCTCTATGGTAATTTCTATGGTAAGGCTATGTTCAGCACAGCTTTGTGGGCCGAAGGGCCTGTATTGTGCAGTAGGTTTTCTATGCTTCTATTCCACTTGCCTCCTTGATAACTAGTTGCACATCTAAACCAGCCTCTTTCAATTTACACACTACACAAGTCCCTCTGCACAAAAGCATGCTGCAATAATTTGATGCATGTTGCATCATTTAAATAATTTGTTCTACTTATCCTTCCTAAGTGGATGATCTTGCATATATTGTGATATATCGTAAGTATATTGTGAACACTTTTGCAGCTCTCCTCTCTGATTGCCAGCTAGAGAAAAAAAAACATTTATTCCAACTCTCTGCCTTCTATTGGTTAACTAATCTTCTATCCATGCCAATACATAACCCCCAAATCAATGCATCCTTATTTCATGGATGTCTCTTATGCATCACAGTATCAAACACCTTCTTGAAATCCAAGTATAAAACATGACCTGTTCCTTTCTACCTACTGCACTTATTTTATTCTCAAAGACTTCAATATCTTTGTGAGACAGGACCTGCCATTCCTGAATCCATGGTGGCATAAACATCGATTCTCAAACTTCCATTAATTGCTCCCATCCCCACCATTCTCGTTTCCCTCTCTTGCCTCACCACCTGCCATCACCTCTCTCTGGTGCTCCTCCCCCCTCCCTTTCTCCCATGGTCTTTTACCCTCTCCTATCAGATTCTCCCTTCTCCAGCCTTCATCTCTTTCACCTATTAGCTTCTCAGGTCTTTACTTCACCCCTCCCCCTCTCCCTCTCCCAGTTTCACCTATCACCTACCACCTTGCTTGGATTTCCAGCATCTTCCTGCTGTGTCTACCTCATTGAATCATTTCCATCCAGATGTCTCCCTATTTCTTCTTTAATGATTTGAGAATATTCCTAACTACAGACATTAAACTAACTGGTCTTAGTTACCCATCTTCAGCTTACATCAATTTTTTTAAATGGTGCAATATTTGCTGTCTTCCAGCCAGCTGGGATCTGCCCAGAGTCTGGAGAATTTTGGGAAATTATCACAAAAAGTCTTATTATTAACTTAGGCTGGAGAAATAACAACGGGGGGCAAGGAGATGGCAAATAAACTAAGTTAGTATTTTGCATCAGCCTTCACTGTGGAAGACACTAGCAGTGTGCCAGATGTTGAAGGATGCAAGGGAAGAGATGTGAGTGCAGTTAATATTACAAGGGAGAAGGTGGTCAAAAAGCTGAAAGACCTAAGGGTCAGATGTACTGCACCCTCGGGTTCTGAAAGAGGTAGCAGTAGAGATTGTGGAGGCATTAGTAAATGTCTTCCAAAAATCATTGGACACTGGTATGGTGCCAGAGGACTGGAAAATTGCAAATGTCACTCCACTCTTTAAGAAAGGAGGAAAGCAGCAGAAAGAAAATCAATAGACCAATTAGCCTGACATCAGTGATTGGGAAGATGTTGGAGTCAATTGTTAAGGATGATGTTAAGGAATATTTGGTGACACAGGACAAAGTCAGCATGGTTTCCTTCAGGGAAAAACTTGCCTGATAAACCTGTTGGAATTCTTTGAGGAGATTACAAGTAGGATAGATAAAGGGGATGCAGTGGATGTTGTATATTTGGACTTTCAGAAGGCCTTTATCAAGCTGTCACTCATGAGGCTGCTTACCAAGTTAAGTATTACAGGAAAGTTACTGACATGGTTAGAGCATTGGCTGAATGGTAAGAGGCAGCAAATGGGAATATAAGGATCCTTTTCTGGGTGGCTGCCAGTGACTAATGGTGTTCCGCAGGGGTTGGTGTTGGAACCACTTCTTTTTATGCTGTATATCAATGATTTAGATGATGGAATAGATGGCTTTGTTGCCAAGTTTGCAGATGATACAAAGATTGGTGGACCGGCAGGTAGTGTTGAGGAAACAGGTAAGCTGCAGAAGGACTTGGACAGATTAGGAGAACAGGCAAGAAAGTGGCAAATGTTGAAAAATCCATGAAAAATTCATGATTGAATGGTGGAGCAGACTTCATGGACCAAAGGGCCTAATTCTGCTCCTATATCTTACGGTCTGATTATGATCTAACATAGTGCATCAAAGCCTTGGCGATTTCTGTATTTCCCAATATCAATACCATTTCTCATCTTCCATGGGAACTATTGTTTACTTTAACCATATTTTTCTGCTTTATATAAAAACCTTTACCATCTGTTTACTCTCAATCCACCTTCCATTTTTTACTCCTTGCTTAGTGTTTCCTTTCTGCTTTTTCAATTTTCCCAAGCTTCTAGTTTCCTGGTATTTTTGGGTGAGTTTTTATGCATGTACTTTGAGCTTGATACTTCCTTTGTTTCCCTAGTTATTAAAGGCTGGATCTCCCCACTTTTACTGCCTATGCTTTTAACTTTTGTTGAGCAGTGAAAAATTTCTTTGGAAGTCTTCCATCGCTCCTTAACTGTCCCACCATGGAGCCCGTGTTCCCAGTCTATGTTAGCCAGCTTCTCCCTCATCCCGTTGTAGTCTCCCTTGTTTACGCATAATACACTAGTCTTAGGTGGAACTGTTGTACCAGCTATTTGTTTGAGAAATTCAATCATCCTGCGACCACCATTCCAAGAGGATCTCTAACTACCAGATGGTTAATTTTACTTGTCCCTTGGCACAAGATCGGATCTAAGATAGCATACTCCCTTATAGACTCAGTAACATGTTATTTAATAAAACTATCATGGATACATTCTCTGAAGTCCCCTTTGAGAGTTTCTTGACCATTTTGATTTGGCCAATCTATGTGCAAGTTAAAGTCCCCCATGACAACTGCCATTCCATCCTTACATGCATCAGATATTTCTTGTTTTATCACCTGTGCTATAATATTTAGTAACCTAGGGACAACTTACACTAGTGATTTTTTTCCTTTGACTATTTTTATATTCTTCCCAGATGGAATCAACACTCTTTAGATATTATACAATCTCTTGCTTTCACCATGCTCTCATCCTTAACTAGTGCTAGCCCCTCTCCCTTACCTTCCTACCCATCCTTCCTTATAATCTGATCACGCAGATATTTATTCCCAATCACCCGCATCCTGCACCCACGTTTCTGTAACAGCCACTAAATCACACCCAGTTGTACTGACCTGTGCCACAAGTTCACTGACCTTGTTTTGAGCACTACAGGCATTGATAAAGAGTGCCCTTAAACTCATTGTTCTTTTAGAATCTAGTAATCTTTGTATCCTTTGCATTTGACTAACTCCTCACTTACTTCTTTCTAACTTTTGCTTGGGTCTCCACAGCGCTTCCCTCGGTCTCTCTTCACGGATTCCCAAACCAGTGCCATAAGCAATTCACTGAATGCATTGGAGTGCTATGTACAGTTTTGGCCACCTTGTTACAGAAAGGATGTGGTTAAACTACAGAGAGCAGAAAGGATTTGAGAGGATGTAGCCAGAACTCCAGAGTATGAATTATAGGGCAAGATTGTCAAGGCTAGGTCTCAGTTCCTCGGAACATAAGAGAATGTGGGACAACCTTAGAGAAAGGCTTATTAGAGGCATAGATAAAGTGGGTGGAAACAATCTTTGCTCCAGGGTAGGGGACACTAAAACTAGGGCATGAAGGGAAAGATTTAAAAGGAATCTGAGGGGCAAGTTTTTCCACACAGAGGGTGGTGAGTATATGGAACAAGCTGCCAGAGGAAGTGGCTGAAGAAGGTGCAAAAGTATCATTTAAGAAGCACTTGGTTATGTACAGGGAGGGGAGGGACTTAGAGGGATAAGGACTGAATGTAAGAAATGGAGAAGCAGCAGGCAATGTGGTCGGTAGGGAATAACTGAGCCGAGACCCCGTGCCCATGCTGCATTGCTCTCTCGCTCTATAGTATAAGCAAACACTGTAGCTGACACTGGACAGGTGATCGCTGGCAGTTTCCTATGGAACCGCTAAATGATAATCTATTCCTTTCATAGTCATACTTTATTGATCCCGGGGAAATGGTGCAACTGTAACGAAAACCAATTTCTCCCGGGATCAATAAAGTAGGACTATGACTATGACTATGAAAGAAATAGATTATCATTTAGCGGTTCCATAGGAAACTGCCAGCGATCACCTGTCCAGTGTCAGCTACAGGATTGGCACATTCCATTTATTTTGGACTTGCGCGCTCTCGACTAAACACAGATATCCAAAACAACTCAAGGAGTAGATAACAGCTCATCAAACAGAAGTTCTGCCAAACATCTCAACATTGTGACAGCTGTGAAGCACTGGTATACAAAGAGAATATACCACTGCAGACGGTACTTAACCTTACAGCAGGTCTAGCTGGTAAATGTTACTAAGGGAAAAAGCTAAATGTGAGTCTGAATTACTCAAAAATTTCTTTTACATTTTAAGCATTTTGTGTTTATTTTAAATTAAAAGTTAATTTAGAAGCTACTCAGAAGCCTTTGACACCAATGACCTTTCATAGAGCAGAGCCTCAACAGTACATCAGCTGAAATCTACATGCCTCTCAGAACACCCTCCCCTACGATTCAATTCAATGCAAGTTTAATTGTCATTCAACCATACATGAATACCCACGAGTACAACCAAATGAGACAGTGTTACTCCAGGGCCAAGGTGCAAAACACAGTACCAACAGTCACACACAGCACGAAGCACACATAACACATACAAGGTAGCAAACACATGCAAGATATCAGTAAAATACAGCCACAAAAAAGTAGTCCAAACCCTGAGTCAATAAATGCCACAGGAATCTGCAGACAACCACAATACACAATGAACGAACACAGACTCCAGCCTGGACTCCGCACCACACCGCCCCTGGTGGAGCGCACCGGCTTCAACACCTCTCTCCTAAACAGGGGACATGGCAGCTTGAGGCCTAGTCCTCGCCATGCCCGAGACCTCACAGCTCCCCCGCCGTCTGCGCCACTGTCTACCAATAAATCAGCCAATTGGACTTGCAGCATTCCACATTAATAAAGTCCAAGAGGGTCAAGAAGAGTGACTAAAACAGTCACTCGGTATACACTGCATGCCTCCTTCGTGCACCTTCTCCTCCGAAGCCTCTCTGACACAGGCAGCAGCACGATCTTCAGCCAGTCCAGCTCCTTCCGTTTCCTCGCCAATGAGCAACTCACTGACGGGGTGGACCTGCAGCATTTCATGTTCTTAGTGTCCAGCAGCATCTTGCGATCAAAAAAACTACAAATACAGGTTGTGTGCTCAATTGACCTCCTGCATCCACAAAATGCAAGTGCTAGCAGGCAGACAGCTTGGGTGGTCAGACCAATGTGATCTAACCCCATGCATTAGGAAGGCTTCCCATTTTTGGGAAATGAGATACATTGAGGCCCTCTTCATTACTGCAGGTGACTTAAACCAAGCCAATTTCAAGAGTGTGTTACTAAAATACCACCTGCAGGTCTCATGTTCCATCAGGGCTCAAACACTCTTTACTATGGCGATAAAGCCAATGATGCCTTCTGAGCCATCCTCACATTCACAATTCAGTAAACCAGATAACTGGACTGTGCTCCTTCTCCCCTGCATAGAAACAGAAACTGAAACGGGAAGATTAAGTACAGAAAGTTGCACAGTGCTGGTCTGAGGAGATAGGTGAGCAACTGCTTTGAGTTGGTAGACTGGTCAAAGTTCAAACACTCGCACAATCTCGGCACAGCTATTAAGAGATGCCAAGAGACAATACCAGTCCAAAATAGAGTCCCAGAATAGCTGTCTGCATGGCAGGGCTTACAAAGTACAAAGTACATTTATTATTGAAGTATATATACTATATACAATGCCGATAAAAAGTATTCACCCGCCTTGGAAGTTTTCATGTTTTATTGTTTTACCACACTGAATCACAGTGATTTAATTTGGACTTTTCACTTAGATCAACAGAAAAATACTCTTTCATGTCAAAGTGCAAACAGATCTCTACGAAGTGATCTAAATTAATTACAAAATAATTGATTACATAAGTATTCACACCCCCTCCCTTTAATATGACACACCAAATCATCACTGGTGCAGCCAATTGGTTTTAGAAATCACACACTCAGTTAAATGGAGATCTCTTTTTGGAGACCTGTGTGCAGTCAAGGTGCTTCAATTGATTGTAGTAAAAATACATCTGTATCTGGAAGCTCCAACTTCTGGTCAGTCAGTATCCTGGCAAAAACTACACCGTGAAGGCAAAAGAAAACTCCAAACAACTCCATGAAAAGGTTATTGAAAAGCACAAGTCAGGTGATGGACACAAGAAAATTTCCAAGTCACTGAATATCCCTCGGAGTACAGTTAAGTCAATCATCAAGAAATGGGAAAAATATGGCACAGCTGTAAATCTGCCTAGAGCAGGTTGTCCTCAAACACTGAGTGACTGTGCAGGAAGGGGACTAAGTGAGGAAACCTATGACAACTCTGGAGGAGTTACAAGCTTCACTGGCATAGATGGGAGAGATAAGCATACAACAACTGTTGCCCAAAAGCTTCACCTTTATAAGAAAATGGTAAAGAGAAAACCACTGTTGAAAAAAACTCTCATGAAATCTTGGCTAGAGTTTGCCAGAAGGTCTGTGAGAGACTCTGAAGTCAGCTTGAAGAAGGTTCTACGGTCTGATGAAAACAAAATTGAGCATTTTTTGCCATCAGACTAAACGCTATGCACATCATCAAAATCACACCATCCCTATCGTGAAGCTGGTGCTGGCTACATCATGCTGTGGGGATGCTTCACTGCAGCAGGCCCTGGAAGGCTTGTGAATGTTGAGGGCAAAATAAATGCAGCAAAATACAGGGAAGTCCTGGAAGAAAACCTGATGCAGTCTACAAGAGAACTGCGACTTTGAGAAAGTTTGTTTTCCAGCAAGACAATGACCCCAAGCATAAGCAAAAGCTACACAGGAATGGCTTAAAAAGAACAAAGTTAACATCGTGGAGTGACCAAGTCAGAGTCCAGACCTCAATCCAATTGAGAATTTGTGGCTGTTGTCTTATGATCTTCCTGTGATCTGAGAGAGCTTAAGCAGTTTTGTAAAGAAGAATGGGGAAGAATTGCAGTGTCCAGATGAGACCTATTGACAGAGTCAAGGCTGTAATTGCTGCCAAAGGGGCATCTACTAAGCACTGACTTGAGGGAGTGAATACTTATACAATCAATTATTTTATGATTGTAACTAATTTAGATCTCTTTGTAGAGATCTGTTTTTATTATTTTATTTTAAATTTTTTTTAATTAATTATTATTGAAGATCAACAAAAAAATTAAAGTAATCAAGTCAACATGTCAATATGTACAATGAGGAATTAATTACAAAGCTAAACAATATATCAATAATAATAATCAATAATAATAAAAAATAAAGCATTAAAACTATTTTTGGAAAAAAAGGAAAAAAGAACCCCTACTAAGTAAAACAAAAAAAACCTAACAAAAACAAAACTGAAAAAAAAACCCATTGGGAACAAATCTGTTTTCACTTTGACATGAAAGGCTCTTTTTCTGTTGACCAGTGTCAAAAAAAATCAAATTAAATCCACTGTAATTCAATGTTGTGAAACAATAAAGCAGGAGAACAGAAGTGGGGTAAATACTTTTTATAGGCACTGTACAACCTTGAGAACTGTCACGTTGCAGGCAGCCACAAAACAAAGAAACCCAACAGAACCCATCATAAAGAAGACTGCACACTGGGTGTTCGACAAAAATCAGAACAAATCATGCGAGCAATAAAAAGTAAGCAAATATCATTCAGAGCTAAAATTTACAGAAGTGAGTTGACAGCTCCGAGGCCAGTCGCCACTGCAGTTGATCCAGGAACCCGCTAGTTGCAGGCCACAGCCTCGGTTCAGTGCAGAGACAGGTAAAACTTGCCAAGCAGCAATCTGAACACCGGCCCATCCCCTGCCTCCAGCCCCAACCTTCTAAATATGGCCTAGTGCTTAAGTCAGTCAAGCATTGGCTTGCTCCTCACTCTCGGATTCTGCCTTGCCTCAGTTCCACTACTTCGAATCGGCTCCAAGTCCATTCCAGAAATGGCCAAACATTGGCTTGCTCCCTGCTCTCAGGGGGCACAGGACCCACCACCTTGATTCGATCTGTACCTGCAGTTCATGCTGCAAAAATGCCAGGTCACAGAGATGGTTCAAAAGCTCAACTCTGAAAGAGTTACGTGCTGTAATGGGTTACAAAATGAAATTATGCAGCATCACCAACAGTAGCACATCATTTTTCAGTAAGCTTAAGGACCTCCATGCATGCCTTGAACAGAAGAGATTTGGAATATCACAACCCACTCCAGAAGCTTCCTGTGCCCCTAAACCACTGTCACTATTGCGGATGCAAGATCAGCTTTCCGGAGAGCGAACCCACTGAAGGCATCCGGCCCAGACAGTATCCTTGGCTGTGTTGTTAGGTCCTGTGCAGAGCAACTGGCAGGGTTATTTGCAGATAACCTCCCCCTGCTTCAGTCTGAGGTTCCCTCGGGCTTGATGAAGACCACCATCAAAGTTATACTTTAATGATTATGGCCCAGTGGCTCTGACATCCATCATCATGAAGTGCTTTGAAGGGCTGGTCATGGCATGCATTAACTCCAGCCTCCCAGAAAACCACAATCTACTGCAATTCACTAACCACCAAAACCTGTCTAAGGCAGATGCCACCCCCTTGGCCCTTGACTCATCTCTGAACATCGGGACAGTAGATGCACCTATGATAAACCACTTTTCATTGACTACAGCTCCATATTTAATATTATCACTCTAAGCCAGCTTAAAACCAAACTCTGCCACCTGAGATTCACCAGATCCCACCGCGACTGGATCCTGACCAGCAGGCCGCAATTGGTAGATACCACTGTAGAGGGTTGCGTCTCAAACAATGAACTGGAGTATAAGAAAGAGAGCGAGATCACTAACTACGGGAAGTGAGGAGGTGCACATGCTCCTGTCTTTAGCAACAGTAACAAGGTTGAGAGGATTGAGAGCTTTAAGTTCCTGGGAGCAAACATCACCAAAAGCCTGTCCAATCGACCCTCACCAAATTTTAAATCACTGCACTGTCGACAAGAATTGTTCTATCAATAGCATCCTATCTGAATAAATCATAGCATGATACGACAATTGTTCTGCCTGTGATCGCAAGGATCTGCAGTAAGTTGTGGATGCAGATCAGTAAGTACATCATGGAAACCAGCCTCTGTTTCATGGTCTCTGTTTACACTGCTCACCACCTCAGTAAAACAGCCAACATAATCAAAGGCCCCACCCCCAGCTCCCCCTTCCATCGGGCAGAAGATACAAAAGCCTGAAACCATGTACTGCCAGACTCGAGGACAACTTCTGCTCACAGTTATAAAACTATTGAATGGCTCTCTAATATGATAATCTACACTCCTGACCTCCCAATCTACCTTGCCATGATCTTTCATCTTACTGTTTACTTGCACTGCACTTACTCTGTAGCTGTTACACTTTATTCTATATTGTTATTCTTTTACTTGTCTGCCACATATGGTACACCACATGAGACCAGGCAAAATAATATACTCGTAAACCCAGTGGTATTTCCATTAAACTAATAAGAATTGAAATAATCCCCATCTCACCAGACTGTCGCACAATTAAAAACAACTGGCTCATTGTTCAAAGGTTTTACATAAGTTGCAAAATCAGACTAATTCTTATCACTACAGTATGAACACAGTACTTCACAATTTAAATCATTTATAAAGAAACATAGTGACATTCCGGGATTAATGAGCAACCACAGAATATTCACAGGAAGAGAGAAATGGCAGCTTGATGCCTTTACAGGAGGATGAGGCATTCACCATGTACTCAGCTCTTCAACCAATCAACACCAAACCCTGGAAGACCCTCTTGATTCTAATTTTGCACAATAAAATTGGTCATAGATTTGGTCAGGTAATTTATTTTGCTCATGGTTACTCATTTTGCCAGGCTTGTGGTCTGCAGAGATTGATTTCATTGTTTAGCAGTTTGGCAGTCATTGTTCTGTCACATGACGGGTGGTGAATAAGCTCCAGCCATCACAATGTTTCATCATTTTCCTGTGCATCAAAATTCCATAATGAGCTCAATGGCTGAAAGAGAACATTTGCCAAAAAAATTGCTTAACTTTAAATAAGGATGCACTATTGTACGTTACGTTTGTGTACTAAAGAGGGAGTAGTTTATGGTGACCATGACACTGGGGAGTGCTGTTATACAAGTCTGAAACAGAATACCATTGTGGTGTTCATTAATTGCTTACAACTCTTTTAACCCTAAATGAGTAGAAACACAAGTAAATAAATAGCAACTTCCAGGTTTCTGCTCCTCATGCAGGGATCACTCATATTGATGTTGTTTGTGACTTACTCCATGAATCCAAACTAGATCCCAGATCACATTTACCATTATATCGAGAAACCCCAACCAGTGGAGTGAGATTGAAGATAGTACATAAAATCAGACAAGTGGCAAGTGTTGCATTTTGGCAATTTAAACCAGGGTAGACTTTGCACATTACATCGCAGTTGTAGAACAGAGACACCTGAAAGCGGCGACAGAGGTAGACGCAATGGTGAAGGCCGCATGTGCCAGGGCAAGAGTTGGGATGCAATGTCACGCTGTACAAGACATTGGTGAGATGGCACTTGGGGTATTTTGTGTAGTTCTAGTTGAATTGCTCTCAGAAGGAGTGTTATGATTAAAGTTGAAAAAGTGTAGAAAACATTCGCAAGGATATTAATAAGACTGCAGGTTTTCAGCTCTAAGGAGAAGCAGAAAAGCTTGTTTTTTTCTCCCCCCGAACCAAGGAGGCTGGGATTGGGAGTACACTTGCAGAAATATACAGCATCATGAGGAGTATAGACAAGATAAATGGTCATCGTCTTTTTCCCCCAGAGTGCAGCGTCTTAGACAAGAGGACATAGGTTAAAGGTAAGAGAGAACTTGAGAGGCAACCTCTTCCATACAGAGGGTGATGTGTATGTGGAAAAAGCTGCTAGAGGAGTGATGGAGGCAGGTACAATTACGATATTTAAAAGATGTTTAGACATGTACATGGACAGGAAAGGTGGAGTGGAATAATGCAGATAAATGTGTTTAGCTCAGGTAAGCAACTCGGATGGTATTAACAAGTTGGGCCAAAAGGCTTCTTTCTGTTTGTATAACTCTCTAACTTTGACCACTCATGCTCCCAGTTCCCAGTCAGATTGTGATAGTCAGAACTATAATACTGAATGCTGCACTGCTGAATCTATGATAGTAACAAGGGACATTATTTAAATCAGGCACATACAACAATATCTGAACAGACATCTCTGGAACTCTTAAATGAGAGGGTTAGTGGAGTAAAACTGAGCAACACAGTCAGATCAGGAACAGGCAGTCGGAGAAAAAGCCACGTTACTTCAATCTCCAATGATAACACACCTGAGTCAACCTTATGTTTTCATGTAAGCTTGCCATCTTTAACTGCTCAAGCAGCCTCATTTTATCCTGCTGGCTATTTTAAGACCTCATTCAAGACCCATGGCTAGATACTCCACAAGATCAATTAACTGCTGCTGCTCAGAGAACTTGGGCAAATATCTGTAAATTTCCACTTCCACCTTTTGGGAAGAAGCCAAGATTACACAATTGGAAGGCAGTCATTGTCTTTCACTTTTTAAAAAAATTATGCAATTACATGTTGCAATCTGGTGACGAATTACTTCTCTCAGGGGTTAGTGAAACTCTGGTTTTCTACCCCAAGAGGGAGTGGTGAATGCCACAGAATCGGATATACCTAAGGTGCAGAAAGATTTTAAAAATATATTGGTGAATTATCCTGACGAAGGGTCGCGGCCTGAAGCGTCGACTGCGCCTCTTCCTATGGATGCTGCTTGGCCTGCTGCGTTCACCAGCAACTTTGATGTGTGTTGCTTGAATTTCCAGCATCTGCAGAATTCCTGTTGTTTATATTGGTGAATTGCTGGTTTTGGGGAACTACCATTGAGGAGTCGAGGAAAGTGTTGTTCAAACTGAACAGGGGGAGGCTTATGGCCTATTCCTGCTCCTATTTTCTTGTAAAGGTATAAATTACTGAAGCAAAAAGTTTTATCCCAAAGCACTCAAGGGTATCAGTGTTTGTATGCCTTTTAACCAAGTGATTAATAGGAAGTTTAATCTGAACTCCCAAGATAGAGAGCAAATCCTGCAATTATATTTCCTAAAGGCAGAATATACAGTAATAAAGAAATTGTACCCAAATCTGCTGGAAACATGAATGAGACGCTGAACAAAGTTTATTCAGCTTCCACAAGTTTGATTCACTAAAAGAAAAAGCCCAGATAGGATGAGTCAGGCAGAAGAAACCCTTTTTATTTAGCAAGCAGGGAAAGGCAAAATAAATGAAGTTTCAAGAGTTCATCAGATGCCCAAAAGAAATCTGGTGAGTTCAAATGCTCAGCTACAGATTTCAGAAGCTTGGGAAGAAATAGTGTACAGTTTGGGGTATTGTTCAATTGATAAACGGGCCCTTTGCCCACCTCAGTGTCTGCATAGACCAATGCCCCTCCATATACATCCTAAGTGCCTGTCCAACCACACTTGAAACTTTGCAGTTGTATTCACTTTTACCATTTCTTCTGGCAGCTCATTTCACATCACCATCACCCTGTGAGAAAAACCTCCCCATCAAATCTTCTTTAAATTTCTCCCCTCTGACCTTGAACCCTTGCTCTCTTGTTCTGGACTCCCCTGCCCCTTGGAAAAAGATTCTGATTTTTGCTGCTATCTATCCCCTACATAATTTTATAGACCTCCAAGGCCACCCTCAACTTGTTGAGAATAAATCCAATCTATCCAACCTCTCCTTATAACTATTCCAGGTAACATCTTGGTGAATCTATTCTGCATTCACTTGATAGGCATCCACTTTCTAGGGTGGTAACCAGAAATGTACACAATTACATCAAATGCAATCTAAAACACGTCACATACAGCTGCAATAAAACATTCTAACTCAATGCCAAATGCCTTTTCACTACCCTAACCACCTGTGTCGCCACTTTCAGGGAGTTACGGACTTGCACGCAAAGATCTCACCCAGGTCCTTGGTATCTATCAGTATCTGACTTCCACAGGTTAAAATAAAATTGCTGGTTCACTGTCACGTTGATCCCCAGGTTTTCGCTCCAACTGCAGAACGGAAACCAGTTTACCCATTATGACATTTCTGTCAAACTTCTGAAATGGACTGACAGAGAAAGATCCCTTCCAGCTTCTGTTGTGGTCCCAAATTAAAAATCGAATTTAGACAAGAATCTCATGGTCAGTACAATAAGCCAGTGCAAAGACTCAGATTCCTAAACATCTTTTCACAACACAGTGAAAGAGCAAGTCTACAGCTCCCCACACTGGGGTTCCCTGGAATCGAGACACAGAACATTTCAAAAAAATCTTAAAACACGTTTTGTATTTTTTTAATTGCCTTTATAAAGTTCCTTCACTGAGTATTAATTCTTTCCCCAAAAGAAAGACACTAATAACCCTTGAATCATTCAAGCAAGAAACAAAACCGATGAAATTAAGCACAAGCATTGCAGCTGCGAGTCAAAAATGGGTCAATCACAGTTCTCCGCAAAATATTTACTTTTATATCAGTAATTAATGCAGACCCCATATTTTTAAGTGTAGCCCCCCTGGCCAACCTCAGGGTCGCTCGGCTCACTGCTGTCTAGGGAAACAGCCCTCGGCCCTGCCAAACTGGGTAATCAGTTTGTGTGGATGCTGTGTGATGCACCCCACCCCGCCCAAATAACAGCCAATACACCAGATACGATTAAATGATTTACAGTTTATAGAGATTACTGGAACCTTATAATTAATAGAGAATAAAATATAAAAGGAAAATAAAAGGCGCCACACTTATCAAAGTTCAATTTCTTCGTGCACAAACATTTGGAGCTCAGGACCCTTCTTCTTCACCCTGCGATCCCCTCAGACCACCTCGACCGGCTGCCTGGGACCAACTACGGTAGTCGACCAGATGCTCCACATGAGTCCGTCTCCGTCTCCGTCTCCTCTCCTCACCCTGGACCATGGACTCCTGCTCAGGGGTCCGACCCCGTTAGCGGACTCACAGCACCTGATCTATCCTCTGTCTCTCTCTTCTGCCTTCTGCCCAAAACCCCGCGCATACAATATCTTACAGACACACCAAAACCATAACAACTATCCCAATTGGCTCGTAACACCTTCTTATCAGTAACGTGATCCAAACAAACTGCTAGCGGGAGGACTTTCTCAGCAGTTAACATAACAAAGAAGCCCTTTCAATTATAACATAACAAAGAAGCCATTTTAGTTAGACTACGCAGTGACATAAAAAAAGAAACCCCTTACACTCTCCCTCCACCAAATAAAGTCATGTCCTCATGACTTCTAAATAACTCACCAACCAGTCCTACAGACACAGAAATCCATCCAGATATACACAGTGACATTGCTCCCCAAACAGTGGACCTGCCGTCCGTCCACGGGCACGACATAAACCAACCTATCTGAGCTTCCTAATTCTCTGAGACCTCCGTACCCCTTCACCTAAACCCTAAAGGCTCAGACACTACTAGGGATACCTTGGGCCTGTGTGCCAACTCCTCTCTCACTCAGGCCACCATTACAACTCAGAGCCCCCTGTCCCGTGTCCGGGGCCCCCGCCTCTCCTCCTTCCTGGTCCTGCTGTAACCCAGGCTGCCCACAGCCAGCCCTCCCCACTATACCTGACTCAGTGGGAGAAGGGCCAAAGTTCTCTTCCTCAATGACAGGGAAGTTAGCGAAAGGCAGCACGTACCACATGTGCAGCACATCATCCTTCGAATCCGTATTCTTCCTCATTCCCTCGATTGGTAGCTGCTGTTTGAGTTTCTCCAAACTGAAACATTTAGCTGGGGCTACCCCTTCAGCCTCCTGCAGTCGAGACGTCAGCTTCTTCAGGGACTCCTTCAACTCTCGCCACAGCCTCTGCAGTTCTGACTCACGGTTCTTGGCCATCTCAATCTGGGACACAGTTACCCCACCGGCATCTTCCACCCTGACCTGAAAAGCAGCAGTTAAAGAATGTTCAGCCTCCGGTTGTTTCTTCCTGATGATGTCTTCCAGGTCAACTTTCAGTTTTTCCACTTCATTTAAACTGTCGATAGTCATCTTCAGGTTCCTTTCAAGCGTCCACCTCCCTTTTCCGAGATCTGTCCTCCATTTCTTCACCTCCTCGGGAGTGTAGTCAAACTCCCCTCCCTGGGCTCTCGGTTTTCTGTTGGCCTTAGTCAGAACACTTCGTTGATCTTCCCCAACTTGTAAGTCTTCCGATCTTTTCTGGATCGATGTCTTGAGTTTCTACAGATCCCTTCGAAGGTGGGTCATTGTTTCTTCTCGCTGGATTAATTCATCAGTACATGACCGCAGTGTCGGCTTGGAATTCCATTGCTCCTTCTCCACGTTGACGAGCGTGAATTCCAAGTCTGCAATGGTCGTCCCACAAGTGTGGCACTCAGTCTCCGGCTGGCATTTCTGAGCACTCAGTTCAGCGGTGCAAATCCCCTCTCTCCCCTGTGTCTCATTCCGATTGACGACCTGGGTTTCCATCCCCAGGTCCACCACCGTCTGTCCCAACACCAGGAAGTTCAACTGGTATGTCGGGTCATTTTTCTCACATTGCACCAAACTCCTCCGGCCAAAAACTCCTCCACATTTGACACTTCACTTCTGTCGCCCAGGCTCAGCCACTCGCCTCGCCTCATAGTCCCCCCAGGCGAGTCCAAGTTCTAGGCGGTCATCCACATACGCCGAAACTCCACACACCTTCACTTCCCCCATGGTCTTCCTCATGCCCCGCGGGAAGGATGCAGGGGCTCCGGATATGCCCTTGGGCATCTTTTCGGATCAGAAGAATCCTAGGGAACTAGTAACGGCCGTCTTCAGCTCAACAGCCGCACTCCTCGGGATCTGGCAACATCCACTCCTCAGATCCAGCACATTAAACCACGTTGCATAATCCACACACACGCTGCCTACATCTTCCATGGCGCCAGGGTCCAGTTGCCGCAACCTCTCTCTCACGGAGGTGTCTTCAGCAGTCAACTCCCCTCCCTCGTGGCAGTTCGGAGTGTCTACTAAGAGGGTCTCACCCTCAGCTACTTTCCCCAAGCCGTACCACCGCTGGGTCTCGTTTAAATTCGGTACCGGCTCAAGGCTGCTACACACAGCCTCAGAAGCAACTCGACACGCTGGGTGCCCAGAAAATGCCCCCATGAACTCCAGGGTCACTAACCAATCATAGTCTTCTGGATAACTACTGGCACTGGTACCCAAAGTCTCCGGTGCCCTTGCAGTTGTCAAGGATAAATGCTTCAGAAACCGGTTGTAAAACGAACTGTACAACAACTTGACCTGCGCCCCAGGGTCGAGGATCACTTTAGCATCGCTTCCCTGTATCCGTAACGACACCCTGGGCCGTGGTTCCTCTAAGCCTTCAGGAAAAGGATCTTTTCCTTTCGGAAGTTCATCGATACATTGCTGGGAACGTGCTTCCCCAGAGATCCCACGCTGTTCCCCCCACTGGACCTCCACTAAGTTTTCGGACACCTCTCTGATCAGCTGAACAACTGAAGGAGGGGCTGATCCCCTGAAATGATCCCCCTGGCACTGCAAGCAATTTAGCTGCCCTCCTAGCCAGAGAAGACACACTGAAAACTTTCCCCCCCTTTCAAATAACTGACAGCTGTCACTATGGTGTAAGTGAACCTGACAGCTCTAACACCGTCACCAGCCGTCTACTTAAACTTTCAACCAATCCCTGCCGCTCTCCCTCAACCGAGCACTGCCACTCATCTAACAACTGAGAGATCCGCTCCGCCCACGTCTCGCACGTCTCCGCCCCTCTTGGGGTGGACACTATCCCAAACACCAAGCAGAGCCTGCCAGAGCTAGAACATTTATTCGTGGACACTACCTCCACATCAGACCACTCTTTCCTCTCTCTCCCAACAGCATGGACAGCCCCGAGTTCCACCCCCAACTCGTCAATGCTAGTCTGAACTCGAACACCACGCTTTCGGCAATCACCAGCAAATAACCCACAGAGACACACATTACTGATTTAAACAGGGCCACCACACAGCATACCAGTAGATCCAATCCCGGACAAAAGCCTACACAATGTAGCCCCCCCCCCCCCCCCGGCCAGCCTCAGGATCGCTCGGCTAGCTGTCATCTAGGGAAACAGCCCTCGGCCCCACCAAACTGGGTAATACATTTGTGTGGATGCTGTGTGATGTACCCCACCCCGCCCAAATAGCAGACAATACACCAGATACGATTAAATGATTTACAGTTTATAGATATTACTGGAACCTTATAATTAATAGAGAATAAAATATAAAAGGAAAACAAAAGGTGCCACACTTATCAAAGTTCAATCTCTTCATGCAGAAGTATAAAAATAAAAGAGAAGAAGTATAACATAGCAAAGACATGTGGGAAGCCGGAGGATTGGGAAACTTTTAAAGAGCAACAGAAGGTAACTAAAAAAGCAATACGCGGAGAAAAAATGAGGCACGAAGGAAAACTAGTCAAGAATATAAAGGAGGATAGTAAAAGCTTCCTTAGGTATGTGAAAAGGAAAAAAATAGTTAAGAACAAAATTGGGCCCTTGAAGACAGAAGCGGGTGAATTTATTATGGGGAACAAGGAAATGGCAGACGAGTTGAACAGGTACTTTGGATCTGTCTTCACTAGGGAAGACATAAACAATCTCCCAGATGTAATAGTGGCCAAAGGACCTAGGGCAATGGATGAACTGAAGGAAATTTATATTAGGCAGGAAATGGTGTTGGACAGGCTATTGAGTCTGAAGACTGATAAGCCCCCAGGACCTGATGGTCTGCATCCCAAGGTACTTAAGGATGTGGCTTTAGAAATCATGGACGCATTGGTAATCATTTTCCAATGTTCTATAGATTCAGGATCAGTTCCTGTGGATTGGAGGGTGGCTGATGTTGTCCCTCTCTTCAAGAAGGGAGGAAGAGAGAAAACAGGGAATTGCAGACCGGTTAGCCTGACGTCGGTGGTTGGAAAGATGCTGGAGTCAATTATAAAAGATGAAATTATGACACATCTGGATAGTAGTAACAGGATTGGTCTGAGTCAGCATGGATTTACGAAGGGGAAATCGTGCTTGACTAATCTTCTGGAATTTTTTGAGGATGTAACTGTGAAAATGGACAACGGAGAGTCAGTGGATGTAGTGTACCTGGACTTTCAGAAAGCCTTTGATAAAGTCCCACATAGGAGATTAGTGAGTAAAATTAGGGCACATGGTATTGGGGGCAGAGTACTGACATGGATTGAAAATTGGCTGGCTGACAGGAAACAAAGAGTAGCGATTAACGGGTCCCTTTTGGAATGGCAGGCAGTGACCAGTGGGGTACCGCAGGGTTCAGTGCTGGGTCCGCAGCTGTTTACAATCTATATTAATAATTTAGATGCAGGAATTAAAATTAACACTAGCAAATTTGCCGATGACAGAAAGCTAGGTGGCAGTGTGAAATGTGAGGAGGATGTTATGAGAATGCAGGGTGACTTGGACAGGATGGGTGAGTGGGCAGATGCATGGCAGATGCAGTTTAATGTGGATAAATGTGAGGTTATCCACTTTGGTGGTAAGAACGGGAAGGCAGATTATTATCTAAATGGAGTCAAGTTAGGAAAAGGGGAAACACAATGAGATCTAGGTGTTCTTGTACATCAGTCACTGAAAGCAAGCATGTAAGTACAGCAGGCAGTGAAGAAAGTTAATGGCATGCTGGCCTTCATAACAAGGGGAATTGAGTATAAGAGCAAAGAGGTCCTTCTGCAGCTGTACAGGGCCCTGGTGAGACCACACCTGGAGTACTGTGTGCAGTTTTGGTCTCCAAATTTGAGGAAGGACAGTCTTGCTATTTAGAGAGTGCAGCGTAGGTTCACAAGGTTAATTCCCAGGACAGCGGGACTGTCATATGTCGAAAGATTGGAGCATCTGGGCTTGTATACTCTGGAATTTAGAAGGCTGAGAGGGGATCTTATTGAAACATTTAAGATTATTAAGGGATTGGACACACTGGAGGCAGGAAGCACGTTCCCACTGATGGGTGAGTCCAGAACCAGAGGCCACAGTTTAAGAATTAGGGGTAGGCCATTTAGAATGGAGTTGAGGAAAAACTTTTTCACCCAGAGAGTGGTGGATATACGGAATGCTCTGCCCCAGAAGGCTGTGGAGGCCAAGTCTCTGGATGCTTTCAAAAAAGAGATGGATAGAGCGCTTAAAGATAGCGGAATCAAAGGTTATGGGGATAAGGCAGGAACTGGATACTGATTGTGGATGATCAGCCATGATCACAGTGAATGGCGGTGCTGGCTCGAAGGGCCGAATGGCCTACCTCTGCACCTATTGTCTTTTGTCTATTGTCAAACAGTTGGAGCTCAGGACCCTTCTTCTTCACCCTGCAACCTCTCGGACCACCTCGACCGGCCGCCTGGGACCAACAACGGTGGTCGACCAGACGCTCCACAAGAGTCCGTCTCCGTCTCCTCTCCTCACCCTGGACCATGGACTCCTGCTCAGGGGTCCGACCCCAATAGCGGACTCACAGCAGCTGGTCCATCCTCTCTCTCCTGCCTTCTGCCCAAAACCCCGCACATACAATATCTTACAGACACACCAAAAGCATAACAACTATCCCAAATGGTTCATAACACCTTATCAGTAACGTGATCCAAACAAACTGCTAGCGGGAGGACTTACTCAGCAGTTAACATACAAAGAATCCCTTTCAATTATAACATAACAAAGAAGCCATTTTAATTAGACTACACAGTGACATAAAAAAAAAGAAACCCCTTACATAAGTATTTACCACCCCCACATAATCAACACTTCCTCAAGAAAGAAAACGTTTTTAGTGATGGTCAAAGCATGTTTTATTTTAACAGAGGTTCTATGCTCCCCCCTTGCACTGGATTAATCGATAGGAATCAGGAACTATATTTAAATCAGTCAAAAAAGTGCTATACCAATACAACTTTTCATTTCTATTCAAATATATGGAAGGGGAAATGTGGCTTTTGCCCCAATGGATACATTTATAAATAGGCAAACCAAGAATCAATATTAAATTTCTCCTGCACATAGCTCGTTTCAAATCTTTTTATTATTATTATATTATTCAAAAATAACACGAGTACTTCGAAGTAAGCAACACTTACAATGTCTCAAGGGAAAAAAAGCATTATTTTAAGGATTGAAAAATTTTTAGTGATAATAAAAAAAGCCCTACTAAGCAGAAAAAGTGGGGGGGGAACCCCATTAGGTGTACAACCCAGAGCCATGCGTCATACAAAAAGGTTCTAAACATCAAACAGCCAGCAAGAGAAAAAATACCAAAAATTTACAATTAGATCATGGAGGAAATCTATCGATTAACTCAAATGATAATAACGAGCAAATGAACCCCATCTTTTCTCAAAATCAAATAAAGGTTCAAAGGTTCAACTTCTAATTTTCTCCAAACTAAGACATAGCATCACTTGAGAGAACCATTGTGACAAAGTGGGAGCTGATGTGTCCTTCCACTTCAACAAAATGGCCCTCCTAGCTATCAATGTAACAAATGCAATAACATGTTGGTCAGGCACAGAAATACCACGGATATTTTGAGGAATTATTCCAAAGAGCACAGTTAATTTGTTAGGTTGTAAATTAACTTGAAGTGCTTTAGAAATTGTCGAAAAAACTGACTTCCAGAACTGTTCTAGTATAGAACAAGACCAAAACATGTGAGTCAGTGTAGCTGTCTCAGTTTTACATCTATCACAATAACTATCAACATTAGGAAATATTTTAGACAGTCTCTCCTTCGTCAAATGGTAACAATGTACAATTTTAAATTGAATCAGTGAATGACTAGCACAGATTGAAGATGAGTTAACCAGCTTCAGAATCTGTGTCCAATCCTCCGTCATAAAAGTCAAAGTGAGTTCCTTTTCCCAATTTTGTTTAATCGTAAATAAAGGACACTTATCCCATTGTAATAATAAATTATAAATTCTTCCAATAGAACCCTTCATCGAAGGGTTTGTACTCATAATAGTATCCAACAGGTCAGCCTCCAATATATAAGGAAAATTACTTAAATATTTTTGTAAGAAATGTCTAACTTGAAGCTATTGTAAAAAGAGTGAGTATGAGAGAGAATATTTATCAACTAATTGTTCAAAAGACATCAATCTATCTTCTTTAAATTTTACCAGCATTTTTATATTTATTTCAGAATACCCCTTTTATTGACTAAGAAGTTTTTTGATTGGATTAATTCTATTATTTTATCTTTTATTTGGAATAATAAAAGACCAGGAACTAGTAAATGTCACTTACAAAAGTTGAAAAAGGATGGAGGTCTTGCTTTGCCTAATTTAAGAATGTATTACTGGGCTGTTAATGTGTGATACATGTCCTTTTGGTTATATTGGATTGATAAGAACGATTGGCCAATTTGGGTAGACCTGGAATTGAAAGCTTTGAAACAGTTTTATTTAACCTCATTATTGGGAGTTGCTTTACCTATACAACAAGCTAAAGTTAATAATTTAAACCTATATCCTGTGATTAAGCATTCTTTACAAATTTGGCTCCAGTTCCGCAATTTTTTTAATCTTATAAAATTTAAACTTTGTAGTTTAATTTATCGAAATTACCCTTTTTAAGCCTTCTTTGAGTGATCCAATTTTTTTACTTTGGAAAAATAAAGGTATTAATTCTTCTTTGGATTTATTTAAAGAAGATAGGTTGATGTCTTCTGCATATAACTTCATTCAATTATAATGTTTTGATTTGGAGAAAACTGTAACAATGGAAAATTAAACAACCATTACCATCGAAGTACAACTAAGTAGTTTTTCTTCATAAACATTAGCATTAATAAACGGTTTTCATCATGACTGGTTTATTTCTGTGCTATTTTACCAACAGATGCACTCATTTACTGCAATCATCCACTTAACCAATTATAGGCAAATTATTTACAAACTTGATTTCATCCTTAAACAGCTGCACAATTTCAGCTTTGTAGTGGAGAGATCACAGGGGGATGTAGACAGAGGCAGCTCTCATCCGAATCTGATATCATTGTCAGAACCTGATTCTTTTTCCAGTGTTTCCCAGTCACATCAGCTGATTTGTACCTACTGGCTTTATGTCAACTCAAAACATTCAACATTGGAATCTAAATTTTGCTTCTTACATGAATTTTAGTTTCCATACAAATTTCCTGGCAATCTTCATTGTTTATTGTGGCAACTGATGCCACACTAAAATCTGGACAACAATTGACATGAGCACATCAATAACGCTACACATCCCATTCAAATACCATTCACTTTATTGAGTTCAGTTAAATTTAATGCATTAGTCAACCTCCTACAGCTTTGCAAATGGAGGACTGTTGTCAAGTTTTAGCTGGACGTTGGTTTCAGGATGTGCTTTATCTCACATTTTGTCAGAGTTTAATGTTTGAAAGGGATTTGCCTTTTACTGGTGGTTCAGAAGAGAACTTGTGGGGCCCTCTTCAGAGATCAGCACACTCCTGACTTTTAACACCCAAGTGTTGTGGTGCAGAAGTCTTGAACACACTGGAGGTTACACACCAGGACATCCAGCCTTTCTCTCTGTCCAGAGGGACAGGTGAATGATGCCAAGCTAAGGGGTTGGATTCACTTTATGTCTGGGATCTCAGTTATAAGGCCTGACCCCATTTAACTGGTTTGATAAGGTAAATGAATTGTGATTACACTTTACATAGAGCAGTACAGTGTAGCCCTTTGGCCCACAATGTTGTGCTAACCTATGTGAACCTGTTCTATGATCAATCTAACGCCTCCCTCCTACACAGTTCCTGAAATCAATCCCTGATAACGAAGACCAGCACACCATACACCAACCTTTTCAATTTGCATAGCAACTTTGAAGGATCCATGCAGTGGATCTCAAGCCCAAAATTCCTGCTAATAACCTTGTACTCTGCCTTCAAGTTCAATCTTCCAAAATGTATCACTTCACTCTGGATTGAACTCCATCTGCCACTTCAGCTGCCAGCTCTACATCCTGTCTATGTCACATTGTAACCACCAACAAGCTGCTACAAAACCTCCAACTTTCCTGTCATATTGCAGCGTACTAACACACCACTACACTTCCTTATCCAAGTCATTTATAAAAAATCACAAAGATACAGGGTTGCAGAACTCACCTCTGAAGAGCACTGTTAGTCACAACCTCTAGCCAGAACATGCCCCACCTACAACCAGTCTCTCTGCCTTCTGTGGGCAAGTCAATTCTAATCCACACAGCCCGTTTTCCATGAATCCCATGCCTCCTGACTTTCTGGATGAGCCTTCTGTTCGGAACCTTGTTAAATGCCCTAATACATTCCACATACACCACATTCACTGCTCTACTTTCATCAATTTGTTTTGTCACTTCCTCAAAAAACTCAGTCAGGCTCACGAGCTACAACCTGCCCCTCACAAAACTATTACGACTGTCCCTAACAAGACCGTTTCTCCAAATGGTCGTAACTCTCCAGTAGTTTGCCCACCACTGATGTAAAGCTCACTGGTCTGTAATTCCCAGGATTATTTCTATTAACTTTCTTGAACAACAGAACAACATTTGCCAATCCTCCATCCTCTGGCACTACTCTTGTGGCCAGGGAAGATGCAAGGGTTATTGTCCATGCCCCAGCAATCGCTTCTCTCGCTTCCCACAGTAACCAGAAGTATATGCCATCTGGTCCCAGGGACTTGTCTATCTTAAAGTGTTTCAGAAGCTCCAACACTGAATCAGAATCAGAATTACCTTTACTCTCATTGGCATGTCGTGAAATTTGTTGTTTTGCTGCAGCAGTACACTGCACTACATAATAATAAAAACTATAAATTACAATAAAAGAATATTTTAAATAAACTAAAAAGAGAGCAAAGAAAGAAAAATAATATACTGAGGCACTGTACATAAGTTCATTGTCCATTCAGAAATCAGATGGTGGTGGGGAAGAAGTTGTTCCCAAAACATTAGTGTGTATTCAGGTTCCTGTAACTCCTCCTTGATGGTAGCAATTAGAAGAGAGCATGCTGAGGGTTCTTAATGATGGATGCTACCTTCTTGAGACATTGCTTTTTGATGCTGGGGAGGTTAGTGCCCATGATGGAGCTGGCTGAGTTAACAACTGTCTGTAGCTTTTTTCAATCCTGTGCAATGGCCCCTCCACACCACACAGTTAGAATTCTCTCCACAGTACATCTGTGGAAATCTGCGCAAGTCTTTGGTGCCATAACAAATCTCCTTATGAAATATGGCCACTGTCGTGCCTTCTTTGTTATTGCATCAATATGTTGGCTCTCCACAGATGTTGAAACTTCAGGAACCTGAAACTGCTCACCGTTTTCAGTGCTGATCACTCGAGGAGGACTGGTGTGCGTTCCCTTGACTTCCCCTTTGCAAAATCCTTAGGCACACTAGATTTTTTAATGTGGTTCAGATGGAATGGCCTCCACAGATCTCAACATCATCGAGACTTTCTGGGATTAGCTAGAGACAGAAGTAGCAAGACAGCCAAAGTCTTCAAAAGAACTGTGGAAAAATCTCCAAGATGCTTGGAACAGCCTACCAGAGATTTTCTTATAAAACTGCACGACAGTATACCTAAGAGAATTTATGTAGTTTTAAATGCAAAGGGTGGTCACACCAAATATTGATTGATTTCATTTTTTTACTGTTTACTATCCTTTATAGTAAGTTTTCTGATATTTAGAAATGTTTCATTATTTTTGAAAGCATCATTTTACAGAATTTTTTAACATGTGCCCAAGAACTTTTGCGCAGTACTGTATCTCATTCCTATACACCTCCTTGTCAGCATCAGAAAATCTGCCAACAGTGGTTGAATCATCAGCAAATTTATAGATGGTATTTGAGCTGTGCCTAGCCAGAGGACTGTGGGTGTAGAAAGAGTGCAGCAGTGGGTTAAGCATGTATTCTTGAGGGGCACCAGTAGTAATTTCAGCAAGGTGTTATTTCCGATCTGCACTGACTATGGGCTCCTGATAAGGAAGTCAAGGATCCAGTTGCCAAAGCAGGTACACTGCTTCTCCCTTAACCTCAACATGCTCCAGCACATTAGCCCGTTGTACACTCACCCACAACCAAAGTCCTTCTCCCTGATGAACACTGATGAAGGGCCTCAGCCAGAAATGTCCTACCCTTTATTCCTTTCCATAAATGTTGCCTGAACTGCTGAGTTCCTCTAGCATTTTGTATGTGTTAATCCACACTTTTCTATGTATTTCCCCAAGACCATCTATTCCCAATTTACATTCCCAAGTTCCTGCCTAATGCCATCATAATTAGCCCCACAATTAATTACTTTGCCATATCATCTGCTCCGATTCTTGACCCCTGATATGTTATAGGACAGGGAGTTATGGTCACAATCTCTGAAATGCTCTCCCATAGACAGATCTGTCATCTGCCCAGGTTTATTACCCAGTACAAATTCCAGTATGGCCTCTCCTCGAGTCAGCTTGTCCACATATTGGGAATCCTTCCTGGATACACCTGACAAATTCTGCCCTGTCAAAATGTTTTGCACCAAGAATTTCAACCATTGTTATATATTGGTACTAATCAGATGAGTACCAATTAGATGAGTATTAGATGAGTACAGGTGTCCTCCGCTTTTCAAACGTTCGCTTTACGAAACCTCACTGTTACGAAAGACCTACATTAGTTCCCTGTTTTCGCTAACAGAAGGTGTTTTCACTGTTACGAAAAAAATCAGCGCGCGCCCTAAGCAGCCGCTCTCCCCGGATGCAGAACGGCATTCTCGCCGGCATTGCTTAAACACGTGTCTGTGAGCAGCCGTTAGCAAGATGAGTTCTAAGGTGTCGGAAAAGCCTGAAAGAGCTCGTAAGGGTGTTACACTTAGCGTAAAACTAGACATAATTAAGTGTTTTGATCGTGGTGAACGAAGTAAGGACAACGTGAGTTTGGCTTGTGGAAACTGACGAAGATGATGTTGAAGAGGTGTTGGCATCCCATGACCAAGAACTGATAGATGAAGAGCTGATGCAATTGGAAGAGGAAAGGATAACAATTGAAACCAAATGCAGTAGCGAACTGAACGTGAAGCAACTACGTAAGATTTTTCGCTGCAATGATAAAGTACGACTTTAATTTTAAAAGGGTACGTTGGTTTAGGGGATATTTGCAAGATGGTTTGAGTGCTTACAAAGAACTGTATGATAGAAAAATGCGCGAGGCTCAGCAGTCAAGCAAGCCTTCCACATCAGACGATGGACCTCCACCTTCGACATCGAGGTGGGCAGTCATAGGAGAAGATGAGCTGCCTGCTTTAATGGAAACAGACGACGATGAGATGACACCCCAGTGTCCCACCACACCAACCCCCAGGCCGTGGACAGATACTGATTCGCGGAGAATGCAGCGGTAGCCGGATGCAATCGGCAATCGCCTCTGATCTGGGCTGACATTTACGTGCCGGGCGGCACCTAATTAATTAGCTTGTTTATTTCGGCTTTTTCCTTAAAGATGTGCTGTGTGCCTCCCGGCTACCGCTGCACGCCTCGCGGACCGGTATCGGGTCGTTGCCCGGAGGGTGGGGGCCACTGCACCACCCAAACTCCGACGACTCAGTCTAAGACACCATCATCAGTGTGCTCAGAAAGCTGTCTTCCCGATTCCCATAAGTGATACTACACTGTACATACATTATTTCTACTTTATATAGGCTGTGTATTTTTATGTGTTATTTGGTATGATTTGGCAGCTTCATAGCTTAAAGGTTACTGGAGAGAGTGTTTTTGCCAACAGCGCTTGCATGAGATTTTCTGCCGAGAGCGCTTGTGCCGTGTTTTTGCCAATGGCGCTTGTGTGAGATTTTCGCTACGGAGAACAGTGCAGGCAATGATTGTGGAAAAGTATTTCTACTTTATTTACACTGTGTATTTATCATATCATTCCTGCTTTTACTATATGTTACTGTTATTTTAGGTTTTATGTGTTATTTGGCATGATTTGGTAGGTTACTTTTGGGTCTGTGAATGCTCACAAAATTTTCCCATATAAGTAAATGATAATTGTTTCTTCGCTTTACGACATTCCGGCTTACGAACTGTTTCATAGGAACGCTCTACCTTCGGATGGCAGGGGAAACCTGTTATTAGATGAGTTGGAAGAATGAAATCTTCCAACATGAGTTTAGCAAGTAGGTAGCCATTTAAAGAGTAGAACCTCGAAGTTGTTCTGATGAGTACAGGATAGAGTCATAGAAAAGTACAGGCCCTTTAGCCCATCTAATCCATGTCAAGCCATTTAAACTGCCTACTCCCATCTACCTTCACTGGGACCATAGCCCTCCATAACACTACTATCCATGTACCTATCCAAACTCCTCTCAAACATTGAAATTAAGTTCACATGCACCACCTGTGCTGGCAGCTTATTCCACACTCTCGCAACACTCTAAGTGAAGAAGTTTCCCCTCATGCTCCCCTTAAACTTTTCACCTTTCACCCTTAACCCATGACCTCTAATTGTAGTCCCAACAAATCTCAGTAGAAAAAGCCTGCTTGCATTTATCCTATCTATACCACTCACAATTTTGTATAACTCTATCCTCTCAATCGTCTCTGTTCCAAGGAATAAGGTCTTAATCTAGATAGATAGATAGACAGACAGATAGATGGATAGATAGATATACTTTATTGATCCCGAGAGAAATTGGGTTTCGTTACAGCCGCACCAACCACGAATAGAGCATAAATATAGCAATACAAAAACCACAAACAATCAAACAACAAATGCAAACTATGCCAGATGGAAAATAAGTCCAGGACCAGTCTATTGGCTCAGGGTGTCTGACCCTCCACGGGAGGAGCTGCAAGTTCAATGGCCACAGGCAGTGCCGCCCAGTGTTGTGTCTTGGTGGAATATAGCCGAAGTCCAACAGTAAAAGTTCAATATCTAGTCTACAAACACGTTCCTCGATCGTAATATGACCCGGATTGCACCATCTGTTGTTAACCAGAACGGTAAGTACCCAACTCCTCAGTGCACTTACCGTTCTCAGTGCACTTCCGGTCAGCCCGAACGGTCTGGAAGCCGTCCATGGAAAAGTTTTGATCAGGTATGTCCTCATGCAGCCCCGTTCCAGTAAAACACATAACACTGCACTCCCAAAATGTTCTTTGACGCCTGGCTAGCGCCATGAACTCGTCCATTTTATTATCCACCGAACTCCTCTTCTCCATAAGTCTCTGTTGTCTCGATCCGGTCCTCTTTCCTCGACTTTGTGATCCCCCTCTGCATCCTCTGTGTGTTTTCCTCCAGATTTCAGCAGGGGTGTCCACCGCTCTGCTCGCTAAACCGGCCGGCATAAGCGCAAGCAGCTGGTCCCTGGAATAAACAATGCAACCATGCTTCTGTCCCGCTAATGAGACGTGTCGGAATGTAACTATTTCCAGCGCTAAAAACCCAAATAAAACTCTCTCTACCAGCATGTTAGAGAGGGTGCAGCTTCGACATGTTACCATGATAAAAAAAAATACAAAAAATAATGTAAGTTAGAAAGTAAGAAGAAAAAAGTAAGAATACTGATCGGAACGGCTGTAACAGACTGCATGCACGACGGGCGCATGCACACTTGTCTATTCCTCATAACTCAGATCCTCTAGGCTCAGTAATGTTCTTGTAATTTTTCTCTGTACTCTTCCAATCTTTCCTGTTGGTAGGTAATCAAAACTGCACATAATACTCCAAATGAAGCCTCACCAAAGTCTTATACAACTTCAGCATAACATCCCATCTCCTGCAGTCAGTACATTGATTTATGGCCAATGTGCCAAAAGCTTTCTTTACCCATGATACCACTTTCAATTAATTATGGACCCTTCGGGTGGATTCAGGCCGAAACGTTGACTGTACTTTCTTTCCACAGATGCTGCCTGACCTGCTGAGCTCCTCCAGCATTTTGTGTGTGTTGCTAAGAACTCATGACCATCACATTCCTGTGAGGATGAAAGCTGAGCGTAACAAGAAACGATTTCCAGTAAGGATGCCAGCACGTTTGGTCACAGCGGCCTCTCTAGATCCAACCAATTGTTTAATTGTTCATCCTTTATGTCTTTCATATGATCACAAGACACTGCTGGATATCCAGAACACCAAGTACTGTGAGTCTACCTCACCAGTGAGTTGCTGGATAGTGATGGAGCTTTGCAGCATGGGTTTGTTGAGTACTGTGTCATCACCTACTTCAGCCTCCTGGGAAGAAGGCAACCGAGACGGTGTGCAGTCGAACAGACGCTGCCAGTGATGTTGTACTTGTCATTGCAAGACCCTGTTGGGCATTGGTAATGTAGAATACTGCAAGGCTAGTTCACTGGTGAGACCAACGGCGAGGGAGCTGCATGGTCTCGACTGTTGCTCGGATCAAGCCCTCATGTCCCGCCATCTTCTATAGCAGGCACCCGGGGAGGAGATACCAATGGCAGTGTGGGAGGGAACAGAGACACGGTGGGCTCGCAGGAATCCATGCTGTGTTGTGGGTTGGCCCCTCCCGTCTGTGTTTGCTCAGTGAAAGACAAGACGGAGTGCGCTCGTTTGTGGAGCACGAGCGTGTGATGAGGAACAGCTGCATACTTGTTCTCGCAGAAACCTAGCTCCTGGATGACATCCCATGCACCATCAATCGTCAGGCCATGCCGCTCAGGGACCTGGGCTAATATTATCATTTATGTTTTATGGCTATATAGATACATTTGTAGATACTTTATTCATCACAAAGAAAATTAACAGTGCTACAATAGCATTACACATGCACAGATATACAAACACCAGAATAGAAGTAAGGAAGAATAAAAAATAAGTTACCTCAAACAGTCTAACAGGAGGGATTATCACTTCCCTGGCTATAGGTTGACTCATTATAAAGCCTAATGGCCGAGGATAAGAATGACCTCATATAGCACTCTTTAGAGCAGCGCAGTTGTCTTAGTCTATGACTGAAAGTGTTCCTCTGTTCAGCCAAGGTGGCATACAGAGGGTGAGAAACACTGTCCAGAGTTACCAGGATTTTCTGTAGGGCCCTTTGATCTAGCACAGCCTCCAGTGTGTCCAGTTTGACTCCTATAATGGAACCAGCCTTTCTAATCAGTTTATTGAGCTTGTTGGCATCACCCATACTGATGCCATTGGCCCAGCACACCACTGCATAAAAGATTGTACTGGCGACAACAGACTGGTAGAACATGTGATGGAGAGGCCTGCATACTCCAAAGGACCTCAGTCTCCTCAGGAAGTAGAGGTGACTCTGGCCCTTCTCGTACACAGACTCTGAGTTGGTGCTCCACTCAAGTCTGTCATTCAGGTGCACCCCCAGGTACTTGTAGGTCCTCACCATCAACAATAACAGTATGTTCTCTATCTTGCACTTTGGCCCCGAAGGAACACTGATTTGTTTAGCTGTAACATTAACATTGAACTTGAACCACAGGGAACCCTGAATGCTAAACCATTCAACAGCTGGATAATGAGCAAAGGAGAAGAATACAAGACAATAGACAATAGACAATAGGTGCAGAAGTAGGCCATTCGGCCCTTTGAGCCAGCACCGCCATTCACTGTGATCATGGCTGATCACCCACTATCGGTATCCAGTTCCTGCCCTTTCCCCATTTCCAAGACCATAAAATATAGGAGCAGAATTAGGGTACCAGTCTGCTCTGCCATTCAGTCACGGCTGATTTATTATCCCTTTCAACCCCATTCTCCGCCTTCTCCTCAATAACCTTTGAAGCCCTAAAGGCTGATTTGTACTTCTGCATCAACTTGACGCCGTACGTACAAACCCTACGCAGATCCCTACGCTGTAGCCTGACGTGCAGCTCTCCCAAAATGTAACTATGCGTCATCGCAACGCAGACTGCAATGACTGTAATTGGCCCGCTTGGTAGCATCGTATTTCATCCTCCGCTGCAATAGCTTCCCATTGGGCAACTGAAGGGCAGGGGAGGAACTCTGGCTGCAATGCTTTCCATAAAGCTTTACAGACCTCCGAAATTATGGAGGACACATTTCTCTTTTACAAAAAAAGACGCTCGCTTCTCGTTTACCCCGAGGAAGACTACCATGACCATGAAGCCTTGCACGGGCAGGTGACGTGCGCGAATTGTCATCCCCACCAGACACACCATCGCACAAGTATAAATGCTCACAATGCGCTTAGGTCACTTGCGTAGATTACAGCGTCGAGTTAACGCACAAGTATAAATCAGCCTTTACTAATCAACCTCCACTTTAAATATACGCAATGACTTGACTTTGACAGCCGTCAGTGGCAATAAATTCCAGAGGTTCACCACCCTCTGGATAAAGAAATTCTTCCTCATCTCTTGTCCAAAGGGGCGTCCCTCTATTCTGAGGTTCTGCCCACTGATCCTAGACTTCCCCACTACAGGAAACATCCTCTCGACACCCACTCTGTCTCGGCCTTTCGATATTCGATAGGTTTCAATGAGATCGTCCTCATTCTTCTAAATTCCAGTGAGTACAGGCCCAGAGCCATCAAATGCTCCTCATATGTTAACCTTTCCATTCCTAGAATTGTTCTCATGAACCTCCTCTGGACCATCTCCAATGCAAGCACATCTTTTCTCAGAAAAGGGGCTCAAAACTGCTCACAATACATCAAGTGCCATCTGACCAATGCCTTATAAAGTCTCTGAATTACATCCTTGCTATTAGAGTGTCTTGAAAAAGTATTCAGCCCCCACAACTGTTTTAACATTTTACAGTCTCATTTTCTAAACTTAAAACATATTGAAATAGGATTTTTGAGCTAATCTACAAAGCATTGTGCATCATGTCAAATCAAAAAAAATTCTAAAACCTGTCAACAATTTACTCAAAATTAAAAACCTAAATTGTGAGGCTGAAAAAGTATTCATCCCCTTTGTAATTACTGTACTAGCTTTCCTCAGGTGCAATAATGTATGTTACCTTACCAACTCGCCCTGTTTTCTATGAATTCATAATTATGGTATGGTATCCTCTCTCTGCAAGGTGCAACAGTACGGTAGATTTTCAACAGACCAAACCAAAGTGTAGACAGAGGACCACTCAGGATAAGTCAGGGAAATGATAATAGAGAAGCATAAAACCTGGGAAGGGTATAAAACCATCTCAAAGACACTGAACATACCTCGGAGATCGCAGTCCATTGTGAAAAAGTGTAAAAAATATGAAACCACTGCCGAGGTCAGGTCACCCCTCTAAACTTAGTCTCCACAGAAGAATGGCACTTGTAACAGAAGGTATGTGATGACATCAGTCACTCTGGGTGAGCTGCCGAAGTCAGTGGCTGCAACTGGAGATGAAGTTCATGGCTCCACAATCTCTAAGGCCTTGCACAAAATTGGTATTTATGGAAGAGTGGCAAGGACGAAGCCCTGGCTAAACAAAACATATCGTGGCTATCCCTCAAGGTTGAGGATGATGGTCTTCGTTCTGAAGAAGTGGCCCACAGAGCGAAGACGCCTGTGCATGTATTTGTTTAACATGTACTTGATGTTGCACTCCACGAAGCACACGATACTTCACAAATCAACCATCTGATTCCAATGGCGTGGAAACCACGACGATTGGAGCTGATGGATTTGTCGCAGCCTTCATCCGCCTTCACAGCCGTTGAGTTCGAAGTAACTTCGTCCGCCTCTTCCACTGTTGAGGTCTTGGTTGGATTGTTCTTTGTCAGGAACCTCACCCTCGACCTTACCGCCATGGGTGACCCTACCAGGAGCATAGCTCCAGACGGCATTGCTCTCGGAATCACAGGTCACGACTGATGGGAAGACGAATGCTGCTAAATACACAGAGATCCTGGATAAAAACCTGCTTGCCTCTGCCAGAAAGCTTAAACTGGGGAGGAAGTTCATCTTTCAGCAGGACAACAACCCAAAGCACATTGTCAGAGCAACCATAGGGAGCTTCAAACGAAGAAAGTTGATGTCCTTGAGTGGACCAGTCCGAGCCCTGACCTTAACCCGATCGAACAACTCTGGCAAGACCTCAAAATTGCTCTCCATTGACACTCCCCAGCTACCCTGGCACAGCTTGAGCAATTTTGCAAGGAGGAATGGGCAAATCTTACTCCATCACATTATCCAAAACTAATGAAGACTTATCCAAAAAGATTACCGGCTATAATAGCTGCAAGAGCTGGTTCAACTGAGTACTGAACAAAGAGGAATGTATACTTTTGAACTGTTGACATCGCTCAGAGAACACAGAAACATAGAAAATCTAAGGCACATTACAGGCCCTTCGGCCCACAACATTGTGCCGACCATGTAACCTACTCTAGAAACTGTCTAGAATTTCCCTACTGTATATCCCACTATCTTTCTAAACTCCATGTACCTATCTAAGAGTCTCTTAAAATACCCTATTGTATCGGCCTCCACCACCGCCATTGGCAGTGCATTTCATATACCCACCACTCAGTTTTTTGAATGTTTAGATTATCCTGCTTTACATTTTTCTTTTTTTTTTGAGGGGGGGTCTACAGTGATTAAAAGAGCATGTGATTCACAAATACAAATTCTCAGTTGTATTGATCAAAATCCCTGGCTGCAATACTCCCTTATGTGAACAAAGGGTTGGGGGCTGAATACTTCTTCAAGTACTGTATATTCTAGCCCTCATAAAATGAATTCTAACACTGTATTTGCTTTTCTTGCCACTGACTCAATCTGCAGATTACCCTTTAGGGAATCCTGCACAAGGGCACCCAAGTTCAAAGTTCAAAGTACATTTATTTTTAAAGAATGCATACATTATACAACCTTGTGATGAACATTCTTATAGGTCGCCACAGAACAAAGAAACCCAAAAGAATCTATTAAAAAAAGACCGACAAACACGCAATGTGCAGAGGAAAAGATAAAAAGATTTTTAAAATGCAGAAGATAAAAGTATGCAAATAACATTCAGAACAAAAGTGAGTACACAGACACGACACCCAGAGCCAGATGGAGCAGGCCTCAGCGCAGAGCCCTCAGACAGAGAGCCTGGAGCAGGCCTCAGCGCAGAACCCTCAAACACAGAGCCTGGAACAGGCCTCAGCGCAGAACCCTCAAACACAGAGCCTGGAGCAGGCCTCAGCGCAGAACCGAGTAAACGTCACAGAGCCCTCAGACACAGAGCCTGGAGCAGACCACAGCACAGAGCCTGGAACAGGCCTCAGTGCAGAGCCCTCAGACACAGAGCCTGGAACAGGCATCAGCACAGAACCCTCAGACACAGAGCCTGGAACAGGCCTCAGCGCAGAACCCTCAGACACAGAGCCTGGAGCAGGCCTCAGCACAGAACCCTCAAACACAGAGCCTGGAGCAGGCCTCAGCGCAGAACGGAGTAAACGTCACAGAGCCCTCAGACACAGAGCCTGGAGCAGACCACAGCACAGAGCCTGGAACAGGCCTCAGCGCAGAACCCTCAAACACAGAGCCTGGAGCAGGCCTCAGCGCAGAACCGAGTAAACGTCACAGAGCCCTCAGACACAGAGCCTGGAGCAGACCACAGCACAGAGCCTGGAACAGGCCTCAGTGCAGAGCCCTCAGACACAGAGCCTGGAGCAGACCACAGCACAGAGCCTGGAACAGGCCTCAGTGCAGAGCCCTCAGACACAGAGGCTGGAGCAGGCCTCAGCGCAGAGCCCTCAGGCACAGAGCCTGGAACAGGCATCAGCACAGAACCCTCAGACACAGAGCCTGGAGCAGGCATCAGCGCAGAACCCTCAGACACAGAGCCTGGAGCAGGCATCAGCGCAGAACCCTCAGACACAGAGCCTGGAGCAGGCCTCAGCGCAGAACCGAGTAAACGTCACAGAGCCCTCAGACACAGAGCCTGGAGCAGACCACAGCACAGAGCCTGGAACAGGCCTCAGTGCAGAGCCCTCAGACACAGAGCCTGGAGCAGGCCTCAGCACAGAACCCTCAGACACAGAGCCTGGAGCAGACCACAGCACAGAGCCTGGAACAGGCCTCAGTGCAGAGCCCTCAGACACAGAGCCTGGAACAAGCATCAGCGCAGAACCCTCAGACACAGAGCCTGGAACAGGCCTCAGCGCAGAACCCTCAGACACAGAGCCTGGAGCAGGCCTCAGTGCAGAGCATGTCGTAGGTCGAGGTTCGTCGTTTGCTGTGGCTGATGTGGAAGGCTTGCTTGACTGCTTAGCCTCACGCATTTCTCTATCATACAGTTCTTTGTAAGCACTCAAACCATCCTGCAAATATGCCCTAAAGCTACGTACCTTTCAAAATTAAAGTCGTACTTTATCATTGCAGCAAAAATCTCACGCAGTTGCTTTACATTCAGTTCCTGGAGGACTTCACTTTTGGTCCGTTCGCTACTGCATTCGGTTTCGATTGTTATCCTTTCCTCTTCCAATTACATCAGCTCTTCATCTATCAGTTCTTGGTCATGGGATGCCAAAACCTCTTCAACATCATCTTCGTCAACTTCCACAAGCCACACTCACTTTGTCCTTACTTCATTCACCATGATCGAAACACTTAATTATGTCTAGTTTTACGCTAAGTGTAACACCCTTACAAGCTCTTTTAGGCTTTTCCAATACCTTAGAATTCATCTTGCAAACGGCTGCTCACAGGCACGTGTTTAAGCAATGCCGGCTAGAATGCAGTTCTGTGGGAGGAGCTTGGCTGCTCAGGGCACGCTCTGCCTTTTATCGCGCACTGCCTTTTTTCATAACAGTGAAAACACCTTCTGTTAGCGAAAACAGGGAACTAATGTAGGTCCTCCATAACAGTGAGGTTTCGTAAAGCAAACATTCGAAAAGCGGAGGACACCTATACAAGTTTTCAAAAATAAGAAGGCACTCAATACCTTTGCTAACTTACGGGTGGATAAAATCCTTGGGATGGCATTTATGAGAGGCGAAAGAATGCAGTGGTTCTGACTGAGGCTTTGAAATCTTCACTGGCCATAAATGAGATACCAGATATTAAGAAAACGGTAAATGTGGTCCCCCGTTTAAAGAATGGCAGTAGAGAAAAGCTTGGTAATTATTGACTTGTGAGCCCCATATCTGCAATGGGGAAGTTATTGGAAACAATTCTGGAGGGACAGGCCTAATAATTTGGAAAGGCAGGGAATGATCAAAGACAGTCAGCATTGCGAACTGTTTCCAGTAGGAGACAGTGGGTGATGGAGGTGGGTTGTTTGGGTAATTGACGTTCCTCAGGGATCAGTGCTGAGATTCTCACTGTTTGTAATAAACGCGAACGACGTGTATGTAGGAAGCACAATCAGTAAGTTCACAGATGATACAAAGATTGATCAAGTTCTTGAGTGTGAAGGGTAGTCTTGGTCTATAATGTGATATCAATGTGTTGAAGTGGACTGAAAAGTAGTAGATGAAGTTTAATCCAGATAAATGTGAGGTGATGCATCTTGAGAGTACTAACAAAGCTACAACATACACCATGGATGGTAAGTTCCTGCCACGTTATAAAAACATTGTTCAGACCTACGCTGGAGTACTGCATGCAGTTCGAGTCAGCACATGATAGGAAAGATATGATAGTGCAGGGGAGGGTGCAGAAGAGATTCACCAGGATGGAGCTGTTCAGTTATGAGGAGAGACTGGATCTGTTTTCACTTAAGTTGAAAAGGTTAAGGGTTCACATGACTGAGCCATATAAAATTATGGGGGTATAAATCAAATACACCACAGCAAACCTTTCCCCTTATCAGAGGTGAATAAAACTGGAAGACTTGTGCCAAAGGCAATAGATGTGGGGGTATTGGTTAGGGATTCTTTTCACCCAGATAGTGGCAAATACCTGTCGGAGAGAGTAGTGGAAGCAAAGTCACTGACAACATTTTAGAAGTGCCGAGACGAGCACAGAAATCACTTTGGAATAGTATGCTAAGGACGAAGTGCTGGAATGTAGGATAAATACAAATGATGGCCATGGGTTGGTATAGAAATGATGGGCCAAATGACCTCTTCCCGTGACCTATGACTCTTATATTTTACAATAGAGGAAAGAGGAAATTCACCAAACAGATCTGCCTAAGGTGTCACAATTCTATGAAATCCTGGTTCAAACACAAAACTATTTCATGGCATCTTCTGGTTTCTTTGAGCTCCGTCACAGGAATTTGCTGCAACTTTTTTTTTATTATAAGCACCCCCAGGGCATCAAATGGTACAGATGCAATACACACACCCAGAGAATCAGACAGCAGCACTAAAGATGTTGGCATCTCATGGAAACGCTGTTAGCAAGCTCCTGGAAAGCTAGCTGCAACTTGCACCAAATTTCTTGGTGTTCACCTGGCGGAGAATCTCACCTGGTCCCTCAACACCAGCTCCATAGCCAAGAAAGCCCAGCAGCATCTCTACTTTCTGCAAAGGCTGAAAAAAAGTCCATCTTCCACCCCCCATCCTCACCACATTCTACAGAGGATGTATCGAGAGTATCCTGAGTGGCTGCATTACAGCTTGGTTCGGAAATTGCACCCTGTCGGATCGCAAGACCCTGCAGCGGATAGTGAGGTCAGCTAAAGGGATCATCGGCGTCTCTCTTCCCGCCATTACAGACATTTACACCACACACTACATCCGCAAAGCTAACAGCATTGTGAAGGACTCCACGCACCCCTCATACAAACTCTTCTCCCTCCTACCATCTGGCAAAAGGTACTGAAGTATTCAGGCTCTAACGACCAGGCTATGTAACAGTTTCTTCCCCCACGCCATCAGACTCCTCAATACCCAGAGTCTAGTCTGACACCAACCTACCTACCTACACACACACACACTCAACTGAACACCACTCCACTCCCTTTGCAATTTTTGCTCATTTGTTTCTCAATTCCTGTTAAAACATTGTTTACATTTACATCAATTATATTGTAATTTGTTCTTTACTGTGCCTATTGTCTTGTTTATTAATTATTGTACTGTCTTGCACTGTTTTGTGCACTTTATGTAGTCCCATGTAGGCCCAAAGTCTAATATAGTTTTGTGTTGTTTCAGGTAGCACCATGGTCCTGGAGGAATGTTGTTTCATTTTTACTGTGTTATGGTTGAAATGACAATAAAAGCGACTTGCCTTGACTTGCAGTCCAATAAAGGTCAAACTGAGTGACTTGCTTGTCTTTCATAAACACAGATGTAATAGGAAGAGTTAAGAAGGTGGAAGTAATCCCTTCAGCCTGCTCTATCAGTACAAGCAGGGCGTGTTCCGTAATGTTGTTTACCAAAAGTTCACTTTCCCTGTCAACCCACTTTCTTGATCCCTTTAATGTCCAAAATTCTATAAAAGTTCACAGAACAAAAAAAATTGAGAAAGAAATGTACTGATTAATTTATATAATCCCTTGGAACTTTTTAAAATGTGTTTAGCCAAACCCATTTCTAGTTGGAATATTTAATAAATTTCTACAATGAACTATTCCACATTTAAAAATCATTAGAAACCTCTGAATGCCAGAAAGAGTGAGAGATCTATTCAAACATTAATGTTTGTCAAAGCTGATTGAATCCTGCCAGTCAGCCAAGGGCATTCTGCGTAGGGCTCCTTCAGTACACTGCTGGAGATTCTGCCACACCAAGGACTCACCAGCAGGGCCTGTGTAGACTAGCTAGACTGAGCTTGTGCCGAGATTTTATTTTACATTCTAGGGCCATGCACAACACTGTCCAGCACGTATCACCAACTCCAAACCACTCCTGACGCACTTCAATGGGCATTTACCTGTTATCTACATTGTCATGGATTTCAAATCACATTTAGGCGAGTCTTCAGGTAGGACACGGAATTTTCATGACATGTCAGCTTTATAGCTACTATTACCAATACAAGCATTTTATTCCCGATCCATGTAATTGCTTCATATTAAATTGCCCAGTCATCGTTCATCGTGCCAGGATTACAACCTGTATTTCATGCCTCTCAACAATAGTGTCTGTAACCACTAACCCACTGCACCCTATTGTGGCTTTGATCCTACTGTGATATTAGAAGCTCTTTTTCATTTGTAACTTGGTATCAGACAAGCAGTAGCGGTAAATCAGGAGGATGAGAAGTTCCAAGGACCTAGTAGTAAGGACAGCAGAGCTGGAATACAGTGTTACTGTGCTGAATAGGAGGGAAACCTATGAAACATGTTTTAACTTTGCACTTGTTAATATATGTTTGTTTTCTCATTGGTTGGAAGCAAATCCAACTCATAGAAATGACGCTGTAATAGTTCCTGAACTTTTACTGTGGGATTTTTTTCTAGGTTGGAATCGCTAAGAAGATCTCATATGATGGTGGTCCTCACCTTATCGGTAAAGTGACGCCTTACAGTACAAGCATCACTTACCCTGCCCGTACCCATGCACTCGGTAGGTACTCCTCGCCTTTTGGTTAAATAAATAGACGTCCATGAGTGAAAGCATGCTAAAGTATTACGCAGTGCTAACACAACACTTAAACATTTCCAAAACGCAAACAACAGGAATTCTGCAGATGCTGGAAATTCAAGCAACACACATCAAAGTTGCTGGTGAACGCAGCAGGCCAGGCAGCATCTCTAGTTACTAACTCTTCCTTCAGTTAGTCCTGACGAAGAGTCTCGGCCTGAAACATCGACTGTACCTCTTCCTACAGATGCTGCCTGGCCTGCTGCGTTCACCAGCAACTTTGATGTGTGTTACTTAAACATTTCCAGCAACATTTCCAGTTTGAAGTCCAAGAAGATCATTACGACTCCAGAGTGCCATACTTTCTAGTGGGAGGTTGGGTATTCGTGAAGTCCTATCAACAGAGAAATTGCTCAGAGTGCTGGTGGGAAGGTTCACACCAAGTGTTACTGACTACACATACTGCATTAAAGGTCCAGGGGAAGCTGCCTTGGATACACGCATCACATGTCAAACCTGCCGCGCCTCCAGACCAGGGAACTGGCAAATAAGATCTTGAAGATAAGGATTAACCCACTGCCTTTGAAGCCTTAAGCAGTTAATAATGCGTTTTGGATTGTGGATACACCGTGTGATTTTCCTTCACTCAAGTGAACCATTACGACACCTTTTACATCTTAGTTATGGATATGGTCTGCATTCCAATGAATTAAGTTGTCAGCAGACTCACACATTCAGGAGGAGGTGCTCACGTAGTTCCATCCCTTTAGCTTTCCCAGCAATGGAAGCTTACAGCCCTTCAACAAGACTAAAAAGGCACTAAACTACTTAGTGATCGGGAGGGAAATACAGGTATCCCTCGCTTTTCGAACGTTCGCTTTACGAAACTTCAGTTACGAAAGACCTACATTAGTACCCTGCTTTCGCTTTCAGGTGTTTTCACTGTTACGAAAAAAAAAGCAGCGCGCGATAAAAGGCAGTGCACGCCCCTAGCAGCCGCTCTCCCCCGGATTCTCGCCGGCATTGCTTAAACATGAGCCTGTGAGCAGCCGTTTGCAAGATGAGTTCTAAGGTATCAGAAAAGCCTGAACGAGCTCGTAAGGGTGTTACACTTAGCATAAAACTAAACATAATTAAGCGTTTTGATCGTGGTGAACGAAGTAAGGACAACGTGAGGTTGGCTTGTGGAAGCTGACGAAGATGATGTTGAAGAGGTTTTGGCATCCCATGACCAAGAACTGACAGATGAAGAGCTGATGCAATTGGAAGAAAAAAGGATAACAATCGAAACCGAATGAGTAATGATAAAGCACAACTTTAATTTTGAAAGGGTACGTCGGTTTAGGAGATATTTGCAGGATGGTTTGAGTCCTTACAAAGAACTGTGTGATAGAAAAATGCGCGAGGCTCAGCAGTCAAGCAAGCCTTCCACATCAGCCACAGCAGATGACAAACCTCGACCTTCGACATCGAGGCGGGCAGAGATAGAAGATGAGCTGCCTGCTCTAATGGAAACAAACGATGACGAGATGATACCCAGTGTCCCACCACCCCAACCCCCAGGCCACGGACAGATACTGATTCGCGGAGAATGCAATGGTAGCTGGGAGGCACACAGCACATCTTTAAGAAAAAAGCCAAAATAAACATGCTAACTAATTAGGTGCCACCGACACGTAATTGTCGGCCCAGATCAGAGACGACGCAATCGGAAATTGGCACTGATCTGGGCCGACAATTAAGTGTCGGGCGGCACCTAATTAATTAGTTTGTTTATTTCGGCTTTTTTTTAAAAGATGTGCTGTGTGTCTCCCGGCTACCGCTGCATTGCTGCGTGCTTTGCAGCAATGTATCGCTCGGCGGCCTGGAGGGTGGAGGCCACTGCACTACCCAACCTGCGACGACTCAGTCTAACACACCATCATCAGTGTGCTTGGCAAGCTATCTTCCCAATTCCTGTAAGTGATACTACACTGTACATACATTATTTCTACTTTATACAGGCTGTGTATTTTTGTGTGTTATTTGGTATGATTTGGCAGCTTCATAGCTTAAAGGTTACTGGACAGAGTGTTCTTGCCAACAGCGCTTGCGTGAGATTTTCTGCCGACGGCACTTGCGTGAGATTTTCGCTACGGAGAACAGTTCAGTAATGATCGTGGAAAAGTATTTCTACTTTATATAGGCTGTGTATTTATCATATCATTCCTGCTTTTACTATATGTTACTGTTATTTTAGGTTTTATGTGTTATTTGGCATGATTTGGTAGGTTATTCTTTGGTCTGCGAACGCTCACAAAATTTTCCCATATAAATAAATGGTAATTGCTTCTTCACTTTACGACATTTCGGCTTACGAACCGTTTCATAGGAACGTTCTACCTTCGGATGGCGGGGGAAACCTGTACAGTGCTGCCGAAAACTGATGGTTTTAGAGAGCAAGGCAAGGGGATTGAATTACATTCTGAAGGGGATATACACCATGTTGGCAGTGGCTTCAATGGATGGTATTTACCCTCATATAACTGCACCTTGTTACCACCCTCCCCACCTTTGATAGGGTGATGGAGTGGTGAAGAATATATCTTCCAACAGATTGGTACCATTCATTTGTTATGTGCTGTTGTATGACGTAGGCAACCATGGTCTTTCCACGACCATGATTGTTCTTGGCAAATTTATCTACAGAAGTGATTTGCTATTGCCTTCTTCTGGGCAGTGTCTTTACAAGATGGGTGTCCACAGCCATTATCAATACTCTTCAGAGACTGTTTGCCAGGCGTCAGTGGTCAAATAACCAGGACTTGTGAGAAGCACCACCATCCACCACCTGCTCCCTTGGCTTCATGCGACCCAGATCAGAGGGCTAAGCAGGTGCTACACCTTGCCAAAGAGAGAACTGTAGGCAGGCGGAGGGAAGGAGTGCCTTTCACCTCCTTTGGTAGAGATGTATCTCCATCCACCACCCTCAGAAAGATACCACATTGGGGAAACAGCACAGTAGATTTAATAACACAAAAGCTACTACACCACCCCTTACACTTACTGGGACATAGTGTGCAGAATCAAGGCACACCCATGGTTGCCTACAGAATGGAAAGCTGTTGCTATTTGTCTATGTAATACCACATATGCACCATCTATGGTCAATTTCTCCACACCCAGCTGTACAGAGCTACCACTGAAGGGCTATTACAGAGGCTGAAAGCTTTTGGATTATTGCAACCCCCTTTTGGAGACTTGCAAGAAAGTATTAATATGGCTTCTGCCATGGAAAGATTGACCAATGAGATGGCCCAGGCATTACATGAAATAAGCCAGGCCATTGAGAGTATAACAGTTGAGATGGAGACAGTTTGTACTGTGGCACTTCGGAGCTAGTCGGCATTGGAATAAGGAGGTTGGTACTTGCTCCATCATCAGCTAGGAATGTTGGAACCAAATCCCTGATCCAGCTACAAGCCAATAAGGTCAAAAAGATTGTGCAGGAGTTACATTGGACCTGGTCACTGCCTGGCTCTATTCCCTTATGGGAGGTTGGGGTAGTTCCATTGTACAGTGGGCAATGGCGGGGGGGGGGGCTATGTTCTTGATAACTGTGATATTCATTTTAGTCTGTTGCCTGAGATCACTTTGTGGTGTGGACATGGAATAAAGAGAAGGAGGCGAGGAACCGGAGGGAGGTGATAGGCAGGTCATGAGGATGGGGGAAGGAATGAGAAGGGATGAGAGGACTACCAGAATGAAGGAAAACAAGGGAGTGGGGAGAATATGGGGAGAATAGAGGGAAGTGGTTGCCAGAAGCCTGAGAAATCAATGTTCATTACATCAGGTTGGAGATCACACAGACAGAATAGGTTGCCCCTCCAACCTGCATTTAGCCATGAACAGACACGTCAGTGTGGGAATGGGAAGTTGAGTTGCCCTAAACAGTCCTTCCAGGTGAGATGGTGCATACGCTGTAGGTCTGTCAGGAACATTTCCTGTATCCGGTACTGCTGGTGCAGCCTCCTCTGTAATCGGTGAGATCTGACACAGATGGGGAAACCACTTCGTCCAGCACCTTTGCTCTGTTTCCACAGCAGTCAGGATCTCCCAGTGGCCACCCATTTCATCTGACTCCCCATTCCTCTATTCCAGCATCTGTGGAATCTCTTGTAACTCTAGGATAGATCTGGATGATCCAAAGTCTGTGTTCATCTGAAGTGGTCAGATCTGACAGAAGCATATTCAGCTTACAATTTACTCCGCATTAAGACACAGGGAATGACCAGCCAATATAAAAATCACTAACAAATATGGTTCACATATTAAGATTAGCTAAGAGACTGAACCAGCCCACTATTTCCAGTGCAGTAAAACTCCAATATTCTGGTATTCCCAGGACTTTTGTGGTGTCAGTCTGGCAGATTTTCCAGATGATTGGTTATTATTCACACATGCCAACACACTTCCAATTCACTTTTTTTATCTACAAGTTACACAGCAGAATAACAAATTGTCCATGTAGCCAGGCACATTGAAAGAGTCACACACAAAATGCTGGAGGAACTCAGCAGGCAAGGCAACATCTATATGGAAAAGAGTAAACAGTTGAAAGAGTCTGCTGGAATTTGCACCTGGTGAACCAAATGCCAAATCATCAGCTTTTCTGAACAGTTGGGTAGTGGATATCAACACCTTAGTGTTAATTTTTATAAGGATAAAATGACAAAGGAGTCAATGAAAGAATTTCTAAAAAATCATATTCAAATATACAATCTGGTAATTTCTTCACTTGATTCAGCTCTGGAATGTAGAGAACAGAAAGCCTTTCTCAATAAATATAAAAGGAACAGTTCAGATGTTTGCTTCCAATTTAATAACAAATCATTCAATTATTACTGCACTGAATCAGGGCAATCAGGTTATACCAGTTCCTCTCTAACATCAGGCAGGCTATATTCACATACAACCCTGTAGTACTGGAACGGACAATGTGGAGGGGAGTTTCAATCCCAGGAATCTGCTGAGCATCATGTAGTCTAGGTCCCTTTGATTGAAAAACATAGCTGAAGCTTCACTGTATTTACATCTGCACAATGCCAGTCTAGAATGAGTTTAAGAAAGCATCCATCTCTATCTATGGCATCTAGAATAGCTTAAAATATAATGAGTTGTTCTTTTCTTTAATGTTTCCGGCAAACTTGCCAGTAAACGATGGCTCACAATGACTAATCAAATGAACTGGCTCACCCACATATTTAAAAAATGTTGTGCCTCAGATTCTCACAGAATAGGAAGAGACATATAGAGTCAATGCTGTGATATTAATGTGTTATCAAAATATTGTGGAATAATAATGTTTATAGCTAATTCTAATACTCAAAGGGCAACAATCAAAAATGGCCCAAAATTTTTATTTAAAAAAAACTTTTCAAGGTCTGGTTGTTGCTGGCAAAGTCAGAATTATCTACCTAGTATTTACTTAAGAAAGTAGTGTTGAGCTGTTTTATTGAATTACCATAGCCCTAGTGAAGATACAGTGTTGAAGAAGCGTATGGAATGCCAGGATTAAGATTGTGCAATGACAGGGGACTAGTATTTGATGGAAGGAAAGCTAACGAGAAAACAGCTGAAGAGAGTCAAGACAGTGAAACTCCAAGTCAAAGTGGAGTTTATTGCCACTGACACAAGTACAGGTGTACACTGGTGCAACAAAAAGCTTATGTACAGCAGCATCACATAAGCAGCATTCACAAGGAAAACAAGTTATACCCAGTTTTTCCAAGAAAGAACAATTAGAACAAAAAATATGCTAAGACTGGGTGATTACCATCTGGAGCATAACTATTTTATTTTCTCCAGAGTATTACTCCAGACATCAGAGTGTTCTCCATTTCATACCCATTTACTTTTATTCCACAAGGCAGCTTTATGCCACATTGTGTTATCTTGATGTTTAGGATGGTAACTCTCACCTCATCTACCATATTCAGCCCTTGCTCTATGGTTGAACCACAGTTTGATGAGATCAGAAACCAAGCAGTTCCAGCAAAGCCCAAACTGGGGATCAGAAAAGAGCTTACTGGTGAGAAAGTGCTACTTACTGCACTGCTGCAGAAACATTCCCCCATTTTGTTGATGAATAAGAGTGGACTGACTGGGTATTAATCACCTGGAATAAATTCGCCCTGCATTTTGTAGGGCACATCTAGGTATTTTTCGCACTACCAGTGTTCTAACTGGACTGGAATAGACTCAAAAGTACAGCTGGTTATGAAACTTTCTGCTCTGCACTGACTGTGCCTTTGTTCTATACATTTCTTGTGTCTTAGTATCATTTGCTGAGAATCACATTAGATAGAGATAAGCTTCTGTGATAGTCAGGATATTTAGGTGGATACTGAGGTACTCAGCACAACTAGCTGAACATGGCTACAAATTCGTCTGCTCTGGTCCCCATCATTGTTAAGGATGGGAAAGCATCATAAGCCCCCTCCACTCCCATTAGATGTTTAATTGTCCATCATTATTCATGATTGGATGAGGTAAGACTGCACAATTTCTATTTGTGTCATTAGTTGCAAGATCACTCTATTTTGTGCTGCCTAGCACACTCAGTTATCTACTGCAGTTGCTCTAGGCTGGCACAGATCACTGGGTATGCCTGGTACTGTTTCATTCAGCTGGCACCCATCAATTTGGGTATGCCTGGTACTGCTCCCAATATGCATTCTAGTGTATACATTTCATTGAATTCATATTGATCCTATGGCTTAAGAATCGAGTGAGAGAAGAGTCTGGTACATTGTCTCTAACAATGACCACGTCAGGATGTTACTGACTAGTTCACGGCAGAGCTCTTCCACTTTAGACACCAGCCCCTAGATGTTTGCAAGACGGAATAAGCTAGGAGGAATATAGCGTAGCTGAATTCAGTGGCTGGGTCGAGGCCAGATGGTCCATCAAGTTTAACATCAACAGTAATGATGCAACTGAGTGAATTACTGGGCCACTTCAGAGTAAAGCACGTGGGATGGGTCTGGACTCATACATCAGCTAGTCTTCGATTTCCTCCTCAGGATATTAGCAAAGCAGAGGAGGCTTTATCACAATCCAAAGGTTTTTATCATCACCATTTCTGAAAGAATCACACCACCCCAAACCCCCATAAACACACACACACACACACTCACACTCACTCAACATTATCAACTGAATACAAGTTCCACAACTGTTATCGTAGAATTTAAATCAGGGACTCTGGACCATCAATAAGAAATGGGAACAACTACTCTCTCAGTCCACTTCTCTAATCTTGGCATGTTTCCCTTGTTTTAAAATGACAAGGGTTTACTAGTTCTATGGTTTCATTTTCAGAAACACCTTGCCCCAGTTTTTCATCACAGAGAAATTAAATGCGGAGTTTTCAGCTGCTTGGCCCCAGTCATAAAACGGGTTCCAGTGCCCTAAATACACCTACCTGGCTCCCAAAATATCCTTCTTCGCCAGGCCAATTCCAGCTAAAATCTTCACTCGTAGAATCCGAGATCCGTCCTGCAAACCACAATCACGCGGGTTAGTAAGCGAACGTGAGGGAGGTGGGCGGCGGCGGTCGCGCTACATCGGGTAGTGGGGCGTTCGCTGTGGGTCTAAAACTGTCTAACCTCAGTACGGAGGAGGTGATAAACATGTCATCTCGTGTAGGCCTAAACCCGCTGTCCCTCCCATCTCCACAGGAGAGAGATCGGGCTCCGGTCCCTGTCGCCACACTGACCCCAGAACAAGCAGTTCCCACGGGGGTCAGCCAGGGGCTTCCACTCTCCCGGCGTGGCCGGCAATGTGACAAACTTACCACCATCTCCCGGCTCTCTGTGGCGTTCAACTAACAGAAAGTGGGAATACCTCATCGGTGGGTAGACCTCGTACTTCAGGAAACGCTGCCATCCGTGAGTGGCTGTATTATTGACAGCTCCCGTGCTCAGACACCTTCCTCAGTAACAGAGCCGCGGCGGTGCCACATCCCGGCCTCAGATCCCGGCTCCCAGCTCCGCTCTCCGCTCACCGAAAACTTCCCGAGTGGAGCCCACCCAGGCAGCAGAAGCGCTGACGTCGTGCCCCTCCAGCCACTCAGAAGGCTCGCCCAAATCACGTGATCGCACTTTGATGAGACCGAACCTGAAATACTGTAACCAAAATAAGCAAGTCAGTAGCCAAAACGGAGGCGTCTCTTGTCCGCATTGTAGCTCGTACTGTATATCCCCGTGGACAGTGTAGAATAGAGACCTGAAATGGGATCAGAGTGCCATCAACAAGAATCTTCCCAATGGAGCCACAAGTTCCGAGTGTGAACTGTGGGAAATCTGACACTGAAACAGCACTGAGTTCGGCTGCAACATTTACGAAATCAAAATCTGATAAACTCACTTGCTTGAAATGTTATGTTTATATTTTACATTTTTAAATTTTAATCCAGAACCCGCGTGAAGCTGGGCACTGTTTTGTGGTTCTTGTGTTGTAGGTAACAGTGGCATTTGTGTGTGTGTGTGTGTGTGTGTGTGTGTGTGTGTGTGTGTGTGATTGTCCTGGTTACAGCAGGGTCTGTGTCGAGCAATCTCCAGCTTTCAGGAAAGGAAGCATGCCCGTCTCACCGAGCCCCAGACAGATGCTGAGAAAAATCCAGGTCAACGCAGTGAAAGGCGGCCCTTTAGTCTGCTGATATAGTATTGGTGGGGTGGTCCTCCAGTGCAGGATAGCTGCACCCAAACGCGAGGGCAGGGGCACGTGTCGTGGGCGCCCTGAAGCTCGGGGCACCCGCCACACATCAATGGGAAAGGGCCGCAGCCCAGAGCGTTGTCACCACTGGACACTCTCTCAAGCACTTCACTAGCGCTAATGTTAAGCATGAAATATTAGTGATCTCGATGTATTGAACTCTTTGGCCTAGTGGTTTTTTGTCAATATGTATATTTTATTTGCTGTATTTATTATTAATCAAGTACACTTGGGGGAGGGGGGTCGCGGATATTTTTCATCTGAATGGGAAAATGTGTCTGGTGATAGCGAATCACAAACAAAAGAAAATCTGCAGATGCTGGAAATCCAAGCAACACACATCTGATCAGATGCAGCAAAACTAAACAGTAAGATAACACAATAAAAAAAGCACAATAACTGTAAACAGGTACAATAAACATGAGAAAGTCTGAAGATGCGGGAATCCAAAGCAACACACAGCAGGAGCTCCTCCTTCCCCTTCTGGGATGGCCCACTCTCCTCTCCCATCAGATTCCATCTTCTCCAGCCCTTGACCTTTCCCACCCACCTTGCTTGACCTACAATTTTCCAGCTAGCCTCTTTCCCCTCCCCCACCTTCCGATTCTGGCATCTTCCCCCTTCCTTCTCAGTCCAGCAGAGTCTCAGCCTAAAACGTCACTCTTTTCCATAGATGCTGCCCAACCTGCTGCATTCCTCCAGGACTTTGTGTGTGTTGCTTATATATTAGATTGACTGTATGCCCATAAAGTGACTCTAGGCATAGGAGTACATAAAGTGAGTCTCAAAGGAAATGATAAAGTAGTGTTGGTGGGGAAGATAAGTGAAAGGGTGAGTTAGTGGCTGAAGGTATTGATCAGCCTCACTGCTTGGGGAAAGTAACTGTTTTTGATTCAGGAGGGCCTGGTGTGAATGTTACATAGCCTCCTCCTTAATGGGAGTAGGACAAACACTCCATCAGCAGGGTGGGTGGGATCCTTCATGACATTACTGATCCTTTTTTTGGCACCTTTCTGTCTGTATGTATTTGATGGCAGGTCGGCTGATGCCTATGATGCGCTGAGCAGATTTGTAGAGCTTTCCTGTCTCTGCAGTGCCTAAAACTATTCACAACCAGTGTTGTATATGGCACGTTACCCATCAATAAATGTATGCAATTCTTCATCTTGTCTTCAGTTAGGTTCAATCGTGTAGCCTGTCATAGTTCAGCATTTACCTGAGCCTTCTGGTTCGTCACAAACAAATACTGGAGAAACTCAACTTATGTTACACAAAAACATAAACAATTCCCTCTGGATTTCTGTGTTTTCTATTTTACTATTATTCAAAATCTTATCTACAAAACAGAACATGCTGGAATTGGAGAGGATCCCAAGGAGGGTCACGAGAATGATCACAGGAATGAAAGGGCTAATGTATGATGACTATTTGATGGCTCCAGGCCTGTACTTGCTGGAATTTAGAAGAATGGGGGAGGATCTCATTGAAACCTATTGAATATTGAAAGGCTTAGATAGGGTGGATGTGGAGAGGATGTTTCCTATAGTGGGGGAGTCTAGGACCAGAGGGCACAGACTCTGAATAGAGGGATGTCTGTTTGGAATGAAGATGAGGAGGAATTTCGTTAGCCAGAGGGTGATGAACTTGCAGGATCATTGTCACAAAAGGCTGTGGAGATCAAGTCACTGAGTATATTTAAAGCGGAGGTTGATAGGTTCTTGATTAGTAAAGGCATCAAAGGTTACAGGAAGAAGGCAAAAAAATGGAGTTGAGAGGGATAATTAATCAGCCAAGATAAAATGATAGAGCAGGTTCAATAGGCTGAATGGCCTGATTCTGCTCCTATAGCCTTAAAAGTATCAAATTTGGTTTGAATTTAAATACAAATGAGAAGAGTTTCTTCCTGTTTTTCTGAGAAGTGAAATATGAAGTGTGGACAGGAAATGGACAGCTGAGAGAGGGAAGAACCCTAGGCACATAAACCTGGCATGGTCTTATTCGTGAAAACAAGACTGAAGGTGCACACAGACACACTGGGAAGGAGTGACTGGAAAAATAAGTTCTCAAAAATGATAAGGACATATCATTTTTTAATAAGTTTAAATTTTCCACTAAATATATGCTGATATTTTGATATCTTGAAAGAAATGTCTTCTTGTATATACCCTGCTTTATCACAGTGTTTCCTCTCAACAATCAATGTTTCCATTATAATCAAATTCCATTTTTGTTATGTCAGGAAAGGACTTTAATGAGGAAAATGGCCAGGCTTGTCCCCACACTAGTAAAAATCAAATAAGATCATTAATATTAGGATGGATTCTATGAAACAACAGCACCATGAACAAACACACCACACCACTATTTGCTTCATTTACATCAAGTTGCTCCAAAATTTTGCAGATAGACATTTACCATTGTGATACTTTATTTTAGAAACTTTTGCTGCTCTTGCAGGATGTGGGAAGGCAGGGAGACCTCCAGTGTCCCTGATGACTACACCTGCGAAAAGTACATCCAGCTGCAGCTTTGAACACTCCACATTAAGCGGTTGGAGCTGGAACTGGATGAACTCCGGATCATTCGGGAGGCTGAGGGGGCGATAAATAGGACATAAAGAGAGGGAGTTAAACACAAGGTGCAGGACACAGGAAAGGGAAAGGGGTTAAGAAGCCACTGCAGGGTACTCCGATGGCCATCCCCCTCAACAACAGGTTTATCATTTTGGATACTGTTGGGGGGATAGCCTAGCAGAGGAAAGTCACAGTGGTCAGGTCTCTGGCACTGAGTGACTCTGTGACTCAGAAGGGAAGGAGGAAGAAGATGTGAGTTGTGGTGATAGGGGAATCAATAGTTAGGGGACCAGAAAGGAGGTTCTGTGGATGAGAACGAGATTCCAGGATGGTATAGAAACATAGAAACATAGAAAATAGGTGCAGGAGTAGGCCATTCGGCCCTTCGAGCCTGCACCGCCATTTATTATGATCATGGCTGATCATCCAACTCAGAACCCAGCCTTCCCTCCATACCCCCTGACCCCTGTAGCCACAAGGGCCATATCTAACTTCCTTTTAAACATAGCTAATGAACTGGCCTCAACAGTTTGCTGTGGCAGAGAATTCCACAGATTCACCACTCTCTGTGTGAAGAAGTTTTTCCTAACCTCGGTCCTAAAAGGCTTCCCCTCTATCCTCAAACTGTGACCCCTCGTTCTAGACCTCCCCAACATCGGGAACAATCTTCCCACATCTAGCCTGTCCAATCCCTTTAGGATCTTATACGTTTCAATCAGATCCCCCCTCAATCTTCTAAATTCCAACGAGTACAAGCCCAGTTCATCCAGTCTTTCTTCATATGAAAGACCTGCCATCCCAGGAATCAATCTGGTGAACCTTCTTTGTACTCCCTCTATGGCAAAGATGTCTTTCCTCAGATTAGGGGACCAAAACTGCACACAATACTCCAGGTGTGGTCTCACCAAGGCCTTGTACAACTGCAGTAGTACCTCCCTGCTCCTGTACTCGAATCCTCTCGCTATAAATGCCGGCATACCGTTCGCCTTTTTCACCGCCTGCTGTACCTGCATGCCCACTTTCAATGACTGGTGTATAATGACACCCAGGTCTCATTGCACCTCCCCTTTTCCTAATCGGCCACCATTCAGATAATAATCTGTTTTCCTATTTTTGCCACCAAAGTGGATAACTTCACATTTATCCACATTAAATTGCATCTGCCATGAGTTTGCCCACTCACCCAACCTATCCAAGTCACCCTGCATCCTCTTAGCATCCTCCTCACTGCTAACACTGCCACCCAGCTTCGTGTCATCTGCAAACTTGGAGATGCTGCATTTAACATGGTATGTTACTTCCCAGGTGCTGGGGCCCAGGACATCTTGGATCAAGGCCTTAGAATTCTTAAGTGGAAGGATAAACAGCCAGAAGTTGTGGTCCATGTGGGTACCAATGACATAGGTAGGAAGAGTGACGAAGTTCTGCAAAGTGAGTTCAAGGAATTGGGTGCTAAATTAAAAGACAGGAGCTCCAGGGCAGTGACCTGAGGATTCTTATCTGTGTCATGTGCCAGTGAGGCCAGAACTAGGAAGATTATATGGTTTAATATGTATCTAAGGAGTTGGTGTAGGAGGGAGGGCATCAGATTGTTAGATCATTAGGCTGTCTTCTAGAGAAGGTGGGATCTGTGCAGAAGAGATGGTTTGCACCTGAACTGGAGAGGGACAATTATCCTAGAGGGAAGATTTGCTAGTGCTGCATAAAAGGGGTTTAAACTCCAGTTGCAGGGGGATGGGAACCAGAATGCCAGAACAGATAGTGCAGAGGTTGTGGAGACGGATGATGTTAGGACCCCAGACAAAGTCAGGAATCAAATGGTTGAGCATGGTGCGACTAGCATCCTGAGCTGTGTATATTTTGATGTGAAAAGTATCATTGGAAAGGCAGATGAGCCCAGGTCATGGATCAACACGTGGAATTGTGATATTGTCACCGTTAGTGACACTTGGTTGCAGGAGGGGTGGAGCTGGCAGCTCAATATTCCAGGGTTTCATTGTTTTAGATGCGACAGAGCAGATGGATTAAAGGGGCATTACTAGTCAGGGAAAACGTCACAGCGGTGCTTGGTCACGACAGACTGGAAAACTCTTCTAGTGAGGCGCCATGGGTGAAACTGAATAATGAAAGGTATGACCATGTTAATGGGGCTATATTGTAAACCACCCAACAGTCTGAGGGATTTAGAGGATCAAGTTTTAACATAGAAACATAGAAACATAGAAAATAGGTGCAGGAGTAGGCCATTCGGCCCTTCGAGCCTGCACCGCCATTTATTATGATCATGGCTGATCATCCAACTCAGAACCCAGCCTTCCCTCCATACCCCCTGACCCCTGTAGCCACAAGGGCCATATCTAACTTCCTTTTAAACATAGCTAATGAACTGGCCTCAACAGTTTGCTGTGGCAGAGAATTCCACAGATTCACCACTCTCTGTGTGAAGAAGTTTTTCCTAACCTCGGTCCTAAAAGGCTTCCCCTCTATCCTCAAACTGTGACCCCTCGTTCTAGACCTTCCCAACATCGGGAACAATCTTCCTGCATCTAGCCTGTCCAATCCCTTTAGGATCTTATACGTTTCAATCAGATCCCCCCTCAATCTTCTAAATTCCAACGAGTACAAGCCCAGTTCATCCAGTCTTTCTTCATATGAAAGACCTGCCATCCCAGGAATCAATCTGGTGAACCTTCTTTGTACTCCCTCTATGGCAAAGATGTCTTTCCTCAGATTAGGGGACCAAAACTGCACACAATACTCCAGGTGTGGTCTCACCAAGGCCTTGTACAACTGCAGTAGTACCTCCCTGCTCCTGTACTCGAATCCTCTCGCTATAAATGCCAGCATACCGTTCGCCTTTTTCACCGCCTGCTGTACCTGCATGCCCACTTTCAATGACTGGTGTATAATGACACCCAGGTCTCGTTGCACCTCCCCTTTTCCTAATCGGCCACCATTCAGATAATAATCTGTTTTCCTATTTTTGCCACCAAAGTGGATAACTTCACATTTATCCACATTAAATTGCATCTGCCATGAGTTTGCCCACTCACCCAACCTATCCAAGTCACCCTGCATCCTCTTAGCATCCTCCTCACTGCTAACACTGCCACCCAGCTTCGTGTCATCCGCAAACTTGGAGATGCTGCATTTAATTCCCTCATCCAAGTCATTAATATATATTGTAAACAACTGGGGTCCCAGCACTGAGCCTTGCGGTACCCCACTAGTCACCGCCTGCCATTCTGAAAAGGTCCCGTTTATTCCCACTCTTTGCTTCCTGTCTGCTAACCAATTCTCCACCCACACCAATACCTTACCCCCAATACCGTGTGCTTTAAGTTTGCACACTAATCTCCTGTGTGGGACCTTGTCAAAAGCCTTTTGAAAATCCAAATATACCACATCCACTGGTTCTCCCCTATCCACTCTACTAGTTACATCCTCAAAAAATTCTATGAGATTCGTCAGACATGATTTTCCTTTCACAAATCCATGCTGACTTTGTCCGATCATTTCACCGCTTTCCAAATGTGCTGTTATCACATCCTTGATAACTGACTCCAGCAGTTTCCCCACCACTGACGTTAGGCTAACCGGCCTATAATTCCCCGGTTTCTCTCTCCCTCCTTTTTTAAAAAGTGGGGTTACATTAGCCACCCTCCAATCCTCAGGAACTAGTCCAGAATCTAACGAGTTTTGAAAAATTATCACTAATGCATCCACTATTTCTTGGGCCACTTCCTTAAGCACTCTGGGATGCAGACCATCTGGCCCTGGGGATTTATCTGCCTTCAATCCCTTCAATTTACCTAACACCACTTCCCTACTAACATGTATTTCGCTCAGTTCCTCCATCTCACTGGACCCTCTGTCCCTTACTATTTCTGGAAGATTATTTATGTCCTCCTTAGTGAAGACAGAACCAAAGTAATTATTCAATTGGTCTGCCATGTCCTTGCTCCCCATAATCAATTCACCTGTTTCTGTTTGCAGGGGACCTACATTTGTCTTTATCAGTCTTTTCCTTTTTACATATCTATAAAAGCTTTTACAGTCCGTTTTTATGTTCTCTGCCAGTTTTCTCTCATAATCTTTTTTCCCCTTCCTAATTAAGCCCTTTGTCCTCCTCTGCTGAACTCTGAATTTCTCCCAGTCCTCAGGTGAGCCACTTTCTCTGGCTAATTTGTATGCTACTTCTTTGGAATTGATGCTATCCCTAATTTCTCTTGTCAGCCACGGGTGCACTACCTTCCTTGATTTATTCTTTTGCCAAACTGGGATGAACAATTGTTGTAGTTCATCCATGCAACCTTTAAATGCCTGCCATTGCATATCCACCGTCAATCCTTGAAGTGTCATTTGCCAGTCTATCTTAGCTAATTCATGTCTCATACCTTCAAAGTTACCCCTCTTTAAGTTCAGAACCTTTGTTTCTGAATTAACTACGTCACTCTCCATGTTAATGAAGAATTCCACCATATTATGGTCACTCTTACCCAAGGGGCCTCTCACGACAAGATCGCTAATTAACCCTTCCTCATTGCTCAAAACCCAGTCCAGAATAGCCTGCTCTCTAGTCGGTTCCTCGACATGTTGGTTCAAAAAACCATCCCGCATACATTCCAAGAAATCCTCTTCCTCAGCACCTTTACCAATTTGGTTCACCCAGTCTACATGTAGATTGAAGTCACCCATTATAACTGTAGAGAGACTACAGACTGTTGCAAGAAACATAAGATTGTTATAGTAGGTGATTTTAATTTTCCACATATTGACTGAAACCAGATGGATATAGTTTGTCAAATGTGTTCAGGAAAGTTTTCTTAACCAGTACTTAGAAATTCCAGCTAAAGAGTGTGCGATATCTGATATGCTATTACAAAATGAGACAGGGCACGTGACAGAAATTTGTTTAGGGGAACACTTTGCATCTAGTGATCGTAATGCCATTACTTTCAAAGTAACTATGCAAAAAGATAGGTCTGTTTCGCAATTCTAAACTGGAGAAAGCCCAATTTTGATGGTATCAGAAAGAATCTGGCAACTGTGAATTGGAACAGGCTGCTTTCTGACAAAGGTGTACTTGATAAGTGGCAAGCCTTCAAAAGTGAAATTTTAAGAGTACATAATCATAGTCATAGTCATAGTCATAGTCATACTTTATTGATCCCGGGGGAAATTGGTTTTTGTTACAGTTGCACCATAAATAATAAATAGTAATCGAACCATAAATAGTTAAATAGTAATATGTAAATTATGCCAGTAAATTATGAAATAAGTCCAGGACCAGCCTATTGGCTCAGGGTGTCTGACCCTCCAAGGGAGGAGTTGTAAAGTTTGATGGCCACAGGCAGGAATGACTTCCTATGACGCTCTGTGCTGCATCTCGGTGGAATGAGTCTCTGGCTGAATGTACTCCTGTGCCCACCCAGTACATTATGTAGTGGATGGGAGACATTGACCAAGATGGCATGCAACTTAGACAGCATCCTCTTTTCAGACACCATCGTCAGAGAGTCCAGTTCCATCCCCACAACATCACTGGCCTTACGGTTGATTCTGTTGGTGTCTGCTACCCTCAGCCTGCGGTCCCAGCACACAACAGCAAACATGATAGCACTGGCCACCCCAGACTCGTAGAACATCCTCAGCATCGTCCGGCAGATGTTAAAGGACCTCAGTCTCCTCAGGAAATAGAGTCGGCTCTGACCCTTCTTGTAGACAGCCTCAGTGTTCTTTAACCAGTCCAGTTTATTGTCAATTCATATCCCCAGGTATTTGTAATCCTCCACCATGTCCACACTGACCCCCTGGATGGAAACAGGGGTCGCCAGTACCTTAGCTCTCCTCAGGTCTACCACCAGCTCCTTAGACTTTTTCACATGAAGCTGCAGATAATTCTGCTCACACCATGTGACAAAGTTTCCTACCGTAGCCCTGTACTCAGCCTCATCTCCCTTGCTGATGCATCCAACTATGGCAGAGTCATCCAAAAACAAAGCTTGTATGTGCCTGTCAGAATAAAATATAAAGTTTACAGGTTTAGGGAACTTTGGTTTTCAAGAAATCAAGAAACCAGAGGCCCTGGTTAAGAAAAAAAATGAAGGTGCATTGCAGGTATAGGCAGGTAGGGACCAATGAGGGGCTTATGGAGTATAAGAAATGTAAGAGATCACTTAAGAAAAAATCAGGAGGGCTAAAAAGAAGGCCTTAGCAGACAAAGTGAAGGAGAATCCTAAGGGATGATACAGATGTGTTAAAAGCAAAAGGATTGAAGGGACAAAATTGGTCCTATGGAAGATCAGAAAAGTAATTTATACATGGAGCCAAAGGAGATGGGGGAGATCTTAAATGGAATTTTTGCATCTGTATTTACTCAGCAGACGGACACAGAGACTATAGGAGTGAGGCAAAGTGGCACCAACTTCATGGACCCTATACAGACTACAGAGGAGGAGGTATTTGCTTTCTTGAGGCAAATTAGGGTGGATAAATTCCCAGAGCCTGTCAAAGTGATCTGTCACATCCCATGGGAGGCAAGAGCAGGAATTGCCGGTACCCTTGCAGAGATATTTAATCATTCTAACCAACAGATGAAGTTCCAGAGGATTGGAGGATAGCCAATATTATTCTGCTATTTAAGAAAGACTCTAAAAATTAAACCAGGAAATTACAGGCCAGTGAGCCTGACATTGGTTCTGGGAAAGTTATTAGAAAATAATCTAAGGGACCAGATATATGAGTATTTGCATAAACATGCACTGATTAAGATTGGCGAGCTTGGCAGGGTGTATCTAACCAACCTTATAGATTTTTTTTTTGAGGAAGTTACTGGGAACGTGGATCAAGGCAAGGCAGTGGATGTTATGCACATGGAAGGCATTTGACAAGGTCCCACATAGGAAGTTGGTCAAGAAGAATCAGTTGCTCAGCATTCAAGATGAGGTAGTAAATTGGATTAGACATTGGCTTTGTAGGAGAAATCGGAGAGTGGTAGTAGATGGTTGCCTCTCTGACTGGAGGCTTGTGACTAGTGGTGTGCCACGTGAATCGGTGTGGAGTCCGTTGTTGTTTGTCATCTATATCAATGATCTGGATGATAATGTGGCTAACGTGATCAGCAAATTTGCGGATGACACCATGATTGGGGGTGTCGTGGACGAGAAGGAAGGCCATCATGGTTTTCAGTGGGATCTGGACCAGCTGGAAAAGTAGGCTGGAAATGGCGTATGGAATTTAATGCAGACAAGCACGAGGTTTTGCACAGTGAATGTTAGGGCACTGAGGAGTGCAGTGGAACAAAGAGATCTGGGAATACAGGTCCATAATTCATTGAAAGTGGTGTCACAGGTAGATAGGGTCATAAAGAAAGCTTTTGGCACACTGGCCTTCATAAATCAATGTATTGAGTACAGGAAATGGGATGTTATGTTGAAGTTGTATAAGACATTGGTGAGGCCTGATTTGGAGTATTGTATACAGTTTTGATCACCCAACTACGGGGAAAATGTAAACAAGGTTGAAGGAGTACAGAGAAAATTTAGAAGGATGTTGCTGGGTCTGGAGGACCTGAGTTATAAGGAAAAATTGTATAGGTTTGGACTTTATTCCTTGGAATGTAGAAGATTGAGAGGAGATTTGACAGAGGTATACAAAATTATGAGGGGTATAGATAGGGTAAATGCATGTAGGCTTTTTCCACTGAGTTTGGGTGGGATGACAACCAGAGGTCATGGGTTAAGAGTGAAAGCTGAAAAGTTTAAGGGGGGGAGAGTGGAATGATCTGCCAGCACATGTGATGCATGTAAGCTCGATTTCACCATTTAAGAGAGGTTTGGATAGGTACTTGAATGGGAGGGGTATGGAGAGCTATGGTCCTGGTGCAGGTGGATGAGAATAGACAATTTAAATGGCTCAGCTCAGACAATTGTGCTGAAGGGCATGTACTTTTCTATGACTACGTATACATTTTCAGGCATCTTTATCAATCCTTTTGGGCATGCCGAAGAATAGTGGGTCCTTTCTTAAATTGCAACCATCCATGTAAAGTTAGAATTACAATTCTTTGTAATGACTCATGTCAGGGATGACAACTGCAGCCTACTTTGTTCATGGGGTTACTATAGTGCGGTTTTGGTTTGCTTCCTTAATTGACCTTCATTTGGCAATTAGGTTTACAACAACCCAGTTTCTGCTATATCTACTATGAGTTCTCTGGAAGACGAACTCAGCTTCTCAAAATGCTACAGGTTGAGGGTTCCATTCACTCAATTAATTCTGGCCTCTGAATACAGTCATGGTGTTGTATTATGAGCAGGTTCTGGCAAACCCTGTAAATGATCCTGAGAATGAGTTTTATTTATGCACTGTAAAGGAAAATTGAGCCTGCACACCTTCCATGATTGATGGGAGCAACAGTTACACAAGCAGATCATAACATTTACAGATAAATAGCCAATGACTGCCTACCAACTAATTCATGCTTTGTCAACACAATGCCCAGCTCGCTAGGCAAAACTAGACGCAGAGAAAATACTGTATTTCCTGGAGACTTACCAGATGCACAAGACTTTCTTTTGTATCAACATTATTTTAATCCATAAATTTCAATCAGAGTAAGTACATGGTGGTTCAAATCTGTCACAGCATTTGTGAAATGATTTGGTAGTTTAAAGTTTCTTTCTCAAAAAATAATACACTGCCTTCTGGTTTCCTCAATGGTTCCTCAAAGATAGTACCTCTGCTGGTAGCTCTGCTAGTGGTACACATTAAGAAGTACCCAACCACTGAACGCAAAATGAAAGACAATAAGGAAGTGACATCAACGGAAAATGAATCTGCTAAGTTGAGTAGGATTCAGAAGTGTTCAACTGGGGGCTGGAAAGAAATTAGAACAGTAAATTCTATCTTAGAAGTGTACCTGCAAAGTGATTTCACTGCCCATTTAGGAAACAGGAAAGCAAAGGAATATAAATATAAACGATTCTGCAGATGCTGAAAATCCACACAAATTGCCAGAGGGACTCAGCAGGTCAGACAGCATCATAGGAAACAAACAGCTGATGTTTCAGGCAAGCGTTGCCTCACCTGGAAGGACTGTTTGGGGCCCTAAATGGAGGTGAGGGAGGAGGTGAATTGGCAGGTGTAGCACTTCAGCTGCTTTCAGGGATAAGTGCCAGGAGGGAGATCAGTGGGGCGGGACAAGCAGACAAGGGAATCAAGGAGGGAGTGATCCCTGTGGAAACCATAGAAACCATAGAAAAACTACAGCACAGAAACAGGCCTTTTGGCCCTTCTTGGCTGTGCCGAACCATTTTCTGCCTAGTACCACTGACCTGCACACGGACCATATCCCTCCATACACCTCCCATCCATGTATCTGTCCAATTTATTCTTAAATGTTAAAAAAGAACCCACATTTACCACCTCATCTGGCAGCTCATTCCATACTCCCACCACTCTCTGTGTGAAGAAGCCCCCCCTAATGTTCCCTTTAAACTTTTCCCCCCTCACCCTTAACCCATGTCCTCTGGTTTTTTTCTCCTCTTGCCTCAGTGGAAAAAGCCTGCTTGCATTCACTCTATCTATACCCATCATAATTTTATATACCTCGATCTAATCTCCCCTCATTCTTCTATGCTCCAGGGAATAAAGTCCTAACCTATTCAACCTTTCTCTATAACTGAATTTCTCAAGTCCTGGCAACATCCTTGTAAACCTTCTCTGCACTCTTTCAACCTTATTAATATCCTTCCTGTAATTTGGTGATCAAACCTGAACACAATACTCCAGATTCGGCCTCACCAATGCCTTATACAACCTCATCATAACATTCCAGCTCTTATACTCAATACTTTGATTAATAAAGGCCAATGTACCAAAAGCTCTCTTTACGACCCTATCTACCTGTGACGCCACTTTTAGGGAATTTTGTATCTGTATTCCCAGATCCCTCTGTTCTACTGCACTCCCCAGTGCCCTACCATTTACCCTGTATGTTCTACGTTGGTTTGTCCTTCCAACGTGCAATACCTCACACTTGTCTGTATTAAACTCCATCTGCCATTTTTCAGCCCATTTTTCCAGCTGGTCCAAATCCCTCTGCAAGCTTTGAAAACCTTCCTCACTGTCCAGTACACCTCCAATCTTTGTATCATCAGCAAATTTGCTGATCCAATTTACCACATTATCATCCAGATCATTGATATAGATGACAAATAACAATGGACCCAGCACTGATCCCTGTGGCACACCATTAGTCACAGGCCTCCACTCAGAGAAGCAATTCTCTACCACCACTCTCTGGCTTCTTCCATTGAGCCAATGTCTAATCCAATTTACCACCTCTCCATGTATACCTAGCGACTGAATTTTCCTAATTAACCCCCAATGCAGGACCTTGTCAAAGGCCTTACTGAAGTCCATGTAGACAACATCCACTGCCTTCCCTTCATCCACTTTCCTGGTAACCTCCTCGAAAAACTCCAGTAGATTGGTCAAACATAACTTACCACGCACAAAGCCATGTTGACTCTCCCTAATAAGTCCCTGTCTATCCAAATGCTTGTAGATTCTGTCTCTTAGTACCCCTCCAATAACTTACCCACTACTGACGTCAAATTTACAGGCCTATAATTTCCCGGATTACTTTTCAGTCCTTTTTTAAACAACGGAACAACATGAGCAATTCTCCAATCCTCTGGCACCTCACCCGTAGACACTGACATTTTAAATATATCTGCCAAGGCCCCTGCAATTTCAACACTAGTCTCCTTCAAGGTCTGAGGGAATACCCTATCAGGTCCTGGGGATTTATCCACTTTAATTTGCCTCAAGATAGCAAGCACCTCCTCCTTTTCAATCTGTATAATTTCCATGATCTCACTACTTGTTTCCCTTAATTCCATAGACTTCATGCCAGTTTCCTTAGTAAATACAGATGCAAAAAACCCATTTAAGATCTCCTCCATTTCTTTTGGTTCCGCACATAGCCGACCACTCTGATCTTCAAGAGGACCAATTTTATCCCTTACAATCCTTTTACTCTTAATATACCTGTAAAAGCTCTTTGGATTATCTTTCACTTCGACTGCCAAGGCAACCTCATGTCTTCTTTTAGCCCTCCTGATTTCCTTCTTAAGTATTTTCTTGCACTTTTTATGCTCCTTAAGCACCTTATTTACTCCCTGTTTCCTATACATGTCATACAACTCCATCTTCTTCTTTATCAGAGTTGCAATATCCCTTGAGAACCAAGGTTCCTTATTCCTATTCACTTTGCCTTTAATCCTGACAGGAACATACAAGTTCTGCACTCTCAAAATTTCTCCTTTGAAGGCTTCCCACTTATCGATCACATTCTTGCCAGAGAACAACCTGTCCCAATCCACGCTTTTTAGATCCTTTCTCATTTCTTCAAATTTGGCCTTCTTCCAGTTTAGAACCTCAACCCTAGGACCAGATCTATTTTTATCCATGATCAAGTTGAAACTAATGGTGTTATGATCACTAGAACCAAAGTGCTCCCCTACACACACTGCCGTCACTTGTCCTAACTTGTTTCCTAATAGGAAATCTAATATTGCATCCTCTCTAGTTGGTACCTCGATATATTGATTTAGAAAACTTTCCTGAACACATTTTACAAACTCTAACCCATCTAGATCCCTAACAGTATGGGAGTCCCAATCAGTATGTGTAAAATTAAAATCCCCTACCACTACAACTTTATGTTTCCTGCAGTTGCCTGCTATCTCTCTGCAGATTTGCTCCTCCAATTCTCGCTGACTATTGGGTCGTCTATAATACAACCCCACTAATGTGGCCATACCTTTCCTGTTTCTCAGCTCCACCCATAAGGACTCAGTAGACAAGCCCTCTAATCTGTCCTGCATGAGCACTGCTGTAACATTTTCCCTGACAAGCAATGCTACTCCCCCACCTTTCATTCCTCTGCCTCGATCACATCTGAAACATCGGAACCCTGGAATATTAAGCTGCCAGTCCTGCCCCTCCTGTAGCCAAGTTTCACTAATTGCTATAACGTCATAATTCCACGTGTCAATCCACACCCTCAACTCGTCTGCCTTCCCCACAATACTCCTAGCATTGAAATATATACACCTCAGAAGATTTTTACCACCACTCACAACTTTTCTATCAGCAGATTTGCTTGAACCTTTAACATCATTTATTTTCACCCCAGCCACAGTGTCAGCTCCAGCAGATCTAGTTTAAAGCCTCCCCAATTGCACCAAGTGGAGAGTTGCGGGGAGGTAAAGATGTATTTGATGGTAGTGTCCCTTTGAAGATGGCAGCAATTGCAGAGAATGATGTGTCAGATGTGAAGGCTCATGGGCTGGTGGGTGAGAACAAGAGCAACTCTATCACTATTAAGGCAGTGGGAAGATGGGGTGAGTGCGATATTCAGGAAATGGAGGAGATGCAGATGAGAGCAGCATGGTAGAGAAATGGTGCAGAAAGGGAAATCCTGTTCTTGGGAGAAGGAGGACACCTCTGATGTCCTGGAATGGAAGGCCTCAGCCTGGGAACAGGTGTGGCAGAGAAAAAGAGAATGGCATTTTTACGGGTGACATGGTGGAAAGAGGTATAGTTAAGATATATCCCTAAAATGGCAATGTAGGATAGATTCCTTCAATAAATCCTCCTCCTTTCTAATCACTTTGACCACTCACCAGCCAGAGGACTAAATTACTGCCTGGCTTGTAGACCTGTGGTAAGGGCTAGCAGTCCATGGAGACTTCAACTCCATTGTGAAGGACCTGAACTTCTGCAGCCAGTGCTCAGATCAAAATGTTTGTTAAATAGAAATAACTACTTGTCCAGAAAGATACTAACTTACAGGTCAAAGCTCAAAACCAGTTTCATTCAGAATAGATCTGGGCAGAGTAAAGATGTGCTTGTAATTATTCATATTCTAGAAACTTCACTATGGAGAATTTAACATTTTCCATTTAAGGAATCAGATGATGAGTTTTATGTTTGGGATTTCCCATGTTAGAGAGTCTTCATCGACTTTAATTGCCCATTCCACTGAAAGCCGTCTATAGAGAAATACAGGTTTCCCCGCCATCCGAAGGTAGAGCGTTCCTATGAAATGGTTCGTAAGCCGAAATGTCGTAAAGCGAAGAAGCAATTACCATTTATTTATATAGGAAAATTTTGTGAGTGTTCGCAGACCCAAAAAATAACCTACCAAATCACGCCAAATAACACATAAAACCTAAAATAACAGTAACATATAGTAAAACCAGGAATGATATGATAAATACACAGCCTATATAAAGTAGAAATACTTTTCCACAATCATTACTGAACTGTTCTCCGTAGCAAAAATCTCACGCAAGCGCCGTCGGCAGAAAATCTCACACAAGCGCTGTTGGCAAGAGCACTCTCTCCAGTAACCTTTAAGCTATGAAGCTGCCAAATCATACCAAATAACACATAAAAATACACAGCCTATATAAAGTAGAAATAATGTATGTGCAGTGTAGTATCACTTACCAGAATCGGGAAGATAGCTTGCCAAGCACACTGATGATGGTGTGTTAGACTGAGTCGTTGCAGGTTGGGATGGTGCAGTGGCCTCCACCCTCCAGGCCGCCGAGCGATACATTGCTGCAAAGCACGCAGGGGTCCAGCGGTAGCCGGAAGGTACACAGCACATCTTTAAGAAAAAAGCCGAAATAAACAAGCTAATTAATTAGGTGCCGCCCGACACGTAACTGTCGGCCCAGATCAGTGCCGATTTCCGATTGCATCGTCTCTGATCTGAGCCGACAATTACAGGCGGCACCTAATTAATTGGCATGTTTATTTCAGCTTTTTTCTTAAAGATGTGCTGTGTGCCTCCCGGCTACTGTTGCATTCTCCACGAATCGGTACAGTATCTATTTGTGGCCTGGGGGTTGGAGTGGTGGGACACTGGGGTGTCATCTCGCCGTCTGTTTCCATTAGAGCAGGCAGCTCATCTTCTCCTATGACTGCCTGCCTCGATGTGGAAGGTCGAGGTTCGTCATCTGCTGTGGCTGATGTGGAAGGTTTGCTTGACTGCTGAGCCTGGCGCATTTTTCTATCACACAGTTCTTTGTAAGAACTCAAACCATCCTGCAAATATCTCCTAAACCGACATACCCTTTCAAAACTAAAGTCGTACTTTATCGTTACTCATTCGGTTTCGATTGTTATCCTTTTTTCTTCCAATTGCATCAGCTCTTCATCTGTCAGTTCTTGGTCATGGGATACCAAAACCTCTTCAACATCATCTTCGTCAGCTTCCACAAGCCAAACTCACTTAGTCCTTACTTCGTTCACCACGATCGAAACGCTTAATTATGTCTAGTTTTACCGTAAGTGTAACACCCCTACGAGCTCTTTCAGGCTTTTCCGATACCTTAGAACTCATCTTGCAAATGGCTGCTCACAGGCACGTGTTAAAGCGAAGCAGTTCCCAATCCGGGGGAGAGCGGCTGCTTGGGGTGCGCGCTGCCTTTTATGGTGCGCTGAATTTTTTTTCATAACAGTGAAAACACCTTCTGAAAGCGAAAACAGGGTACTAATGTAGGTCTTTCATAACAGTGAGGTTTTGTAAAGCGAACGTTCGAAAAGCCGGGGACACCTGTATAGAATTATATTCTGAATATAAGAATACAGAAGAGGAATGTCCCGCTCCCTCCGGATGAACTGGACTAGGTGGCATCGAGATTCATCGTCACCGAGGAGGACATTAGAGGGACCTTCCTAAAGATAAATCCAAGGAAGGCGACGGGCCCAGATGACGTCCCAGGACGGGTTCTCCGGGCCTGTGCAAGCGAGCTAGCTGGAGTGTTTGTTGACATCGTCAACTGCTCCTTGCTTCAGTCTAAGATCCCCACGTGTTTTAAGACGGCAACTATAATCCCAGTGCCGAAGAAGAGCAAGGTGGCATGCCTGAATGACTATCGACCTGTGGCTCTGACATCAATTGCTATGAAGTGCTTCGAGAGATTGGTTATGGCACACATCAACCACAGCCTACCGGTCAAACTCGACACTTTGCAATTTGCCTACTGGAGCAACAGGTCAACAGCAGATGCCATCTCTCTGGCCCTACATTCCTCCTTAGAACACCTGGAGAATAAAGATGCATATGTAAGGCTCCTTTTCATTGACTACAGCTCTGCCTTTAATACCATCATTCCAAATAAACTGATTCCTAAGCTCCGGAACCTGGGCCTCAGCACTCAGATCTGCAGCTGGATCTTCAACTTCCTCACAGACAGGACCCAGGCTGTAAAAATAGGGGACAAGCTCTCCTCTACAATCACTCTCAGCACTGGTGCCCCACAAGACTGTGTACTCAGCCCCCTGCTGTACTCACTGTACACCCATGATTGTGTAGCCAAGTTTCCATCAAACTCAATATATAAGTTTGCTGATGACACAACAATTGTAGGCCGTATCTCGGGTAATGATGAGTTTGAGTAAAGAGAGGAAATTAAGAACCTGGTGGCATGGTGCGAAGACAATAACCTGTCCCTCAACGTCAGCAAGACGAAGGAATTGGTTGTTGACTTCAGAAGGAGTAGCGGACCGCATGACCCAATTTACATCGGTGGTGCGCAAGTGGAACAGGTCAAAAGCTTTAACTTCCTCAGGGTCAATATCACAAATGACCTGACTTGGTCCAACCAAGCAGAGTTCACTGCCAAGAAGGCCCAACAGCGCCTTTACTTTCTGAGAAAACTAAAGAAATTTGGCCTGTCCCCTAAAACCCTCACTAATTTTTATAGATGCACCGTAGAAAGCATTCTTCTAGGGTGCATCACAACCTGGTATGGAAGTTGTCCTGTCCAAGACCGTAAGAAGCTGCAGAAGATCATGAACACGGTGCAGCACATCACACAAACCAATCTTCTGTCCGTGGACTCACTTTACACCGCACGCTGTCGGAGCAGTGCTGCCAGGATAATCAAGGACACAACCCACCCAGCCAACACACTTTTCATCACTCTTCCCTCCGGGAGAAGGCTCAGGAGCTTGAAGACTCGTACGGCCAGATTTGGGAACAGCTTCTTTCCAACTGTGATAAGACTACTGAACGAATCCTGACCCGGATCTGGGCCGTACCCTCCAAATATCCGGACCTGACTCTCGGTTTTTTTGCACTACCTTACTTTCTATTTTTCTATTTTCTATTTATGATTTATAATTTAAATTTTTAATATTTACTAATTGTTACTACTTTTAACATTTTTAATATTTAATATTTGTAATCCAGAGAGTGGGAAGCGCAGAATCAAATATCGCTGTGATGATTGTACGTTCTAGTATCAATTGTTTGGCAACAATAAAGTATCAAGTATTGAAAATATTAAAGTATTGAAAGTATTGAATTACGCTCTAGTTGTTGATGGATGTAATTGACCTCAGGTTTCACCCAGTTTGCAGTAATTATAGTATCCTCATAAATTAATTCTCCAAGCTACTGAACATGAATAAATGTGGTACATTTGGATTTTCAAAAGGCTTCTGACAAGGTCCCACACAGGAGATTAGTGTGCAAACTTAAAGCACACGGTATTGGGGGTAAGGTACTGTCGGTTGGCAGACAGGAAGCAAAGAGTGGGAATAAACGGGACCTTTTCAGAATGGCAGGCAGTGACTAGTGGGGTACAGTAAGGCTCAGTGCTGGGACCCCAGTTGTTTACAATATATGTTAATGACTTAGACAAGGGAATTAAATGCAGCATCTCCAAGTTTGCAGGTGACGTGAAGCTGGGCAGCAGTGTTAGCTGTGAGGAGGATGCTAAGAGGATGCAGGGTGACTTGGATAGGTTAGGTGAGTGGGCAAATTCATGGCAGATGCAATTTAATGTGGATAAATGTGAGGTTATCCACTTGGGTGGCAAGAACAGGAAAACAGATTATTATCTGAATGGTGGCCGATTAGGAAAAGGGGAGGTGCATCGAGACCTGGGTGTCATTATACACCAGTCATTGAAAGTGGGCATGCAGGTACAGCAGGCAGTGAAAAAGGCGAATGGTATGCTGGCATTTATAGCGAGAGGATTCGAGTACAGGAGCAGGGAGGTTCTACTGCAGTTGTACAAGGCCTTGGTGAGACCACACCTGGAGTATTGTGTGCAGTTTTGGTCCCCTAATCTGAGGAAAGACATTCTTGCTATAGAGGAAGTACAAAGAAGGTTCACCAGATTGATTCCTGGGATGGTAGGACTTTCACATGAAGAAAGACTGGATCGACTAGGCTTATACTCGTTGGAATTTAGAAGATTGAGGGGGATTTTATTGAAACGTATAAAATTCTAAAGGGATTGGACAGGCTAGATGCAGGAAGATTGTTCCCGATGTCGGGGAAGTCCAGAACGAGGGGTCACAGTTTAAGGATAAAGGGAAAGCCTTTTAGGACCAAGATGAGGAAAAACTTCTCCACGAAGAGAGTGGTGAATCTGTGGAATTCTCTGCCACAGGAAACAGTTGAGGTCATTGGCTATATTTAAGAGGGAGTTAGATATGGCCCCTGTGACTAAAGGGATCAGGGGGTATGGAGAAAAAGCAGGTACGGGGTTCTGAGTTGGATGATCAGCCATGATCATACTGAATGGCGGTGCAGGCTCGAAGGGCTGAATGGCCTACTCCTGCACCTATTTTCTATGTTTCTAAATGTATTGTATGAAAGAACTTTCCTTTCATAGAACATAATAGTGCAGTACAGGCCCTTCAGCACAGAATGTTGTATTGACCTTTTAACCTACTTTAAGATTTATCTAACCCTTTCCCTTTCCTCCTACATAGACCTCCATTTTTCTATCAAATATGCACCTGTCTAAGAAGTTCTTAAATGCCCCTAATTTATCTGCCTCTACCACCACCCCTGGCAAGGTGTTCCACACACCCACCAAACTTTGTGTAAAAAAAACCTCTGACATCCACCCTATTCTTTCCTCCAATCATCTTAAAATTATGCCCCTCTTATTAGCCATTTCTGCACTGGAAAAATGTTTGACTATCTACTCAATCTATGCCTCTTATCATCTTGTACACCTCTATCAAGTCAGCTCTTATCCTTTTTTGAAATGCCCTCACAGAAAGTGGAAAAGTGGGAGGTGGGGAAGATGTCTTTGGTAGTGGGATTACATTGGAGATGGTCGCTATTATGGGGAATTACTTGCTGGACATGGAGGCTAGTGGAGTGTTAGGTGAGGACAAGAGGAACCCTATCCCTGAGGAACAGGCTATAAGACATGGGAGAAGAACTTGAGAATGAAATGAATGATAACATTGCATTTGCTTTCCTTACCACTGTCTCAACCTGCAAATTAACCTTTAGGGAATCCTGCAGAAGGACTCCCAAGTCCCTTTGCACCTCTGATTTCAAATTTGGAAAATAGTCCATGTCTTTTATTCCTTCTGCAAAAGTACATGACCATACATTTCCCCACTTCTTTGCCCATTCTCCTAATCTATCTATGTCCTTCTGTAGACTCGATGCTTCCTCAACACTACCTGCACCTCCGCTTATCTTTATATCATTCACAAACTTGGCCACCAAGCCTTCAGTGCTGCCATCCAAATCATTGACACATAACTTGAAAAGAAGCAGTTCCAACACTGTGAAACATCACTAGTCAGTGGCAGCCAACCAGAAAAGGCCTCCTTTATTCTCACTCGCTGCCTCCTGCCAGTCAGCCAATCTTCTATCCATGCTAGCATCTCTCCTGTAATACTGAGGTCTCTCATCTTGTTTAGCAGCCTCACATGTAACACCTTGTCAAAGGCCTTTTGAAAACGAAAAAGACTACAGAGACGATTCTGCACTTCAGGAAGGCACAGGTGAAGCACGCTCCATTGCACAGCAATGGCTCTGCCGTGGAGACAGTGAAGGGCACATGGTTCCTTGGTGCGCACGTAATGGATGACCTAACCTGGACCCACAACACCTCCTCACTAGTCAATAAGGCACAGCAGTGTCTACTCTCTGAGGAGATTAAGGCATGCAAGGCTCCCCACACCTTTCCAACAACTTTGTACGGGAGTACCGTCAAGAGTGTACTGGCTAGATGCATCATTGTGTGAATAGGAAACTCAAGGCATTACACCTCCAGACCATACACAGGACAGTAAAACCCACCCAGAGGATCACTGGGGTCACACTCCCCCCTATTCATGACATTTACCAGGAGTGTTGCAAACGAAGAGCCCAATGCTTTGTTGAGGATCTCTACCAACCATCCCACAATCTCTTTGACACACTACTGTCAGGAAGGAAGTACAGAAGCGTCAGGACTTGGACTGTCAGACTGGGTAACAACCTCTTCCCTCAGGCTGTGAGACTAACGAATACCCTGCCACCACTGAGGACTTGTCACTAGAACATGGAACTGTCTACTGTTTACCTGTGCACTGCATGCATTTTGAATTATATATATTGTAACTTACTTATGGTAATATTTTGATTTATGTGTTGTGGCAGCATCTACAGGAAAGAGTAAAGAGTCGACATTTTGTGCTAAGCCTCTTCATCAGGACTGGAAAAGAAGATGAGAAGTTAGAGCAAGAAGGTGAGGGGAGAGGAGGAAGAAGTACAAGGTGGTAAGTGATAGGTGAAACCGGGGGGGGGGGGTGAGGTAAAGAGCTGGGAAGCTGATAAGTGAGAGAAATAAAGGGCTAGAGAAGGGCAATCTGATAGGAGATGGTAGAAGACATTGGAAGAAAGGGAAGGAAGGAGCACCAGAGGGAGGTGATGGGTAGATAAGGAGTTGAGAGGAGAGAGGGAATGAGAATGATGAACAGGGTAAATACTGGAAGATCAAGAAATCAAAGTTCATGCCTTCAGGTTGGAAGCTATCCAGATGGAATATAAGGTGTTGCTCCTCCAATTGCTGCAGTAGAGGAGGCCATTGACTGACATGTTGGAATGGGTGGCCACCAGGAAATACCATTTTTTGTGGCACATGGAGCGAAGGTGCTTGATGAAGCAATCTCATCAATATACAGGAAGCACAGACACAGTAGGTGACCCCAACAGACTCACAGGTGAAGTGTTGCCTCACCTGCAAGGATCATTTGGGGCCCTGAAAGGTAGTGAGGGAGGATATATAGGAGCAAGTATGGAAATTGTTCCTCAGGGATAGGGTTCCTCTTGTCCTCACCTACCACTTCACTAGCCTCCATGTCCACCAAATACAGTAATTCTCCAAAGTAGTCACCATCTCCAATGTGATCCCACTACCAAACACATCTTTCCCACCTCGCACTTTCCACTTTCTGCAGGGATCAATCCTTACGTGACTCCCTTGTCCCTGGCACTTCAAGCACCTCCTCTCTCACTATCATTCAGGGCTTTAAACAGTCAATAGACAAAAGACAATAGACAATAGGTGCAGGAGAAGGCCATTCGGCCCTTCGAGCCAGCACCGCTATTCACTGTGATCATGGCTGATCATCCACAATCAGTATCCAGTTCCTGCCTTATCCCCATAACCTTTGATTCTGCTATCTTTAAGAGCTCTATCCATCTCTTTCTTGAAGGCATCCAGAGACTTGGCCTCCACTGCCTTCTGGGGCAGAGCATTCCATATATCCGCCACTCTCTGGGTGAAAAAGCTTTTCCTCAACTCTGTTCTAAATGGCCTACCCCTTATTCTTAAACTGTGGCATCTGGTTCTGGACTCACCCATCAGCGGGAACATGCTTCCTGCCTCCAGCATGTCCAATCTCTTAATAATCTTATATGTTTCAATCAGATCCCCTCTCATCCTTCTAAATTCCAGTGTATACAAGCCCAGTCGCTCCAATCCTTCAACATATGACAGTCCCACCATCCCGGGAATTAACCTTGTGAACCTACGCTGCACTCCCTCGATAGCAAGAATGTCCTTCCTCAAATTTGGAAACCAAAACTGCACACAATACTCCAGGTGTGGTCTCACCAGGGCCCTGTACAGCTGCAGAAGGACCTCTTTGCTCTTATACTCAATTCCCCTTGCTATGAAGGCCAGCATGACATTAGCTTTCTTCACTGTCTGCTGTACCTGCATGCTTGCTTTCAGTGACTGATGTACAAGAACATCTAGATCTCATTGTACTTCCCCTTTTCCTAACTTGACTCCATTTAGATAATAATCTGCCTTCCTGTTATTACCACCAAAGTGGATAACCTCACATTTATCCACATTAAACTGCATCTGCCATGCATCTGCCCACTCACCCAGCCTGCCCAAGTCACTCTGCATTCTCATAACATCTTCCTCACATTTCACACTGCCACCCAGCTTTGTGTTGTTACGTACCCCGTAACTGGGTTGCCAAACCAGCAGAAATGGATCACTCAGTTGGAGTCTGGAGTACTAGAACTAAGAAAGTTTTATTAAAGAAACAAGCAACACAGTAATCGAAAGGATAATAAATGCAACAGTTCAGTGATGATAAACACACATGTGCACAGAATTAAGATAACAGCATCAATCAAGCTCTATCGTTGTCTAGGGGTAAATGACCAATTTCAAAATGACTCAAAGTTCAGTCCAGTTTAGTAGTTCAGTTCGCAGTAATCGTTGTCATGGCGGTGGACAACGTGGGGGAAGAGAGAGATAGAATAGGAACAACTCATCATTCAGCACAGCTTCACTCACAGACCAGCGAGATGGCTCACAAACAGCATTTGGGCGGGTCCTTGGTGATGTCACCTGAGGTCACCGACTGTGACCCCTCCTCCAGATGCGGTCGATCCTCTGCAGTGAACCCGGCACCCAGGCAAGGGCGGACACACACCGGGTTCCCGCTGATCGTACCTTTCCACCCTGGTCGTTGTCTGGCACTTCTCACCCACTCGTGAGAAGCGTACCGCTTCCAGGGTCTCGTTACCTCGGGTGGCGTGTGTCTGTCTTAGCGAACCTGTCCCTTTTTATCCCCCTGCTGGGGTATCGCCTGTCCATCACTTCAAACAGTTCAGGGTTCAAAGGGGGGAGCCGCTCCAGACAGCTCTTCCTCCCACATCCCTTCATTACACATCTCCAGACGCTGCTCCATTGTTCCTTATCTCTCCTTCCCCTGAGGGCAGGTGGCAGACCAACTGCTGATGCCACTGATGCTAGCCCAGGCCAGCAAACATCTTAATTTTATGTGTATTCTCGTAACACTTCCCCCCTTTAAGGATTTTTACCGGGAGGTAAAAATTACAAACATGACTACATTATCTGATACATACACAATATACATCTTTAACAGTTATTTAGCTAATACGGAGAATTTGAAGCTGTCAACACCTTGACAGACAGTCATCACATTTTCTGTTCCTTTTACACGTGTTATTAATAATCCCTTAGACCAGGCTCCAACTCAGCAAACTTCATAGTGGCCAAAAACACTGATAAATTGCGACCAATGTAACCTCTCATTTGGTTTTGTCCCGGACCACAATAACAAGGGTCGTCCCATTCCGACTCAGTTTTCTCTCGCAAGGGCTTAGTAGGAGGGGGACGGGTATTGACCGCAGAGTTATTGCAAAACTTCCTGCAGTACCCCACCATCTCCAAGAGCCTTCTGAGGGCCCTCTTGTCTGTCGGGGTTGGGAGGTCAGCGATAGCCTGCACTGTAGCTTGCATCACTGCCAGCTGCCCCTGTGTCACCACAATTCCCAGGTAAGTGACTCTCGTGTGGCCGAATTCATTTTTTGCGAGGTTCACTGTCAGGCTGGCTTCAGACAGCCGTATTAAATTGCCAATACACACCTCTGTGTTCATCAGCCCTTTAGTCACTGAATTACTCGAAAAATATGGGTGTTGTTTGCTTGGCTGCCCTATTGTAACAGACATAACCCAACGTCCCAGTTCTTTGCATTTCCTCGGGACAATCAAACACATAGGTGCGAGTCGTTTAATTACTCCTTCGGGGATTAAGGGAGAGACCTTATCAGTAGACCTGGCCAAAACAATAGCCTTCTCCCATCTGACCGATCCCATCCTAATCTTTTCAAAATGGTTCTTTTCTCTTATCAGGGGGCCCCTAGCTTCATTGATTTCCACGCTAACACCGACTAGGTTTGTTAGCATATCAAAAGCCGGTGACCGTCTCAGTTCGCGTCGGTCATGATCAATAACATTCTTCCCCCTGGGCAGCCGGTAAATCTCTTTCATGATTCCACCAACTGTTTCCTCCAGCACCGCAAAATGTCCACCGGGGGGTACCTCGTGGGCCATGTTAAAAACCTCATCCCCATAACTCTTTTGCACCACCCCCCATTCCTCATCTGCGGGTACTGTACTTGATTTCCCTTTCTTCCTTAGCACTTCCTCCTCCGCACAATAGCTTGTCAAGGCTGTGTCAGAGAGAGCGGTCTCGGCAAAAACCATCAGCCCCTCGTCTCGCTCCTGCGTCTGCACAAATTCTTTCCTGGCTACTGCTACGTCCGTCCCAGCTCCCTCACTACCTCTTATCTCACTACACCCTGTCTCATACAAGGTTGGCAGAAATGTTTCAGCCAAATTCACCATCGCGGGCGGGGCCTCCATGCTGGCAGGCTGACCCGTCAATCTCACGACTGGGAACACGATTCCTCCGGCGATGTCATTACCGAGCAAGACTTCCACGTCTTTCATCGGTAATTCGGACCTCACCCCGATCGTGACTAGTCCAGAGACCAGGTTGCTCTGTAAATGTATCTGGTGCAAAGGGACTGACTCTGTCCCTTCCCCAACACCTTTGACCTCTACCTCCCCAATCTGGGTCTCTGAGCTAAACTCTAATACACTCTTCAGTATTAGTGACTGACACGCTCCCGTGTCTTTCCAGATCCGCACTGAAACTGGTTTTAACCTCTCCTTCACTGACACCAGTCCGGCCGAGATAAACCTCTCGCGCCCTTCCTGGACTTTTTCAGACCTGTCCTTCCCTAGCGATTCGCTTAACAGCTCAATACAGCCATTCAAAATTTCCGCTTTTCCTTTCCCCGTCTCCTTCCTTGGGGCAAAGCACCTGGACGCAAAGTGTCCGACTTTCCCACAATTATAACAGACGACCCCAGGAGACTTCCTACCAGACTGCTCCCGGTCTGCCTTATCCTTTTCACTAGTCCCCGGCTTACTTTCTGACTTTTCCGGCGGACTCTCCCCGCCGTCCTGACTACCCTTCTGGTAGCCTTTACTCGGGGCAACCTTCATTTTATGCGTCAACGCATACTCATCCGCTAACTTAGCAGTTGCGGCTAACGTGGCTGCCTCTTTCTCATCGAGGTAGGGTCTCATACCCTCAGGGACACAACCTTTAAACTGCTCAATCAGAATCAGCTGCAGCAGTCTGTCATAATCCCCCTCTACCCCTTTCGAGGCGCACCAACGCTCACAATATGTTTGCATCTCGCGAGCAAACTCCAAATACGTGCGGTCCCACCGCTTCCTCGCATTTCGGAACCTCTGCCGGTATGCCTCCGGGACCAACTCATAAATCCTGAGGATGGCCTCCTTCACCACCTCATACTTCTGGGCATCTTCCGCGGATAAAGCGGAGTAAGCTTGTTGGGCTTTCCCTTTCAGTACACTCTGAAGTAAAACAACCCACTTATCCCTCGGCCAGTCCTGACTTATAGCTACTTTTTCGAAGTGGAGAAAGTACCGATCCACATCGGTATCGTCAAATGGGGGAACCAGCCTAACCTCCTGGGTCGCCCGGAACCCTCCACCTTGGTTCAGCACGGGCCCCTGCTCGGCCCTTATCTTTAACTTCTCCAGCTCAAATTCCCTTTCCCTCTGTTTCTCCTCTCTCTCCAACTGTCTGTCCCTCTCTCTCTCTTCTCTCTCCAACTGTCTTTCTCTCTCTTGCCTTTCTACCTCTTTCTCTCTCTCTCGCCTTTCTAACTGCTTCTCTTCGTGTTCTAACTGCCGTACCCGGAACTCGTGCTCGAGTCTCAGTTTTTCAAGCTGTACCTGTACCGCGTCTCCAGCAGGTTTTTCAATAGACACCTCCCCCAGCTCACCTTGGGGAAACACACCTTTAGATACATAGTGCTCTACAATAGCTCTGTGTATCTCCTCTCTCCTCATTGTCGACTTCACCTTAGCAAGATTCACCCGTTTTGCCACAGCTATCAATTCCGATTTCCTGGCATCCTCTAATGCCTCCAAGGTCGGCGCCTTTATAAATTCCTCAACCTCCATTTCTGCT